>NC_139602.1:9803051-9958051 GCF_946808225.1 Silurus aristotelis
AACATGCACATGTCTCTTAAAACCCATTCACTCTGTGTTTTCAATCTTTTATATAAAACAAAAATTACTATTAAATCTAATAACAATATCAAACCAACATAATATATTTTCGACTTTTCTTCTTATTTTTTATTTTAATTGAAAATTGATTAATGTAATAATTTTGATATATAAAATAATACATTTCTAATATATTTAAAAACTGATTTTGTTTTATATAATTTTGTCATTTTTTTTATTTGTATATATTTTTTTTTTATATTACCAATTTTTTTCCCCCTGTATTTATTCAGATAAAGAGCTCTTGAGAAAAATAGCATCATTCTGAAGTCAGGTGTTAAAGAAAAAAAAACTTCTGATGGAAGGGGTAGCTCAGTGCTTAAGATATTGGACTTCTAATCAGAAGGTTGTGAGTTCAAATCCCATCAGCACTTATTGCCATTAGGAAAAGCCCTTAACTGCTCAGTTGCATGAAAAACAAGATAACTGTCGAATATGCCAAATGCTGTAAATGTAATAAACATGATTACCAGATTTATTCATAATAATACACACAGATTTATCACAGCTCCATTTTTCCACCGTGATCAGACTTCATGTCCGACTCAAGGACAAACTGGACAGAGTTTATTTATTTATTCATTTACCCGGAAACCTCACAATTACTTTCCGCCGAACTGTGAAACTTCTTCAAGGTCTGCATAGTGGAAACCCAGCTCCAATTCCCAGACCTCATTTTTTTTTAAAGCAGGGACCGTACACATCTCTGCTCAGCAAATCCGGAAAATGGAGGATGTGCTTCCTGATACGCCGTTTGCTAGTTAACTCGCTTTTCCTTGCCAGCTTTCGCTTGTCGGGGAGCTCGAGGGCGAGAGCTCCGTCACGCTGCTCAGTTCCACTGCCTCGTTTGCCAAGGGCGAGAATTTGGAATCAAAAATTGGCTTTGCAAATGAACGGGACTCACATAATTACTGAATTCAGGATTTGGTTGTAGACTTACAGAAAACACACACACACACACACACACACACACACACACACACACACACACACACACACACTTCACTGTAATTACATGATTCATGTGTGAAATTGACACGTTCTTTTAGACAGTTCACATTGTTTCTTTACACATGTTCATGTATATTTTTTCTTTACAATTTACTGTATGTAAGCCCCTATATCATTTATATTCCAGATTACTTTTTTAGATGTGATCCACCATATGATATTTTTTTTTTATAAACCCCCCTCAAGGAGGAGGTTTATGGATGTGGTAAGGGAAGACATGCAGGTAGTTGGATTGAAAGAGGCAGATGTATAGGACAGGGGGGTCTGGAGATGGATGATCTGCTGTGGTGACCCCTAATGGGGGAAGCCAAATGAAGAAAAAGAAGATTTAAACCCTCCTTATTATTATTTTTATTTTTAGCCCCCTCATATGATAAAATCGAGTGAGAAAAGTCGAGTCTACGACATAAAAACACAACATTCCGCACACGTCTTTTCTTCAGGATGAATCACTTCGCTCTGTCCCACGGCCCCAGGAAGTAAATGATAGTCATTTCATACAAAACATGGTGTGCTGTCATGGGCGTCTTTTTTATCTGACTCCAAATTGAGGTTCTAGTTGAGTTTGATATCAAATATGAACTCTGTTACAGAAATATTGGCACCCTTCATGAAAATATGAAGAAATAAATATACCTAGAGGCTTCACTGAAGTGCTCGTAGCTGGGATGAATATGTGTGTGTGTGGGTATGTGGTGTTCTACCATTACATTCATTCATTCATTCATTCATACCATTTCCACCTGATACCCAGTGTGGCTCTGAATCCAGCACGACCAAAACCAGGTTACTTTCTGAAGATAAAAATCTAAAGCCAAGCTCCTGGTCTTTGATCAGCGTAATACAATCCCTTTATTTATTTATTTTTTAGGCTTGGTACATACACACCAAGTGTAAGACAATAGGTGTCTTGTCTTGCTTTCTATCATACATTTATGGTTGAGGTCTTTGTTCCTTAGTTTGATGTTTTGTTCCATATACACTATATGGGCAAAATGTTGGGGACCCCTGCACATTAGATTGTTATGTGTTTCTTTATGAACATCCCATTCCACATTTAGTCTGCATTCACTATTGAAATAAACTTCACTCTTCTGGGAAGATGTTCCACCAGATTTTAGAGTGTGCTTGTGAAGATTCAGGAATAAGGGTGTTAGTAAAGTCAGGTGAGTAGGTGAGAAGGTGAGGAGGCCTGGGGTGCAGTCAGCGTTCGCATTTATCATGTTCAATAGGGTTTAGAGCAGGAGATCTTTGACTTAACCGTTGGAAATAATATCTTCATGGAGCTGGATTTGTGTGCAGAGGCATTTTCATGCTGGTTCAGGGATGTGAAGGGAAATGTTTGTGCTACAGCATCAAAAGACATCCTACACTATTGTACAACTTTGGAGAACCACATATGGCTGGAAAAGTCAGGTGTACCAATACACTTGGCAACCTCGCGTATAAAAAAAATAATAATAATTGACCTCTATTACTTATTAATTTTGTGTAGGAGCGTTTATTAAACCAAACCGCACAAAAGAAATCCCTGCAGATTTACAGATGTCCATGTGTATATGTGTATATGTTGCTGAGGAGTAATGAATCGTAAATGACAAGTGTTTTCCCAAGTTTTCCAGGTTCCCACAAAAATTCCATTAAAAGAAAAAGGATATCCACAGTAAAGTACATTTTACTTAAAAGCAAAATTCCTTAAACCCTCCAGTAATGCAGCTCAGCCACTGCAGCTATACAGCTCTTGCATACACCCATCAGGCATAACGTTATGATATTATAACATTATCAAGTTTCAAGTTTTATTTCTCATATGTACAGATGTACAGATGACAGTTTGTACAATGAAATTCTTAAGTGAGGCTCCAGTTAAACTACAGCAATATTAAATATTAAACACAGAAGAAAAAACCCAGAAGAAAAACATGGAGAAGAAAAAAGGAGAGAAAAGTAATAATGAGCTATAAGAAAGTTATAATTAATAACAAATGTGTGCCCATGATGACGTAGATACAGTGTTTATATATATACAAAGTGGATGACACTGATGATCTCTTCATCATGGCACCTAGTAGTGGGTAGATATATTTATTAGGCAGCAGGTGAACATTTTGTCCTCAAAGTTGACGTGTTAGAAGCAGGAAAAATGGGCAAGCGGAAGAAGCATGTTGTGACAAATTGTGATGTCTAGACGACTGGGTTAGAGCAGCTCTAAAACTGCAGCTCTTGTGGGCTGTTCCTGGTCTGCAGTGGTCAGTATCTATCGAATGGTTGTCAAAGGAAGTAGGACAGGGTCCTTGGTGATGAGGCTCATTGATACACGTGGGGAAAGAAGGCTGGTCCGTGTGGTCCGATTCCAACAGACGAGGTCCTGTAGCTTAAACTGCTGGTAATGTAAGACAGGTCAGGACAGTTTTGGAAGGAAACTGTTTAGGCAGGTGGTCTTAATATGATCAGTGTATACATATACAGAGTGCACTTACTTTGGTGCTGATTGTACAGTTTGTCTACTATACAGCTATACTTACTTATAGTCTTACATGTTGATTTGGTGCGTCATTTAAAATCGAAAACTGATTTTAAAACTCTAAAACCGTGAGAGTCATTTGGAACGGGCAGGATTTCCGTGAGCCGTTTTCTAGCATAAATGCTCCTGCGAACGATTTAACGAACTGTATAAATGCATTAGCTTGACAAACAAGACCCAAAGAGAGCGTAAAAGCATCCTTTATAATATCAAAAACAGATGGTTATTACAATGGAAAACCTTATCATTGTGTGCAAGATAGTTCTCCTACCATGCAACCTTCCAAAAAAACCACCCCATATAGGCTCTTCTATAATTTGCTCCAAGCTGTGTACTGTGTTTTTTTGGTTGTTGCTGTTGTCATTTCACATCATACCGTCTCACATCAGGCGTCTCTCTGCATGTAGGCTCTCTGCATGACAGGCTGCCTGGACAACAACAAAAACAAAAACTAGCACTTAAACAACTGCTGTAGCGAATTAGCCAAAGCCCCTGGATCCCAAAGTATCGATGAACCTGGAAATGGGAGGTTGCCTGAGCGCTCCCTGTAGGACGCTGTGCCACTCTGATGGAAGCCTCAACCACGTTCGCTGGAGGCAAATGTCACATCTAGACATTGTTAACTAAATGGAATTAGCTCCCAGCATTGGACAGGACATCTGTACTTATGCACTCAAATGTGTTTGCCCTGAAAAGGCACATGAAAAGACTCAAGCAGGGGCGTTAATGGCACCAAATGGAACCAGACAAATGTTTGTGCGTCTGGACGTGCGGTTATGTGTCCTAGAGCAACGAGGCAGGGATTGAGAGACTATGTCGAGTGAAATATATGAAAAGTCTGAAACGCTTTAGGTTTTTTGATGGATCTAATTGACAGTAGTTGTGATTGTCATAGCATTATTTGATGCACAAGCTACCAGATATCCCGTCAATCAACCTTGCCTTAGGAGTATTATCAAGAGGTGGATAAGCCTGTGAGGTCAAGTTTAATATATAACCATCTCACTGTGTCTCCTGACTTGCACAAAGAGAAGATAGTATTGGTTGTAGCTGTCTAGATTTGTAGCTGAGGAAGCCGTGCTGAGGAAAGAAAATAAGGGGGCGTGGCCAGACATACATACCGCGTAAGGGTGACCTGGAATAGTCGAAGATTCAATGTTTTGATTTGATAGGAGGAGTCTGATTCAAGTACCAATCTCACAGTCAAACCTTTGCGGGGTTGTTATGAAACGAGGATTATACCATTTTGTTATACGGGGGTGCTAAATGTCCGATTTCACATAACTACTGGTTTTCTTCCAATATGTTTCTATACAGCCTTTTATGATAACGCTGTAAATAAAAATGCTAAAATAACGAAATTTTACCGGTGAACACAATCTCTGGCCCTCACCTATGTATTCCTGTACAAAGAAAGTAGCTAGAATAGTATATGGGGAAAAATGCCTGCTTCTGATTGGCTAATTCGGTTTCTTATCATAGCTACTAACAAAGAACTAAGGTACTAAAACATGAAGTATTAAACATGAACTAGGTGCAGAAAACAAGGAATGGGGATTTCTAATCAGAAGGTTGTGAGTTCAGATCCCACTGTTGGGCCCTTGAGCAAGGCCCTTAACCCTCAACTACTTAGTTCTATGAATGAGATAAATCAGTCAGCCTGGATATTGGTGTCTGCCAAATATTGTACATGTAAATGTAAAACAAGCATGTGGCTTGAGGGAAACATTGCTTCTTGGCATATTCCTGACAATCTGGAGCACGCAAATATGGACGGATCTGTGGTCTGTGGACACAGTGTGAAAAAGAAAAACAAGGCTTTTTTAGAAAAATGTTCAAAAACAATGGTGAAGAAACATGTTTCTGAAAAGCATATACATACCCATCGTTTTGAATGCGGGGAATGCGATCATTTTTTCTGGGGTCTCCAATTGCTGTTCCACCACATTTGGAGTGTGCTTGGGGGGATTTGTGCTCCTTTAGCTACAAGGGTACAATACAGTAAAGTCTGGTACTGACTGGTGAGGTGAGGAGGCCTGGAATGCAGTCAAAATTAATCCCAAAGGTGTTCAATTGAGAGCTTTATAGCAGAAGATATTCCACTAGTAGTAATTTGCCTGGTTTTTGACTTCTTCCTGTTATCTTTTCCTGCATATTGTTATGCTGCAACTGTTATATCTTTGTGATAGATGCGTACATTTGTACCAAGAACAGTATGACCTTCTACAATGTTTCGGTTCACCATGTACTGATATGCAGTGCAATAGTCGGTCTATATATGCATTCTCTCTATTATTTTAATAATACACGTCCTGGTGTCTGTGTATGTGACTGATATTCGCGTATCTGTGTTGGAGAAACTGAACAGGAAACAAGTGGAATGAGACTCTCAGAGTCGCTGCTAGCTCAGAGACACCAACCCTAACACCACCCCATGTAAAGCCCCAGGTTTTGTGCACAGGGGTATTGTCATGCTGGAGGTGGTTTGGGGTCTTCCTGAGAAAAGCAAAGTGAAATTGTAAAGACTTTTTGTGGGAAAAACACATGTGGCTGGAAAAGTCAGGTGTCCCAATACTTTTATACTTATTGTGAATTAATGTTATGGCTCAAAACAGTGTCATTTGGTGGATTATTTCAACCATCAGCAAGTACATATTGGAAAGTATCATGGGGTTTTTCAACTTGAAATCCTTCCTTGTCACCTTGCGGATGTTGGCTAGCTTTTTAATCGTCCATTGTACCTCCCTCGCTTTTTGACTATGACTGCCCTGTGCAACGATTCATCATCTGTAGTGAAATTTCCTCAGAGCTGTTTATCAACCACATGGGGGCAAACTGGGGGGTCATATAGACATCAGACACAATCTGCTAGCACACACAAATGACCCCGGAGAGTAGGTTTTAATGAGCGGAGCCATCTGAAACCTCGATCGAATCCAGAGTAAAGGATGGAGGAGGACAAAAAAAGAGCGAAGGAGAGACACTGTAGAAGAAGCAGCTTGAGACATCAGTGTTGTAGCATCAAGGGCTTCTTCATGCCAAACTGTGGATTTTTCTCTCCTGTAGCCCAGGGCCAGGCTGGTCTGGCAGCAGAAGGACAGCAGATGCCATTTGATGACAGCAAAGCAGAGCCGGCCAGCTCAGCTCTGTCAGAGAGATCAGAATCGTCTCATTATTTTTCTCGCTCGCTTTCATCCACGCCGTCATGTTTCCAATCAGTGCGGCCGCGTCCCGCCGCGCTCCGAGCCCCGCGGCCTGCGAAGTAAACAGCATTAGCATGACTTTTCCTTCAGCCGGAGTTCTTTGTACGTTTTGTGCACGCGGCGAGGAGGTCTTTACCCCGCGCACCGAGGTCTTTGTGTCTTCTTGCTCCCTCCACACACGCTGGCTCTTTGAGCGGTGGAAGGATGCCCGTTGAGCGCTCATTGCTCCGTGCCGAGCCGAATCTGTAGTCGGTAAACAAGACAAATGGGGCGCATCCTGATTTGGAAAGCATTCCTGGCAATCCGCAATTAGGCTTCTTCAGCCAGAAACCGAGGGGTAGGAAAGAGGCAAAAGTCTCAACTGACCCCCAGTGGGAAACAACATGGGACCTCGTCTCATTCTTTGTTTGAAACCTTCGGACATCAAGTACTGAGTAATAAAACTGCGTCAATATTTACAAGAAAATTCCTCATATTCAGAAACGGGTTACACACCTCCGTCAGCTTTTATCATTTTTTTTACCTTAGAAGAGCATTCAGAATATTGCTAATTAACTGCACGATGCATGGAGATTAGATTAGATTAGATTAGATTAGATTAGATTACTTTATTGTTATTGTGCAAAGTACTTGTACAGAGTCAAAGAAATGTAGTTAGCATCTAACAAAAGTGCATTAGTGGCCTATTTACAATACAGAGGTGAAAGTGATTAATATACAAACACACAGTATATCTGTGCAAAGGACTGAGGACAGGGGGGTATGGAGGCAGATGATCCGCTGTGGCGCCCCCTAATGGGAGAAGCTATAAGAAGAAGAAGATGAACACTTATGTACAGTACATATATGAATGTTTGTATGATACAGTATATACAGACTAAATATGGGTCATAATACAAGGTAACAAAACATTTCTAGACTAGTTTTGTGACACACTAACAGATGGCTGCACACACAGTCACAGGGACCACCCACATTCATAAGTCAGTGTGCCAAAAGACAGGAAAGCCACAGGAAAAGCCTCCAAGTTTGCCAGACTGTTTTTTTCTTTTCTATATTTTTTTATATTCTATATATTTTTCTATATTTAGTCTTTTCTATAGTATACAGTCCACCATCTTTAAATACAAGCAATCCGTTGTGGTACCCACCAAAAACTCGAGTGATTAGGCTTCTACAGTATTTATTATTGAGCAGCCTACACGTTTCAAAAATAGCACTTGATCCAGCACATTTTATTTCCTATTTCGTTTTTTTTTTGTAATGTACCCTGGATGTGAATTGTGCAATTATTTTGAGTTGCTGGATTTATGAAATAATGTATAATTGTGTTTTGTTACTACGACGGCATTTTCGTGCCAAGCTAAATAAATTGTAATAAAATCTAAAGTTATGAAAACAAAGTAATAATAATATTATTTTAAGAAAAAAGTCAAACTTGCAAGAATAAAGTCGTAGCAATACAGGAATAGAGTCGGAATTACGAGAATAAAGTTGAATAAAAAAATAAAAAAAAGGAGAAATTACAAGATAAAAAGCGTAGCAGTATGTCAATAGTCGTTATTTTTTTGTGGAAAAAAGTCAAATTTGCAAGAATAAAGCTGTAGCAGTACGAGGATGTAGTTGAATTTACGAGAAAGAAAGTCTTAACAGTGAAAGAATAAAGTCAAAATATTTTAAGAATAAAGTATATATATATATATATATATATTATTGCTCTAATCTTGTATTGTGACAACTTTATTCTTTCTTTCTTTTTTTTTTAAATCACAGAACTCGGCTCATCAGCACAGTAATCAGTAAACGGACTGCGGTTCTGCAGTGGTTCTGTAGGAAACTTATTCAGAAGCAAAAATCAGAGAGATGTTGAGGAAATTGCTTCTTTTGTGCGGTCTGAAATGCCGATGCTATTCGAAGAGGAGATGATATTCAAGAAACTATGAAGATGATGAACAAAGAAATTGACCCTGGAGGAGATGAACACTGGCGCGTTCGGCGTCTCCGAAGCCGCCAGGACTTCAGCCCGAGTCCAATGCGTTGTGGTATATGTAATCATAAGATCAGATATTATGACGTATTCTAGTTTTTCTTTGATTCGATTCTTGTAATCGTAGATTTTGTTCAACATGCCACTAAAACGGCATCTGATGCTACAAAGTGCTCTGGTGTAAAAAAAAAAAAAAAAAAAAAAAAAAAAGAAGAAGAACATTGATAAGGTTTGAGGGATGAGCTGATAAAGTGCTCTTCAGCTCCTCTATGACTCGCTTAAATCCGAGTTAGAAAATGCGACTTTCCAGACGAATCTGATGAGTTTTTTGAAGGAATGATATATTTCAATTATTCGTAGTGTCATGTTGGTATTTTAGACCAACACACTCATCATACTGGAATCACATGAAGCTGATGATCCTCATCAAGCAAGAGAACCTGACTTATGTTCCAGGTCTGAATCACTCGAATTTCAGTTCTACACCTCCAAAAAAGTTTCTCCTCGAATGTACCTCTCACACGAGTATTAAACAGCACTTCGGTATGAAATCCTCAGTGGAACAGAATAAACGCTTCCCGGTGCATCGTGGAGAACGTTAATAGGATCCGATTACGATCCGAGTCCCTGGATGGAAATGCAGCCTGGGGCTTTATTTGTGTAGGCAAACAGCACAGCTGTGTTTGGACCCACAGGACTTCTTTTGTCTCGCCTCGTCATCACCTCACCGCCTCATTTACGGGTCAGCGCCTCATTATCATAAGCAATGTTTGCGCTACGCCAACACCGGCAGCCTAAATTTAGCCTTTCGTTACCAACCGATTGTTGCTCAACACTTTGTTTCGTCACGGCGCTCGCTGCGGTTTCGGACTCGCCAGTCAATTTCCTGATAAACCGCACCGCCTCGGCGTTTCGCTTCCCGTTAAGGAGAGCAGGAGGAGAATCCGAGATACGGCCGGATTTTCAGTCGCATGCATCATTTATTGCCGCTCGGCCTGAAAATGTGGACAGACGTTGAATATAAAATGGTGTTCCTCTAAATCTGCTATGCTCAGCACATTTCTTTTTAAAACATTTTATCTGCAGAAAAACAAGCGTAGGTGTCGAAAGTCTTCCCGATCCTGTCATTTTTATACAGATGAACGTATCGCTTCTGGTTCAAATTTGTTTCCTATATACTGCATTAGCGTAGCTCCGAATCACGCATCTACTTATTTTTTCGACTCGAATACATTGCCGTTTCCATAGTAACCCCACGTAAACGGATTCCAGTTGTTTTTCGTATCGATGTAAAGTGATGTCATTCTTTTTTTATGTTTGTAATCTAGCAAACCAGTGGTGATTTATTCATTGATAGATGAATAAATAGGTTGTTCTGGATCACCCTAACCCTTAAACCACCTTTAAACAGGTGTGTGTGTGTGTTTGTGTGTTTGTGTGTGTGTGTGTGTGTGTGTGTGTGTGTGTGTGTGTGTGTGTGTGTGTGTGTGTGTGAGATTAAACCTGTGTGTGTACTTGCGAAATAAACAGAGCGCAGGAGTGTGTGATGTCTAGGGGTTGTATTCCTGCTGGAAATTGCATTCATCTTGAATTTCTTTTTTGCATTTGGTTGTTTTTTTCCGGGTTCTCCAGACTTTCTGCCTCTTGTTCGGTTCCTGCTCGGTCTCCAGTCTGTCTCGAATCAAAGCTTCCCACATTGTGAACACATTCCATCATCCTCCATATGCCACCAGTCCATTTGGCTTGCTACATATCTTATTAATAGATCCCCGACGTCGAGTAAGTTATCACCCCGCGAGTGCTCACTGAGTCACGCTGCCTCCGCTGCCTCGGAGCCATCTAGAGTCGCCCGTACTTCTGTTTCCAGGAGCCACGAAGTTGATGGACAGGTATTTGAAATGGAATGGGATCAAGGAATGTTTTCTAGCTCGTTTGTAGGGAATAATCAGCGATACCTTGCAAAAACTGCAGAAACGCAGATTTCAAATCGATCTGTTGCTTCTCTGAACTTCTTTCTATTCCATATAGTGGAAAAAACTGAAGACAGACTTCACCCATTCTAAAAGAAGTCAGGGTCAGGAATAGGGGGTGACTGGAAGGACCCAAATGCAGGACGCAAGCAGAGTTGAAAAATACAGTGCTTAATGAAAGAACCATCAGGGGGGAAAACACAGTTCTTAAACAAAGCAAACTGAGCAAAAGGAGGAGAGCAAAATCACAGTCCCAGAAAACAGTCCTAATCCAATACCAGAAAACAGGGCAATGAGGACCAGAGGCTGAATCAGAATCTCAAAGGGTCTAAAATACAAAAGCCAGCAGACAGTGTAATATAGGGCAGAGCACAAATGCAAACCAACGTGCAAATTCAGAAACCGGTAAACATGCAGGCAGGGCAGAACAGGGATCCGGAACAGGGATTAGGAACAGGAACCAGAGCAGGCAGGGTGGCAAGAGTACTCTCAGGGACTCGCAAAGCCGGCGAGATAATCTGGCCCCGAGTTAATGTCTTTGTTGTCTTTAAATAACAAGTGGCGCGGGAAAAACAACAAGATGGGGCCGACCCGGAAGTGCGTGCCGTGAAAGATCCGTTCAGATCAGATCTACTTTTACACTTCCAGTACGCTGAAAAAGAGATAGAGACATAGATTACACAGGATGTTCACGAGTGAGGGAAGGGTGGAACGGGAGATTGACAGACGGATCGGTGCAGCTTCTGCAGTAATGCGGTCGATGTACCGGTCTGTCGTGGTGAAGAAGGAGCTGAGCCGCAAGGCGAAACTTTCGATTTACCGGTCAATCTACGTTCCTACTCTCACCTATGGTCATGAGCTCTGGGTCATGACCGAAAGGACAAGATCCCGGATACAGGCGGCCGAAATGTGCTTCCTCCGCAGGGTGGCTGGGCGATCCCTTAGAGATAGGGTGAGAAGCTTAGTCACTCGGGAGGAGCTCGGAGTAGATCCGCTGCTCCTCCACATCGAGAGGGGTCAGCTGAGGTGGCTCGGGCATCTGTTCCGGATGCCTCCTGGACGCCTTCCTGGGAAGGTGTTCCGGGCGCGTCCCACTGGGAGGAGACCCCGGGGAAGACCTAGGACACGCTGGAGAGACTATGTCTCCCGGCTGGCCTGGGAACGCCTTGGTGTCCCCCCGGAAGAGCTGGAAGAAGTGTCTAGGGAGAGGGAAGTCTGGGCATCTTTGCTTAGACTGCTGCCCCCGCGACCCGGCATCGGATAAGCGGGAGAAGATGGATGGATGGATGGATTACACAGGATGTATGCGTCCCTTGATGTTAGATTAGAAATATTGCACAATTTTTGATTATATTTGGTATTAAGGAAGGGGTGGTAGTATTGTGAGGACATGAAAGCTAAGTCGTTAAAGCATCTGAAGGTCATGGGTTTAAATCCCAGCCACACTAAAGCTCCTGGGCCCCTGAGTAAGGCCCCTTAACCTCATATCTGC
The DNA here is from genome assembly GCF_946808225.1 of Silurus aristotelis. NCBI lineage: Eukaryota > Metazoa > Chordata > Actinopteri > Siluriformes > Siluridae > Silurus > Silurus aristotelis. Next base: position 9,815,299 of record NC_139602.1, read on the forward strand.
TCAGTCGTGGATATAAATAAGATAAATGTAAGTCGCTCTGCATTAGGGTGTCTGCCAAATGCAAAAATAAATGTAATAAATAAATAATTTTTTTATGGTTTTAATTATCACTCCACTTTGTGTGATTAAACGAATAGAGGAAATGAATAGTCGTTTTGATTTTAATAATAAACGGGACGAAGGCATCGTAATCCGCGTATTGTTTTTCAATCACGAATCCAAGACATGAAAGAACACAATGTACACGCCGATTACAGCAGCCTGTGTGTTTATACAGGGGCCGTTCATAGCAAACTGGGACTTTTTTTACCGGTATAGCAATGGATGCTAACATGGCGGTGCTACACACAGCAGTAAGTGCCACTAGTGGGTGCTGTTACTGATGGTGGCGCACATGGGAAGGGTCTTTTTATCAAGATGGCAGACAGCAGTGTTAGTATTTGCATTGGACAGCGTGTGGTGCTGAAGTTTCTCCTAAGCGAAGGCGTAAATATCTACAGAAGACTTTGTGCAGTACGGTGATGAGACACAGTCGCAGTAAGAGGTTTAAATAGCGTTAACGTTTCAGAGACACGTACGTCCGTCAGTGACGATCCCAGTCGTGGTGGTTTCCTGATGATGAAGTGAAGCGGGATGTCCTAGGATGGTTTTGGCATACTGACAAGTGAGATAGAGAGTAGTGATGAGTCGTTCATGAACGATTTGAAACGTTCTTTGAGACGATTCGTTCTTCTGAGTCGCATTAAAGACTCGTAAAGATTTTCTACTCAACGCGCATTAGCGACCAAATCGTCGCAAAATCTCCGCCTTTTATCACGTGACTCTCATATACACTACACTGCGATAGATTTGGTCCAAATCTTGACTTTATTGTTACAATAAGTATGGGAATCATGTGACAAAAGAACCAGCGACCGGGCCTAGAAGATAGGAGAGTTGAAGCTTCTCATTCTGTTTAGCATCATTTGTCCTTAGCAGCATTGTCATATTTTCATTACTGAAACTATAGATTTGGTGTGATGTATGTAGACGTTCTGCTTATTAAAAATGTAACATTTTATTTTATTTCTAAAGGAACGAATTAAATGACTCAAAAAATGATTCATTTTGATGAACAAGATTCAAAGAAACCAGACACTAAAATGATTCTTAATAGGGGGAGATTAAATAAATAAAAAAAAGGGAGTTAGAGGGAGAGATGGACGGACATTAGGTAATGTGATGGTTTATTATTTCAGGGAGTAATTGTCGAGATATAAGCAGGATTTAATGGCACATCTTTTGGTGACACTAATTAGTGATAAAAACGGTTCCTCTGCTTCTCAGTTTGATATCAGGATAATTACTTAAGCAAGCCGCATGACTGGTGCTGAGAATTTAACAGCGACGAAAGCAGTTCGGACTCCTCTTGACTAAAAAAAAATGTCAAAGGAAGAGAAGAAGGAAAGTGAAATGAGTTAGCTTATGTTATATACCGGCTTCTCGGCAGCGCTTTAAGGTCGACCCGATGTGCAGCGACCTCTTTTTAGCTCAGTATTACTGTATTCAGTCGTTCAGTTATTCCTCGTCTTCAGCTGAAAGCAGCTCATAGTCGTGAAGATTGTGCCCACTTTGGCGTTAAGAGACCTTTCGGAAAACTTTTTACTCGTTTGGAAAGTGAAGGTGAGGCAGAGAAAAGGGAGAAGAAGAAAAAATCCTGTAGGCTGCACTGGAAGTTTGCTTATAATAAGTACGAGCTGACACCCGAGATACCAGAAGGTCACAGAGATCCATCACCATGCTGTTCTGCAGCATCGAATCAAAAACGACCTCTTGGTTCTTGTCTTCTCAGGAGTTCGGGGCACTGAGAAATGAACAAAATGAAGAACTTCAAGCGCCGCTTCTCGCTGTCCGTGCCAAGAACAGAGACGATCGAGGAGAACGAGTTCACTGAGCAGATAAACCAGCTCAACATCCAGCGCAATGATGGTAAGAGCATTTCTAAAACACTCCAACAATGATGTGTGTTTGAAGCTCATTAATGACCCTGTTTATATTTAATGGATAATCTTGAGTGGTAGGATTGAGACTGCTTAATAGAGGAACCTTAAGAGGAACCAGACCAAGGAAAGGGGACATGTCTCATCTGGGTGATACAGAATTAGTCTTTAGGCTGGTCAAGAAAGAACATCCACAATACCATCGTTCATGAGTATCATCCATCCCACAATAGCGGGTGGGAAAAAAAAACTAAAATCCATTAAAAATATTAATTTATTGGCATTTTTCATGCACAGAAATTGAGCTGGCTAATTAAAAACATGACAAGAAATATGGGTTTTATAAAGAAATAATCCAGATGCAAGATGCATGAAATGTCCAGGTGAGAAACAGGATCAACGCTGCTTCTGTTTCCAAGATTATGTTGACACTGATCCCCAAAATCCCCTTTTTCGACACTTATGTAACTAATGCACTACATAATTACACATGAGGCTTATGCTTTGTGGTCACCCTTCTGATCTTTCCTACTTTCCTAATATTCTTTCTGGATTAATATGTGGTATTTTTAGAAGGCCAGAGGCTTATGGTGCCGGTCAGTTGAGGGAATAGACATCGTTCTTGTTTCATTTGTAATGGGGAAAGAGATTAGAGAAAGTGGGTCCTAAGCCAGTTTGGTAATCTTTTCCTGAGATAGGAAAGTGCAAGGCGAACAGGAAATCGTGCTGAGCTGGCATTTCAGTAGGTCTCGGTAGACTTGAGGGGGTCAGAGCCGTTCGGGAGGAACTGATGAGAGTTCGAATGCTTGACCTCTCCAGGAGCCGGACCTCGCCAAATTTTCCTTCTGTCAACTTGGAGACGAAGGTGCTCTGGCCTGGTGTCTGCATTATTAATGCTGATGTGATAGTGCAGCGTTACCGTGCCATCTGTTTCTGCCACCCGCTTTCATCCGGTCAGTCGATCAAATTATTTAAAAGGAGACAAGAGCTTCGAGAAAAAAAATCCGATAGTAGAGAAGTGAAGTCAGTTTGAAAAGTCCGCCATGTGCGTTATCCTGGTCAGGGTCATGGTGGATCCCAGAAATACACCCTTTAACTGGATGCCATTCCTTCTCAGAATTCCGTATACCAAATGTAGTTTAAGGAAAATGGTGGTACCCCAGGATTTGTGGGTAAGCAGATCTCCAGATCAAAGGCCTTTAAGATGGACCTGGACATTTCCACTTCTTACTCCAACCTCCCTAAAAAACAGACTGGAAGTGAAGTAGTATTTGGGGAAGCATTAGTTTGCCAGAGATTCTTCAGCGATGAAGTTCTGCACTGATTGGTTGCTGGAGATAGTGCGCTCCTCCTTTCCCAACCCCAGAGAGATGGTCCTGATAGAGAAAGCTGGGCCTAGAGAACAGAGAAAGGAAGCGCTAAAGGAGCAAACTCGATCGTATTAATATTCCATCCTAATCTCGAGCTGCAAATTGAGGTCCATTCAAGCATGGAGGCGTGAAAGTCGCCGCAGACGGAGTCGTCGCGAGAGAAACCGCGATGCCTCAGAGTGTCCCGAGATATGAGATCCATCAGTCCAATTTGGTCCGATACTGTAGAATTTACGAACTCAACTCAATTACTCTGGAGCTAATGCAGCGTTCTACTCGGATAGCGATGAGATTCACTTCAGGAAATGCTGTTTTATATTAGTCCGCCTGTCTGCGTGTCTGCTCTAATTCTCATTATAACCTCGATGGATCGACAATTTGTGTCGTAGCAACGTAGCTATTTTCCGTAGCGAGAAAAAAAAACGCGATCGAGCAATCATGTAAATGCTGCAGCCCATTACTTTGTTAGCAAGCGTTTTTTTTAACTCAGAGTCATCTTTAATATCTAATGGCGTTGAGATTTTTCAAAAGAGAAGGAGATTCTCCATTAAGAACAGAGTTCATTTGCGAACATGGGTGCAGTCACGAAAATCTCCATAAACCCACTAAGGCTGAATGACCAATCTGCAATTTGTGTACCACTAAAGAAGACTGCCAGAGCGGCACCTCGTTTTTTTTTTTTGTGAGTCCCTCTCTTTCTCTTTCCCTCGCGTTTTCCGTAATTACCAGCTGTTGTGTTACGCTATCAAGCCTGTCAGACAGGCGTGAATTAAATGTGCCTGTATTTTCTAATGAAAGCGGCAGGATGCTAAAACCACAAATGAAACTCCCAAATATTTGCCACGCCAGAAATGACACTGACAAGCAAAAAATCAACATGTATGCAGGGAACAAAACTGTTTCCTATGTGCAGTTCGGGGGGCAAATACCTCAGATTAAGTGTACTGTTTATTTAGACCTTCGAGCTTTGGAGAAGTGGTAGGATCCTTGACGAACACTGACGGCTTAACTAACTAGCTAATCAATTAGGCCGCAAATTCTGCAAGCCTCAAGGCGCCCCGTCTCATTTACAAGGCCCAGCTCATTCCCAAACCGATCCAGATTATTCCCCTGGGGAAATCTTGGATCACCTGCAGCTCTAATCACTACCTTGCCCCAGGACAGAGGGATTTCCTCCAAGATCATCAGTACACACTTCATCGCTTCCTTAATCCCAAAGGGAGATCTTCGGCCATGTTTCCTGGACAAGCTAAAGACGGGTGCACAAATTAAAAATTCAGACAGCTCCTAACTGGAGCTTTCCTTTTTCTGACGCCTCCTCTCTGAAATCCATTCACTGGCAGACGGTTCTCCATTCAAGGACCACGAAATGCAACCTGCGCTCAGCACTTACATAACATCAAAGGGGCCGGCTCTTTGAATGAGAGGCTCAGACTGTACCACTGCCAGCTGAAGTGGATCTACAAAGCACAAGAGAGGAACATTTAGATCGGGTGCACGGACGGAGCGTTTGTTTTTTCGCCGTTGCATCATAGCAAGCGGTTAGATAAATAACAATTCAAAACGAGAGCCGATCCAAGCACCAGGGCTTGCTAGCCTTTCATAATGTCCTCCAACCATCCTATTCATTGTATAGTGCATCTTATCATTTTACGTTCAGTATTGTCAGGACTCAAAGGTCCGAGAATAGAGAATGGTGTATAATAATCTAAAGAGCGTGTCAAAGAAATTTATTTATTTATGAAATACCCAAACTTTAATCATTTTAGAGAGACACGTGCAGGTTATGTTTGTTTACACCAATCAGGCATAACATTATGACCAACTGCCTGAACTTCTTCAGCAGTTCTTGAGCTACAGGAGCTCGTCTGATGGATCGGACCACGCGGACCTGTCTTGAAGATTCTTTGACCCAGTCGTCGAGACCAGTGGTCCCCAAACCCCGGGCCGCGGACCAGCACCGGTCCATGGGTCCATTGGTACCGGGCTCCCCCCTTAAAGACCAGTCCGTGTAAATATTGTCTGACATTAATCTGGTCCGTGTTGCAAAAAAGGTTGGGGACCACTGGTCTAAATGTCACAATTTGGCCCTCGTTCAAATCCTAACGCTCGCCCATTTTTCCTGCTTCTAACACGTCAACTTTGAGGACCAAATTTTCACTTTCTGCCTAATAAATACATTTCACCCATTAACAGGTGCCATGATGAGGATATAATCAGTGTTCTTCACTTCACCATTGATAATGTTATAATGTCATAATGTTATGCCTGTTCAATGCATATGCAAAATTTCTTTAATGTATTTAATGCCACTTTGCACATCACTTTGCAGTTTCTGTTCATATTTGGAAAACATGCGAACTCATTATACATGTAGGTGAAATGTGAGTTAAATGGTGAAAGGAATTCTAAACCAAATTGGCTCCCATTCCATACTTCAGCACCATCCAATTCCGTCTGGACAGCGGCGCATTGGAACCGAATTCACCGTGCAACAAGACCATAAGCAGAAGCGACAAACACGTCCGAGTTCTGTAAGCGTTATTTACCGAGCTGCTCTGGAATGAACTGGATCGTAAGGAAATATCGAAATAGTGAAGAACATCTTTGGCGAGTTTTACAAAAGTATTTCAGCTGAACGTTTGGACAAGACGAAATGTCCGCATGCCAAGTGTGTGCAATACTGTTCATGCTAATGGAGGATTTTTTTCAATGGAACTGAAGTTGAACATCTGAAAGTTTATAGATTTGTTTGGTCAAAATTGTTATTACACAGAAACAAAAGTGTATCGGCAAATCTACAAAAACACTGGGGCTACGTCTATACTAATGCAGCTATATAAAAAAATTTGGTTTTTAAAATCCGCGTCCACACTAACGTTTTTGGAAACATGTAGAAGGATGATTCTACCTGCTTTATTTCCGCCTGCAGTTTATTTACTTTACGACTTTTTGAAAACTTCATAAAACATTTTTAGGAAGGTTGCCGTCACGTGACTATTCATCTGTTTGTCTACTGTTCAATTGCGATATGTTTTTCAAATTCTGTCTAATATTGTTTACGTTTGTAGCTGTTGAAGTCCCTGTGAATGAAACAGACCCTACAAACTCAACAATTCACAATATTTTAAGCGATAAACAGTCAAAACCCAACCATTTTTGAAAAACACCATTGACCAGTCACACCATTACGGATCGATCGAAAAAGTCAGGAGCTCCCCGTCTGAAGCTTAATGTCCTGCGCGAGCGTATTTTCCTCTTTGTAAACGTCTGGTTGTGAGTCCGGCGATGTGCAGATGCTTTACCTTCACAAATATTAGCGCCAACCCCATAAAATCAGTGCTTGAGTCTCTCCGAGACGTATTAAAAACAGAAGAATCGACTGTTGCGGCGGCCCACTTATTGGATTGTCCTTTCGCCGAGCCTCCTGTCTTCTCTGTCCACAAAAGGTGTTTCTGGCTCGCAGCAAGCCATGGTTCACGCCGGGTCACGGCCGTCGCGCCTTTTAAAGCAACGCTACTGACCCCAGAGCGATCTTTTCAGGATTCGTTGTTCGTTACTAACGTGATTAAGATGATGCCAGATGCCTGGGTCGGTACACTCGCTTGAGAAACGAGAACTTCATGGTGATCGATGAAGCTTGACGTGCTGCTGCTCAGGTTAGCATGCTATACATATGTGTGTGTGTGTGTGTGTGTGTGTGTGTGTGTGTGTGTGTGTGTGTGTGTGTGTGTGTGTGTGTGTGGAGGAGAGTAATTTTTGGGCCTATAAAAATGTGTAAAAGTGTGAAGGAGTTTGGAAACTTTCAGGCACCAATTTGGCTAACGAGCAACAAGTCAAACGTGTCAAAGCTCCGGTTTCTTTAGATAAGGTGAAGCTAAGACCTGAGATGATCCAAATTACAGTTCACCTCTCAGGAACCTGCTTCAAAACTACCCAAGCTGATTTGATGGCCAGGCTGCAAAAGTGATATTAAGAGAAAATGAGAACGTGTGCATTCATCTATAGTGTATTCAAAGATTCTGGAAGAGTGAAGAGGTTGAGATGGTGTGTGTTCACCAAACACTTTGTTAGGAACAGCAAAACTGTGAGGAAAAAAGACCCCCACACACATGTACACACATCCAGACATTTTATAGGAGGCAGCTTTGAAGCAGTTTTAAAGCATTTTTTAATGTTCCCGGTTAATCTGAGGTCCTGAGGGTTTCTCAAAAGATCTGAAACTTTTGGAGAAACAATCCAATTGTTTATTGTTCTGTGAAAATTTTTGAAAGAACGTAGGATTTCATGAATATATACAAAGCAATGAGAAATATAGTTTAACTAGGGTGTACAAACTTTTGAGTGCCTCTGTGTGTGTGTGTGTGTGTGTGTGTGTGTGTGTGTGTGTGTGTTTTACTTCCTCCAGCTCTTTTCTTTCATTATCTCCTTTTGTTCTACTTCACCTCTCATATCCATTTCTTCTCTTTCATCTTCTCTATCTCTCTTCTCTTTCATCTTCTCTATCTCTCTTCTTTTTCATCTTCTATATCTCTCTTCTCTTTCATCTTCTCTATCTCTCTTCTCTTTCATCTTCTATATCTCTCTTCTCTTTTATCTTCTCCATCTCTCTTCTTTTTCATCTTCTACATTTCTATTCTTTTTCACCTCCTCCATCTCTCTTCTCTTTCATCTGCTCCATCTCTTCTTTTTCATCTTATCATTCTCTTCTCTTTTACCTCATCATCTTTCCTTTTTCACCTCTCTATTTCTCTTCTCATCCACCTCCTCCATCTCTTCTCTTTCATTTTCTTTTGCTTTCCTTCACCTCCTCCATCTCTTTTAATTTCTCCTCATCCATCTCTCCTCAGTCTCACTCACATGCTCCATCTTTCTTCTTCTTCACCTTCTCCATCTCGTCTCTTTCACCCGTTTCCTCTCTCTTCTTTTTTATCTTCTACATCTCTATTCTTTTTTACCTCCTCCATCTTTTTCCTCTCACCTCTTCCCCCTTTTCTTGTTCACCTCATCCATCTCTCTCTCTCTCTCTCTCTCTCTCTCTCTCTCTCTCTCTCTCTCTCTCTCTCTCTCTCTCTTTCTAAGACAGTCACTGTTTTTATTATAGCTCCTTTTAATTTTTTTCTATTTTGGATTTTTGTTTTTATTAGTAGTATTTTGATTTTGATTTCATTTAATTGTTTTTTCCCTCCAATTTTCTCTTTTGCTTTGGCAAAACTGCATGCAAACAGTCTTACCGATAAAGTACTTTGAGATTGATTGATTGAGAGAGAGAGAGAGAGAGAGAGAGAGAGAGAGAGAGAGAGAGAGAGAGAGAGAGAGAGAGAGAGAGATAGGCAGGTAGAACCACAGAAAGAGGCAGAGATTCAGAGAGAGACACGCAGAGAGACAAAGAAAGAGAAAGAGAGAGAGAGAAAAAAATGACTCGTCTGTGATGACCCCAATTACCACCAGGGAGATCAAAGTGCTCGCTGCTGCTGTGATATTTAAATGAGCTCGCAAAAGACTCGTTCTCATTCCATATCGGCAAATTTAAAAAAAAGGAACGCACCCGCTCTCTCTCTTTATCTCTCCCTCACTCCCTCTGTCTTTTTTCTTTCTTTTCCTTTGTGCCGTGCATTAAAAAGAGCAGAGCTTCAGCTCTCCCTTGTCTACCTCAGCATATTAATGAGACAGGATGTTTCACAGGTTCCCTCTCTCTATCTCTCTCTCTCTCTCTCTCTCTCTCTCTCTCTCTCTCTCTCTCTCTCTCTCTTCTCTATCTCTCTCTCTCTCTCTCTCCCTCACTCTATCACCATTAAAACATGACAGCAAGTGCTTTCCTCAGCCTGAATTGTCTGAGCAGAAAAACATTCTCCCTGAAACCCCCCAAAAGCGAAAGGTCAGAGCCGTACCTGAGATAGAAAGATCAATGAAGAGTGTGAGAACTGGAATGAATCTCAGCTGCGTTTGTGTGTGTGTATGTATGTGTGAGCGTGTGTGTGTGTGTGTGTGTGTGTGTGTGTGTGTGTGTGTGTGTGTGTGTGTGTATGTGTGGCCGAACTGATATTGAGTTACAGATCTAATGAAACGGAGGTGGAGGTATAAATATTGATGATTCAGATGGCTACCTGAGAGACCGAGCGAATCTCTTGTTATCCAGATCCCAGCAATGCCTTTGTTAAGCAGCCCAGTCGCCATGGAAACTAGCAATTAAACGGCAGAATGCCTTTGAACATCAGAGACGACGAGAAGGAAACTCCGCCGTAGCCCCTAATCAGGGGAAGGAAGGAAGGAAGGAAGAAAGAAACATAGAAATAAGTAGCAGACTTCATGCTGTTTATCTGCGAGTTCTGTTTCAGATGCTTAAACATGTCTGAGGAAGCGAAAAGTAAAATATATCGAAATGTTCGCTCGTTACCTGCTTATTATTCGCAAGTCTTGTATGATTAATAATCGTGAGACAATTCATTTTTATTGTAATAATAATTTAGCAGTAGGGTTGAACTCTAAAACTTAGAGCTCAGTGGTCTTCGGATCCGAAGGTTGTTTGTTCAAATCCCAGCCACAACCAAGCTGCCACTCCTGGGCCCCTGAGCAAGGCCCTTAAACCCCAAAGCTGCTCAGATGTATGAATGAGATAAAGTGTAATTCTCACTCTGGATAAGCTCATCTTCCGAATACTGTAAATGTCTGGATTTGTCTTCCGTTACATCACAGATTTATAATTAACTACTTGCTTTAAAAAAATGATCGTTTCTATAGCAACAACTCACACAGGAACTCTGGATAATCTGATTTCTGAAGTGATAAATATGGTGGGGTTTTAATTGTGATCATTAACAAAAACGTGTCGAATTACATCACGTAATGTAGAGTACACATGTACGAAACCTTCTAACTGACATGGAAATCAGCTCAGAGTACATATCAGTATCAGATAAATCAGGATACATCCCTTATATAGAAGAAAGAACTGTGGCATCCAAATAGGGCATTGTTTGTCTCTAACAGAAGAACCTTTGTAAAACAGGAGAGAAGACGTTATCAGACTGCCTCACATTCAAACATGGATGTTGGAGCGTAATAGTTTGGGGTTGTTTTGGAGACTTATTACAGTTGAAAGTAATCCTGAACCAACATAGCAACCATTCCACACTTTAACACCATGCATTTCTTCTGGACTGCGGCTCATTGGAACCGACTTTGCCATACAACAAGACGATGAGCCGAAGTGCTGAATACGATCGAGTAAACGGTCGTCTGGAGTCTTATTTATTATGGAATGAACTGCCCAGTAACTGCACCTAAATCCTATTGAACTGCTCTGGGATAAACTGGATCACAAAGAAAGAAATCTCCACTTAATGAAGAACATCTTTGGCAAGTTTTACAAGAAGCACTGCAAAGTGTAACAGCTGAATGTTTGGAACACTAAATTGTCCGCATGTCGAGAGAGTGTAAAGCTGGTATTCATGCTGAAAGAAAGACCTTTTAAAATATGAAAAACCCAACCTTATATCGACCCCTTTAAACGATACTTTGAATTTCCAAGGATAATTTTTTTTTACCTTTACCTCTGTTGCTTAAGAAAGGGGTGAATTAAAAAAAAGATCTTGAATTGAAAGGGTAGAATTAAAATAATTAATCCCTTAGTGCCATGGAATAAGCTTTATTAGGATTAAATCTCTTAGCAATACTTAACCACTAAGAAACTAAAGATTTGGTTAACTTTTAATCCAATTTCAGCACTTTGAACAATGGACAGTTCCACAAAGCAGCTTTGTTACAGACGTATATAAATACAGAAAATATGCATTTTAAAATTAATAGATTTACTACTAACTAATGTCTTGTGCTAATGAGCAAGCCAGAGGTGACATGAGTCTAAAAGTATGTGGACACTTGTCCACCACACCCACACAATATGTGATTCCCCTTTCCTATATAAACCTTAATAATGTGTTATGGCCAGGGGTGCACATATTTTTTTGCCATGTAGCTTAGACTTAGAGTGGATTGTGTGTACGAGTTGTTACTACGGTATACTGCTGTGAGAACGAGCGCATAAATATAATGCTGTGATTGTTACAGCCAGAACTACTGACAAAGATGCTGTACAATCAATTTTTCAACACCTTGAGAACTCATCCGTGCTGCAGCATGAAGAGAGAATAATGATAAATAATGTATTACACAAATATCTGCACATAAAGGGGTTTTGAATGGGTTTGATTTGATTATAAAGGTTTCTGGAGGCGTTTGGTGGATAATACACTGATCAGTAGAGTTTTGGTGGATAATAAAGGGTCGTGTGTGGATTTTGATGGATAATGCAGGGTTCTGTAGGAGTTTGCTCGATAAAACAGTGTTCTGAAGAAGTGTAATGGATAATTTAGGATTCTGTGAAGGTTTGGTTGATTACATGCTGTTATGTAGAGGTTTGGTGGATAAGAAAAGGTTTTAAAGGTGTTTGGTGGGTTCTAGGGGTTCTCTAGGGGTTCTGTAGGAGTTTGAAGTTAAAAATGCAGGTTCTGTGGGGTCCTTCCATAATACAAGGTTTTGTAGGTTTTCTGTAGATAATACAGAGCTCTGTCTGGGTTTGGTGAATAATGTAGGGTTCTGTAGAATTTTGGTGGATGATACTGGGTTCTGTCTGGGTTTGATGGATGATACAGGGTTCTGTCTTGGTTTGGTGGATGATACAAAGCTCTGTCTTGGTTTGGTGAATAATGTAGAGTTCTGTAGAATTTTGGTGGATGATACTGGGTTCTGTCAGGTTTTGGTGGATGATACAGGATTCTCCTAGGGTTTGGTGGATGATACAGGGTTCTGTCAGGTTTTGGTGGATGATACAGGATTCTCCTAGGGTTTGGTGGATGATACAGGGTTCTGTCAGGGTTTGGTGGATGATACAGGGTTCTGTCAGGGTTTGGTGAATGATACAGTGTTCTCTCAGGGTTTGGTGGATGATACAGGGTTCTGTCAGGGTTTGGTGGATAATTCAGGGTTCTGTCAGGGTTTGGTGGATAATACAGGGTTCTATCAGGGTTTGGTGGATGAAACAGGGTTCTGTCAGGGTTTGGTGGATGATACAGGTTTCTGTAGGAGTTCAATGAATAATACATGTTTCTTAGATTTCCAGAATACAGGGTGGTACCTACATAGAATCGACCTCGAAAAGCTTTCATACGGTGTGCATTATATGAATGGAAAAAAAAACAGACTGCACACAGAGTGTATAAATGATCAGCATTGTGCGAGCAGCTTGCTCAAGAGTGGGTGCAGTTATAATCTCGTTGCTCATAACCTCCAATAAAGAGAAATCACTTAAATAAACTTTCAAAAAGGGGGTTTGTTGAAGGCGAGGAGAATACAGTGCACTTAATACCTGAAATGTCAAATATCGCTGCAGAGGATCGATGAATCACTGGCACTCACTGCCGACTAACGGCCATCCGCAATATTAACAAATAAGTGCCGCGGGGCTGAGGATTAGTCATATGAAGCACAAAAAGAGAGAGAGGGAGAGGGAGAGGGAGGATTTTGTTCAGAGGTCTAGTCATGCTTTCTAGGCTCTGGGTGAACTAAAATAAAGAGGCATTAGTGATCCTTTATGCTCATAAAGAGGGAACAAAGCGAGCCAGAGAACAGAAGTGGCTTCTCTTTTGTGAAGCCTCGAGTGAAGTTAAGGCTTAATATTTCATCATCTCGTCGCTCTATTCATTTTGTCACTCACGTGCGGTACTGCCTTTTTTTCTGGAGCACGCTCAGCTTTCATTCATCTTCCCTGTCATAATGTTTATTGAAGTGCAGCTTTCAGACTCACTTAAAAAAAATAACACTTTGCTGGAGGTACACAGGAAGTAGAACAAGGGCTGTAGAGGATTGGAGAAAAATCATATTCACAGAGTGCACTTGGATTTAATTGTTTAAATTGGACAAAATAATTCGAAAGATGAGAAAAAAAAATGTCCGGGTAATTTTTCCCTCTAAACCCAAATTGAAAATTGACATAAACACATAACTTTTTTGTACAACAGTACAAACAAATAACAGTACCCATCATTTAAATATGCAAATTAGGCAAAACTATAATTTTTGCATTTTATTGTTTTTCGAATTTTTTTCAACAAATGTGTTTTAAGCATTATTTTATTCTTTAATTGTTATTTAGTTACTTAAATTGTTAGCTATTTGTTTATTTGGTGACGTCTGTTGCATACTGCCATTGAAACTATAGATATTTTGTGGCTGTTGTCATATTGTTACAACCGAATAACGTTTATTTTTATGAAATTATGAATATAAATTGAGAAAAAACTCACTTAGAATAAAAATAATTTGAGATATTTAAATTTATGCAAATCAGTAGCTCAGACAGATTGCTACAGACTCCTATGGCAAATTTAAATATATATGGCAGGTCATTCGGAACAAAGATTAATGCTTATTGGAAGGCTTTTATTGTCATTTTAGGCTCCGCCCACACCAAATCACTGTGTAACTGAGCAGGAAGGTTTTGCTGACAGGATGTCAGAAAGAGGCTGTGCATTTTATTTATATATATATATATATAATTATTCTGTTTTCTTGTAATTTTATACATTCATTTTACCATTGAATTGGACTAGCCTGCTGGCGAACTCCACTCCTGAAGGATCCAGAACTCCTACGATATTGTTCTAAAGATTCCAGCATGCATGCAACACCAATTACGCCGAGATGACAAGAAAATGAAACTGAGATCTTGTCACAATTAATAAAAGAACGAATAATTAATAAAGCATGGCCTTCCTTGACATATAAATTCTTGACAAAAATCATTAAGAGTAATAATTCAATTCACTGTTTATCTCCATCATTTATCCCTAATTATAGTTTATCTCTATAAATTAATCTCCAATCTGCCAAAAAATGAAAAGTTTCTAAAACTCTGTTTACGTTTCTAAAACGTTCTCTTATGTAACCAAAAGGTTAATTTGTTTAAAAACTTCCGTCAGAAAAGCAAACGTGTTCACGTGAAGCGCCAAGTGGACCACCACGTGTACACACCCTAAAGGTGTATTGAAGAGTGTGTGTGAAATGACTGCTCCTTCACGGGCCGAGAAAAGTCATTTCGAAAAATCGAATAACGTCAGTGTGCAGCAGCGGATCTTTCAGTGTGAACAACCACATCGTGTAAAAAAGAAAGAAAGAAAGAAAGAAAGAAAGAAAGAAAGAAAGAAAGAAAGAAAGAAAGAAAGAAAGAAAGAAAGAAAGAAAGAAAGAAAGAAAGAAAGAAAGAAAGAAAGAAAGAAAGAAAGAAAGAAAGAAAATTCCTGGAGGTGGACTACAGAACGTTCTGGAAATGAACTCAACAAAAGAACAAATGGTTCATTATGATTTTAAATGGATATTATATAAACAAAAGTTTGGGTTTGTAGACATCCGAATATAAATTGCTGTGATAATAATTTAATATTTTATGGAGATGTGAGATGAACACAATGGTGTTATTAAAGTCAGGTAGTGTAAGAAAGGATTCCTATTAAGTTGTATTTCCATGCTTCACCACTAGAGGCAGACATACAGTTTACCAAGCAATGACAAGCTACCTATGACATCACAGTGCACCGTCCTCCATCAAGAGTATAAAAGGCCAGAACAGCAGTCAATGCAACCATGCAACCTGTCACTCAGCACTGATCATTCACCAGTGGCCTCTTAGCATGCATTCTGCATCACGCAACCTACCGAACAGCAACTAACAGAAGAATCACCTCATATACGATCTATTCTATACCCAGTA
The DNA here is from genome assembly GCF_946808225.1 of Silurus aristotelis. Taxonomy (NCBI): domain Eukaryota; kingdom Metazoa; phylum Chordata; class Actinopteri; order Siluriformes; family Siluridae; genus Silurus; species Silurus aristotelis. The sequence continues at coordinate 9,830,415 of NC_139602.1, forward strand.
AAGCTGAGTGTTCCGAATCCTGTACCGTGTTTTTACTGATACGCTGGGGCGAGTACAATCCCCTGATCAGCGCACACCAGATAGTGAAAATCCTTATATGGTCCTTCAAGCTAGAGAGGAAAACTTCCTAACACTCACTCCTTCAAACCGGATAGGAAAAACTTCCTAACATTTGGTCCTTCGAGCCGGATAGGAAAAACTTCCTAACAGGTAGGGATTTTGGTTGAGGAGGTGAGGAGACCTGTGGTACAGTCAGTGTTCACATTCATCTCAAAGGTGTTCAATAGGGGTTTAGAGCTCTATAGCAGGAGATCTTGTATATTAAATTAGCGTATAAATATGAGTGCTAAATTTGGTCTATATGTTGAGTAAGAAATTACCGCGCACGCTCTGTTTCTGTGTTCTGATCGGCGCTCGGTGTATCTACTGATCACCAACATTCAGTTCAGCATCAGTTCAACATCAAGCAGGACATTTAGAGAGGAATAAATGATGAAGAAACTCCAGACTCGAACTCGACACAGCACACGTGACCTCATTTACACGTTTTATTGAAGTAGTTGAAAAGGTTTTGGGTTCATGATCATTGTAACAGAAATCGATCAGTGTTTGAGTCATTAATATCATTCTATTAATAGATCAGTGTGCCGAGAGTCACATTCGAGTCTTTACACATAAACTGAGGTGATTAAAGAGTCTTGTGATAAAAATGATAATAGGAACATTATAGTTATAATAAATCAGTACTTTGGATACTTAAGTACATTTGAAGTCAAAGACTTTTGTACTTGTACTCAAGTGAAAGTTTAAAGGGAGACTTTTACTTTTACTGGAGTCACATTTTACCAAGATGATTTCTACTTTAACTCAACTACATAGAATCACGTATATTCTACGATGAAACAATGTGTATTGTGAAACGTGCTATAAAAATAAAATTGAATTATAGTTTGAACTTCTGACCAATCAGAATCGAGATTTCAGCAGCCCTGTGCCCATAGCGCGGGTACCAACTAAAAAAACAACCACTCTAAGCCAAATCTGTGTCTACGTCCTTAATAGTTTACAGTCATTTCCCTCGCTCGAATGAACACTAAATGCGTCCAGCTCGATCCGTATCAAAACAGCCTCAGATCTTGTCTCTCAGCTTGCAGTCAGATCGTGCTTTTGACAGCCGAGACTCTTGTGGCCACCCGGTGCAGGTGGTCATCTTTCTTCTTTCATCACAGAGCTGCCTGGATCTGATGAGATGAGCTTTGATCTGATTGAGGTGCTCAGATTCGATTTCTGTCCATTTTTGTATCGCCGCAAAAGCGAGACGAGGCAGGCTGCGTCCTCGCTGTCCTTCAACAGCACGTCTGGGGCAACGGTTTCTTTTTGTGCCATGCGTTTTTGGTTCTTTTTCAAATGGAATTGATGACAAAATGACGCGATGCTCAGAGCATGACTCCGGCGTGTGGGCGGAGTTTGTCACGATTCTAGTGTTGGCTCGAGTATTACTCTGATAATCTAATAATCTGACAGTTGGATGTAATTCAGGATGTGATTCTGGTAACAGGTACAGAAGCATTCGAGCCTCACATCCAGACTGTGCAACAGTTTCTTTCCACAAGCCATCAGACTCCTCAACATGAAGGGACTGGATTGACACACACACACACACACACACACACACACAAATACATCTACGGCAAAAAAACAAAGCAACACTGTTTGCACATCATTGCTGTTTACACACTTGAACCAAATGTTTGCCTCCAACCCAATATTTACATGTAGAGTATTTATTTATTTATTTTTATACAGACAGACCACTTGCATCTTCTGTACCATATTGACCGGTGCAACGGCGTCACTGTGCTTTGTTTCTTTGCACTGAATCCTGCACATGTGCACTTGTGGTGTTAGTTTAGAGCGGTGTGTAATTCTGTGTTCCTTTGATTAATTGATGTTGTTTGTTGGAGCACTTTGGTCCTGGGGACACGTTTCGTTTCACTGTGTACTGCACTGTATATGGTTGAAATGACAATAAAGCCTAATGGACTTGCCTTCACTTGACTTAATTTGGAACCCCAACTCTCTAAGACTTGAAAGACTGAAAAAACCTCTTGATTTCATACATATCTTTAGACTTCATTATTTATCTGCAAGGAAACCAGTGGAATCTCTGGACTCCACTCCGTGGAAAGCTGTAGTGACCATACCACAACGAAATAAAATCAGTATTGATGACTTTCTGGAGCAGTGATGGTCCAGCTCCAGATAGAGAAGATAGAGATTTCTACTTCACGGCCCAAAGGATGATGAACCGAGCAGATGAGAAAAGATGGACTTGGCGTCCAATTTCTCATTCCGCAGCCAGCCTTGGCCCGATAATGAGGTGGATCTCAATTATGCCGCCGCGCCGCTGTGAAATGGACCGGGGGCTCCTGCTACTGCGCCTCTCGAGGCCCTTCAAGCCCTCTTGTCCAAATTGAACTGATGGAGCAGAAAAGCCATTTTGATTTTTTTTTGTTCTCACCTCCAAACCGAAGCCCAGGCACGAGGAAAAACACCGGGCCCACCGCCGAATTCCGGCCAAGGTTGGGCCACGCCGGCGGCGCTTCGCATCATAGAAGCATAATTAGATTTGCACTGACAGTCTGTTGACACGGGATATATTAATTGGGGTGCCTCGGATTGACATGCATTTAGATAGCCACATCATAAATGCATGAAACTCGGCACGGTGCACACTAATTGCGCTCAGTTCCGTAATTATGGCCCGCGTGATTAATGGCGCCTCCTGTCACCAGCATATGGCAAAGTTGACCTCACAGTTATTGAGTTAGGAGGCCAATCAGGAAGGGAGGGAGGGAGAGAGGAATGGATAGAAGAAGGACGGCTGAGATGTCAGCTGCTCCGCTCGGATTGGATTAAAGTGTACTGTCAAGAAGTTAATTTTTTCCATTTACCTCGTAGGAATGTTGATGGTTAGCAACACAGCTGTTTGTTAGCGCCACCAGCGTGTCCTATTTCTGGCTCGTACTTTAGGTAAATCCTACACGTGATCAGAATCTGGAATGTGATATTGTGCACTTGTGCTATTCTGACTCATTTGACTTATTAAAATTGTGAGCATTTCCTCTATCATGTTTTTACATTTGCAACCAGTTAATAAAATGTTTTTTTACTGTAAATTCCACAGACCTGGTGCCGAACAGCCTGGGCCTGCACACCCTACACCCGTCAGCCAGTCCACTGGCCTCCGAACATCAGGCTCCATCTCCCACCCAGCTGCACTACCACAGCAAAGTCCAGCATCGTCGCTTCTCCATGGAGGTCAGTAGCTCTACAAGCAATTATTATTTTCACCAATCATTATTAACCATGTCATCAAAGTTTCTCAAAATGGTCCTTGGAAATTTTCTTGGAGTTTTCTTGGAAAGGTTCCAAGAGTCTTGAAAAGGTTTCAAGTAGAATACACTTCGGAAGCAAAAATTGGTAACCATCCACAAAATCTATGAGAAACTGTTTTTGAAACTGTAAAGGTGTAGAAGGAGATTAGCCTCAGGAACACCACTGGATTCCAAAGTCTTCACTCTCAAAAAAATCTAAAAAAAATTATAATAATGTTCTTACTGATCAGACTACGTATTGTAAGTTTGTGAAATTATATAGCAGTACTATCAGGCTTCCACTGCTGTGCCATCTGGATAAGAGCATCTGCCAATACGATGTAAACATCAATAAATAATGGAGTAATATATTAATAGCTGAGTAATACAGTAACATTGGATGAAAGTAGTAATGTAATAAACCTGGGTATGAAGAGGTTTTCTATATACTGTACTGAGCACTGACTGATGCACTGCAGTATTCCACGTTGTACCAATTTCTGCCATCTTTGTTCAGGATCTCAGGGTTTTGGGTGAATGGAAAAGTTTTATAGAATCAGCGGAATGGTTCATGCTGATGTATGTAAAGGGAGCACTGATTATGCACGAGCAGGTTCCATCATGGAACCCCATCACAGCAACCACATTTCTCACTAAGTTGAACAGGTCGAGTAGTTTAGGAAGCAGGTCGAGTAGTTAGTAGTCCAGTCGTGAGTTATAGCGTGAATTCTTACCGAAGTGACGGCGCACCCGAAGGATCGTGTGTCGTAAATGTCAGCGTCTTTCTCAGGGTGACTTTCATCTCGGTGAAAAAAAAAAACCACACGTAAAAAAAAAAACAAACCGAACCCAAACAAACTCACAGAAAATGGACCCCTGAGGGGGAAATAACAGATTAATCAAAGTCTCCCGGAACAGCGGCCCCCACCACCATCATCAGCGCCACCTCTCTCTCCCAACCCACCATTACTCGCCTGTCCCCCAAGCCCTGATTGTGTGTGAAGGACAAATACCAGCCTCCCAATTCCAGCCGTCTCCTCCGTGTCATTCCTGCCAGAGACCCGGCTATAAGATGGAGGTCTCGGCTAAACGCAGCCGACGGGTTATTTTTAAGCCGGCCTTCATATCGCAGTAAGTTCGGAGTTCTCCCAAGCCAAACTGTCAGCCCTCATGTTCAGCGGCAATGGATCTCGAGGAGGAAAATTGCACTGAATGCCCTCTGCATTTTCAAATCTATTGGGCTCCTTTCTGGCCTCGAGAAGCTTTTATCGGTCACGCGCACCTTTATTTTAGTCTCGCCAGTCGGCCTCGAGGGAAAGCTGGAAGGGGAAAGGGGAAAAAAAGGCCTCTTCGCTTTAAATTGTTAGATAGGTTTTATTGCAGAACCGTACAAAACCTGTTCAAGAAGCAGCGGGACAGAGATTCGTCAGTCTTCAAGCTTTCGTTCGGTACGGAAAGAAAGGTTAGGCTACATTGGAAAAGCTTGGAGCGCTTTCGGAAAAACATGACAGCTTCGTGGGGCTTTTTTTTTGTAGCTTGAAGACCCCTGAAGGACGGAAAATAAGCGAGACGGAATCTCGCGCCGCAATACCTGTTTTTTTTCCTTTACACTTTTGTGCTTTGATTTCCTCTTCCACAGTTATGAGATGACAAATGTGTCAGGCACGGTTTGATGTCCTCACGTGCTTAGCCGGGACGAGATTCTGAAATCGCAGTAGAACAACAACAAGAAAAACAACGTCTATAGCACACAGTGAAAACGGTTTCTATGACGATTTTGGGGAAATGTTGATCCTGATCGCCTGTTTTTTGTGAATATGGTTTGATTTCTTACCAAACGTCCCCATAAGGATGAGAATATGTTAAAGTGTGTGTTTGTGTTTGTGTGTGTGTGTGTGTGTGTGTGTGTGTGTGTGTGTGTGTGTGTGTGTGTCCTGTTTATATGTGTAGGATGTCAGTAAGAAAATGGCTCTGCCTATGGACATCCGCTTGCCACCTGAGTTTCTTAAGAAGTTGCAGCTGGAGAGCCCTGAATCCTGCAAGCCACTTAGCCGGATGTCCAGACGAGCCTCGCTGGTCAGACACACACACACACACACACACACACACACACACTCACACACACATATACACATGCACACATACACACGCACACACACACACACACACACACACACATTCCTTGCTATTCTCAAGACATAGACTATAAGAACAAAAGTATTGCTACACCTGATTTATATGAGCATTATTCTTCTCCAAACTGTTGCCACAAAGTTGGAGGCGCACAATTGGATAAGATGTCGTTGGATGCAGCAGCATCACATTTTCTCTTTACTTGAACTAGTGCACAAAGCTAGCTCCTTAAAAATTCAGTTCAATTCATTTTTATTAGATTGGCGCTTTTTACATGGACATTGTCTCAAAGCAGCTTTGCACAGATATTGTGGTAATAAGGTTATATAAAAGAATGTGTACGTTTATTGCCTATAAGTTAGTTCCTTATAATTGTTTATCCCTGATGAGCAGGCAGGTGGCACTGTGGCAAAAAAAAACTCCCTGGATACATGGGTTGGATATGGTGGAAGATCTCTTGCTATAGAGCTCCAACCCTTCTGGGATGAATGTGAATGCTGACTGCACCCCAGGCTTTCTCACATTCTCACCCTACATCAAAACCTGACTTAACTAACACCCTTGTGGCTGAATGAAATCTCACAAATCTCCACAAAATCGAGTGGAAAATCTTCCCAGAATAGTGGAGCAGGTGTCCACAAACTTTTGTCTATCAAGTGTAGCTACTAATTATGTAGGAAACCAATCAATGACCATTTTTTTATAACAGCACATTCCCAGAATGTTCTATGTTTTTAGTAGATTAGTAATTACACTGGACAGACAGACAGACAGACAGACAGACAGACAGACAGACAGACAGACAGACAGACAGACAGACAGACAGACACTGGATACTCCTTCCATACATTTCTTAGATAAAACGCCACCATAACAACAATTACAATTAAAATTTTTTTGTTTTTATCTATTTATGTGGCACATACAAGAACCCTATGAATGATCTGTTGCCATAGAAACAAGCGCAATATAATCGTGTGTAGCTGCACTATAGGAAACCCGAGTCAAGAAATCTAAAGCATTGTGGTGTAACATAAATGAATGAAAAACCAACCTGTTGGTTTGCTAAATAAATAAAAATAAATAAATAAAGTTGATGGATAGACACGATTGTTCTGGAAAAATAAAGACTGCTTGAGTCACACGTTTCATTTCATTCTCCATTTGAATCATCTCGAGATGATTCTGATCCGTATCCAGAATTGTACATCAAGACCGTAAAACACAATGAGCCGAGAAATTAAACACATTTCATACATCTAATGTTTTTTTCTACAGTCTGACATCGGATTCGGGAAACTGGAGACGTACGTGAAACTGGGCAAACTGGGAGAGGTGAGTCCGATCTCTCAGGCACCTGATTTTACATGATTTATTAAATACACACAATCATGAACAGTAAACCAGTAAGTCTGTGCAGATGCGATGACTGTAAACAGCAGTGCTGTTGATATTGTGTTTTGAACTTATACGGGTTCCAAGAAAACTCTGCGATCTGCAATTTCTCAAAGCCGTTCTACACGGAATATCTGTTTCCATACTGTTGGAAAAGAAATGAAAAAAACAACGCAATGTCCAGCATATGGCCCTGAGGGATCCCATGGAAAAAAGAAAAAGAAACGACTGTGGGAAAATAAAATCAGAGAAGCGATAACATCTAAGCAGAAGCATTACAAAGTGAATACGAAATCTGAGAGAGGATTTTAATGTATTATACATTTATTATTAAATGAAAGTTTTTGCTTTTGCTGAAGACAGGCCTATAGCGAGCATTACAAACTAAACAAATGAAAAAATGTAAGGAATGAAACACCCGGGGCTTTTCAGTTATGGGAATATAATCCACGTCAAGATACTGTTCCCACCCCGAAGCTGGTCGTTTCTCTAAAAATGTCCTGAAGTGTTACCACAGTTTTCCAGGTATTTTTAGTCATTAATAATTGTACTTTTTATGTACTTTTATATATGTTTCTCTCTCAAAGTTAATAGAAGACTTTTGAAGGCTTCCGTTTCGCTAAACTTACCGACTGACACTGGAGACTCCTTTCGAAAGTGTAAAAACAAGTTGCTATATCAACAAATATTTCGGAGATATTAATATAAATTTTGATTGCTATAAGAATACAATCGAATGAATTCAATTCGTTTTTAATTGTGTAGCTCTTTTAACGATGAACATTGTCTCAAAGCAGCTTTATAGGGATAATGCGGTATTAAAGAACGAATAGGTCTGTTCCTTGTAATTGTAAATAAGTCAAGTCATGTGACTGTGGCAAAGAAAAGCTCCCTGTCACCGCAGTGTTATGAATTAAAAATGTCAAGAATGAACATAGCATTTTTCACAAAAGTACAAGGATTTTACCTCAGGTTCTATATTCATTTCTATCATTAGCAGTAGGATATTCAATACACTTTAATTCAATGTTTTTTGTATGTATTAGTCTCTATAAGTTTATCCGTTATCAAGTAGCCGAGGGACACTGGTGGTGAGGTGGAAGTTCAACTTTCCCACTACACATTGGGACACTGATGATTCACCTAACCTTTCATTTCCCCATCAGTCACTGTAAACATACAAATAGTAATTTGTTGGGTTTTTTTTTAAATGAAACTATTTCTATAAATTTGTTAGCTTAATCACACATTCCTGTAATGGTGCTCACTTCAAGCAGGATCTACATATAGATTAGGGATGTCCAATCTTTTCCACAAAAGGGTGCAAGTTTTCATTCCAACCAAGCAGTTCCACACCAAATTCCACCTGTTCAAATCTTATCATTTTCATTTTCTATCAGGTGTGGCCCTTGATTGATTGTAATAAAAATCTGCACCCACACCGACCTTCAAATCCAAGCACCACAAAGCTACCACTGCTGGGCCCTTGAGCAAGGCCCCCCCTTTCCACAGCTTGGTTGTATGCCACTCAGGATAAGGGTGATTATGCCAAATGCCATAAATGTCAATGTGATGGGGTGAGAGAACTCCCTGAGATGATATAAGGAAGACACCTTGAGAGGAAGCAGGTTTAAAAGGGAACCCATCCTGATCTGGGTGACACCAAATGTCTATTATCATCTGTTCACTCGTGGACACTTGAATGCGAAACTGTTAAAGGCAGCTGGATGTGTCTTGCGTCTGTTTTTCTGTATTAAATGGTACATATTTCAACAAAAATACATGTAACAATGTGATTTATTTAGTTGTTCTGAATCCTGGCATCGCTTTATCTTCTCCACCAGGGTACGTACGCGACTGTATTCAAGGGGCGCAGCAAGCTGACAGAAAACCTGGTGGCCCTGAAAGAGATCCGGCTTGAGCATGAAGAAGGAGCCCCTTGCACCGCCATCAGAGAAGGTAGTGTCCTTCTTCAGAACAACTTCACAATAACGGGCCATTTTTAAGCTCCTCGGTTGTTAAAACTCCAGATTTGTGGTCGAGAGTGCAAATCCTAGACTAGTGAGCTGCAGGCTTCCTCTCCCCCAGGCTTAAATCTCTCTCCTAAATGAGAGGACGCAGACGTGACAGGAATCTGTAAAGGGGGAGTGCCACCGTGAAGCAAGGCTGCCACCCAGTGGACTTGCTGGGTTTGGTCTCAAAGAAGAAGCCTATGTCGAGGGGCTGAAGCGCTAAAATGATTAAGTGTTGGAGAATTGCATTAGGGGTTAGAGTCAGGGGTAGAATTAAGATTAGGGGTTAGAGTTTAGGGGTAGAATTAAGATTAGGGGTTAGAGTTTAGGGGTAGAATTAAGATTAGGGGTTAGAGTTTAGGGGTAGAATTAAGATTGGGGGTTAGAGTTAGTGGTTAGAATTGGGAGTTATGGGTTAGAGGTAATGGGTAGAATTAAGATTGGAGGTTAGAGTTAATGGGTAGAAGTTAGGGTAAGGGGTTAAATTTTAGGGGTAGGATTATTGGTATGGGTTAGGGGTGAGTTTAGGTCTGGTGTTGGGGTTTAGAATTAGGGATTAAGGTTTAGGGGTAGGGTTAGCATTGGCATTAGCGGCAGAAGTGGGGTTAGCATTGGCATTATCAGTAGGGTTAGCATTGGTGTTAGGGGTAAGGGTAGGGGTAGCATTATCGGTAGGGGTAGGGTTAGCGTTAGCGTTAGCAGTAGGGGTAGGATAAGGGTTGGGCTTGGGGTTAGAGTTAGGTTTGGTGGTAAGAGTCACAAATTTAAGCAATCAAAAGTATATTGTCTGAGCACCTAACATCTGCAAAGATTCATGGGTCCATCTAACAAATGATATCTGGAAGGCCTTAATGTCCTTTAAGGTCGTAACAGGGTTTGGTTAAGAGAAGAAAGGACAGTAATCAGTTCTGAATTATCAAACCATGAGGTACCAGAACTGAGAACGATCCAGCAGGTGGAAAGAAAGTAAAACAGAACCTATAGACACACACAGTAACATCGCAATAAATAAAATCTAACACCATCAGCTCCAAAGGTTCTTCTTCCCCCATTGCAGATGTCTAAAACTTTTGAGCAGGCGTCTATGAAATGGGTCAAGTGTATTTTTTGGAAAGGAGAAGACACATGGAAAATGATCTTTTCATTAATAAAGAGCTGTAGACGTGAACGTCAGAATTGAATGTAAATAACTCCAAAGGTACTTGATCCAGCTCCAGCTCCAGCAGAATCCAGCACAAATGAAGTGCTGATAGTAATAGAGCTTTGTTCTCATGAGCGCTAGATTAGTCTGAATGCTAAACGACTTTGGGAAGTTAACAAGGTTTTTAAAAAGATTTAAATGCAGCCTGTGTTGGACTGTCAAATTTCCATTAACTGCAGAATTATTATGTGGTCAGGAAAAAAAAAAAAACACCCATCGAGCAGCTTAAATCTGTACAGCGAGAGGAGTCATGTTATCTGAGCGGCACTCAAGCTGTTTCTCTGTATCTCTGTCTACCGTTCAAACTTGGTCTCTTGACATGGCAGGGAAAATCACGTCGCGAACGTGTTTGTTGCGTCGCAATGACAATCGAAAGCTAAATGCCAAAATGCCACCAGTCACCTTAGTGTGAAAGTAAAGCTGTTGACATGCAGCAGCGCTCAGTTTGCTCACCTTTACGCCTCAAATTCTAATGGAAAGTAGAAAAGAGACGAGGAAAAGAGTGTTTCTACTGCTATGGTGTTTTCCTTTCGAACCCCATGAAGCAATCTGGCAACTCATTAATACCGTAACCAGCATTACGAGTCGCTAATGTGGTTACCATGGTTACTCTGATGGTATGCAATGTCAAAGAGAGGTGTCCGACCTAGCTCACATGACATGATGGGTAGTTTTTTTTTTTACATTTATCTATCATACATCATTTAGATTTTTACACCCGTCTTATGATTCAGTGAAGAAGCTGGATCCTCAACTTTAGTTTCACAGTCGGGACAAAACTGTGGAAAAAAACACAAAAAAATGTGTATAAATGTAGTCGCAAAATGACGGCAAAATTGAATTACATTTTTGTCAAAATTGTAGCAATTTCATATCCAAATATTAACAAAATCATATTAAAATTGTCGCCTAATCCTGTTAGAATTGTTGCAAAATTACAACATACAATCATTTACGTTTCTGTAAAATTACTGCTGTCGAAATCTAGACCTGTTGAAGCCTAATCGTATTAGAATTATAGCAAAATTCTAACATATAAATATTTACATTTCTGTAAAAGTACCAGTGTAGAAATCCAGACCCGTAAACCTCCCAGGAACCCTTGACGAACCCGTATTTATACGACTTTTTGAATTGTAAACATTTACGTTGGGGAATTTACACAGGTCTTGTTTTTGCGTTGTTGTAGTTTCGCTGCTGAAAAACCTGAAACATGCCAACATCGTGACTCTACATGACATCATTCACACCGAACGCTGCCTCACGCTGGTCTTCGAATATCTGGTAAGACTTCTGCTGAATGGATTACTGGTAGTACAGAATGTCTGCATGTTCCTCTGAAATGGTTGGAATGTTACTCTTGGATGTTCCTTTGCATTGTGCTACATAGCGGCGATCTGACTCGGGGTGTTGATGGGGTATAGAGGATGGGGAGGGGGAGTCATCCGATCTGCCACTACTGACCTCCATTAGTATGGTCCAGCTGTGGCCCAGAGCCAATTACAGTACATCATAAGTCTATCTAGTTAGATGACCAATGTATGTAACCAGGAATGATGCCAATGTGTTACAAAAGAAACAATCATGCTGCAAAAATCAAGAAAATGAATGAAAGATGGAGTGGTGTGATTTGGGACCTGGAGGTCGAGTAGGGTGACCACGCTGAATTCAATTACTGTTCTTTAACTGCATGCGCTGAGGTGTTTTGTTGCTTTTTTACCACAGGGGTTTACCAAAAATATAACTGGAGACTCCACTCAGAAAATCTTATTATATTAGCTATTAGAAGTTGTAGGTCAGTGAATAAGATGTTGGAAGGCTGAGCAGAAGGTCATGGGATTAAAATCCCAGCTTCACGACAACTTGTGAATGTGTGTGTTTTCTGTTTTTCACAGGACAGCGATTTGAAGCAGTACCTAGACAACTGTGGAAACCTCATGAGCATGCACAACGTGAAGGTGCCTCATTGATCTCTGTCGCTTTCCGAGTCGAAACAAATAAAATAAAAAAATGGCAATCCAATTTTCAATTCCGTATGAATAAATAACGATCCGGGGGATTCTCTCCTTCTAGATATTTATGTTCCAGCTTCTGCGCGGTTTATCTTATTGTCACAAGAGAAAGATTCTACACAGAGACCTCAAGCCGCAGAATCTGCTCATCAACGAGAAGGGAGAGCTGAAGCTGGCTGACTTTGGTAAGACTCTTTCAGAACGTTACACCAGCGAGCTTTTCTTTTATCTCGTCTCAGACTCCATAACACAGATCCCTTCTTTTATTCCCCTCAGCAACAGCACGACTTAGTAACTTCAAATGATATAAATCTCAACATGGCGCTGCACCAATTATCGGGTTACCAGGCAACGTTTCTTTCTCGGATGAATAATGTTTATTGTTTCGATCTCTTCTATCTCTCCTTCTCTCCCTCGTTCTCTCTCTATTTCTCCCCGGCTCGATAGGTCTGGCAAGAGCGAAATCCGTGCCGACAAAAACCTACTCCAACGAGGTGGTGACTCTGTGGTACAGGCCTCCAGATGTCCTGCTGGGTTCCACAGAGTACTCAACTCCCATTGACATGTGGTAAGGACTTGAAAATCCGCACGCTAACTCCTATGTGCTAGCATGAGAGAGCACACATTTCTTCCTCTGCAATTCCTCCAAGTAACAGTGAAAATTTTATAAGAAGTTTATAAGTAGATTTGCTGCTATCATAACCTTCACTCTTCTGAGAAGATGTTCTACTAGATTTTGTGCAGTTTTTTCAAGTTCCAATTCATCCAAGAGGTGTTCAATAGGTGTTAATAGGGTTGAGGTCAAAGTTCTATAGCAGGAGATCTTCCACTCCGAACCATGTACATCAGCTCTTCATGGAGCTGGCTTTGTTCAGAGGTGCATTGTCATGCTGGAGGTTTTTGGGTCTCCTATTTCAAGGTTAGAAGAAATTTCATGCTACCGCATCCAAAGACGTCCTATACAATTGTGTGTCTCCAACTTTGAAGAAGCTACTTACAGTAACGCATTACATTAACTTCATTACTGTCCACCACTCAGTGGATAAGATGTTGGACTTTGGATCAGAAGATCGTGAGTTCCAATCCCAGCACTTCCAGTCAGCACTGGGATTCTGAGGAGGACCCTTAACCCTCATCTGCTCAGGTGTATAAAAATCAGACAATTGTAAGTTTGGATGAGGGCATCTGCTGAATGCCTCAAATGTTCCTAAGTGTTTACCCCCTACCGTAGCCTCGTGAGAAGTTGTATCAGCATCAACAGGAAATTCATATTTGCTGACTACGAATGAGAAAGTGCGCTCTTTGGATTACAAGTGGGAGTTCATCTCTTGATCAACTTTTAGACATTGCATTTCAAGAATCCGTTTGTGTTGCATTTCATTCACTGTTGTTGTTGTGTTTTGTGGGGGGTTTTCACACACACACACACACACACACACACACACACACACACACACACACACACACAAACAGGAAACTGACTTTTATGCCTCAGAGCACTCCAGTTTTTGAATCAGTGTCAGAAATGCAGTTTTTTTGTTTGTTTTTTCTCGGCCTGTACTGTTCAATAAAAAACCCCTGTGTGGCAGTAATCCAGGGGATTAGCCCAGTAGCCTAATCAATCCGTGCGTGACGGCAGCCGCATGTCTCCTCCCGATATCTCCGGCTCACAGACATCCCACGGCCGCCATCCAAATGACAAGAAATCAAAACAGGGACCGCGGGAGCCGTCCTCAAATTCGCCCTAACCGGAAAAAAAAAACAGAAAACCCCAGCCGGAAAATCTGTTCGAATCCATTCGTTCATGCGATTCACGCCCGCTGTGCTTAAATGTCAAAGATTTATTTGTTTATTTTGCTTAACAAATGTTCGCCTTTTTCTCGCAAAATCTTTACTGTAATTAAGCCGAGCGTCTGCGTCCATGTGTGTTTGTGTCTGCCATTCAGGGGAGTAGGGTGCATTCTGTACGAACTGGCGACGGGACGACCCATGTTCCCAGGCTCCACCATCAAAGAGGAACTGCACCTGATTTTCCGCCTCATGGGTACGTGTAGCTTTTTAGCTACAAAATACAACATCAATACGTGTCATATGCTTAGTGTACAAAAAACTCTACGAAGCCCTGAAGAGCACCAGCTCCCTCACAGGACCTTATTTGTTCAGGAAGCTTAGCAGGAGTTGTGTTTTGATTATTATTCATATCCGGATTGTTCGTCTGACTGATTTTTTTTTTTTATAACAAGGAACCCCGAGTGAAGAGAGCTGGCCCGGGATTACAGCGAACGAGGAGTTCAAGTCATATCTATTCCCTCTGTACAAAGCCCAGCCTCTAATAAACCACGTTCCCAGGTAACACATGAAACAATTTACTCAACGAGACACAACACACACAATCCTCCCGCCTCCATTTCACTCACCTACTGTACGCTCAACTACAGAATTATTGGACAGAGACACTTTCAAAAGCTAAAATAAAATTAAAAAATGTCAAGAAAATAAAAGCTTGGGGGGAAAAAATTCATTGACAATCTAATAAATGGAACTGCAATGAAAAATTGCAATAGGAATATAAATAGAATTTACAACATTGATTTAACACCATGTGTGTATATACAGTATATGGAATGAGGAAAAAGTGAAGCGCTGTAAAAACTTTGTGGATGCACTGTAATGTGTAATATTAGAGGGATTATAAGAAATTTGATGAGACAGATTTTAAGGGATATTACGGGATGGATTGTAATAGATATTGTGAGACGGATTGTGAGACAGATTGTGAGAGATATTGTGAGAAGGATTGTGAGCGATATTGAGAGATGTGTTGTGAGACAGATTGTAAGAGATATTGTGAGACGGATTGTGAGAGATATTGTGAGTCAGATTGTGAGAGATATTGTGAGAGATATTGTGAGTCAGATTGTGAGAGATATTGAGAGACGGATTGTGAGAAAGATTTTAAGAGATATTGTGAGACGGATTGTGAGAGACATTGAGAGATGTATTGTGAGACAGATTGTAAGAGATATTGTGAGACAGATTGTGAGACAGATTGTGAGAGATATTGTGAGACAGATTGTGAGAGATATTGAGAGACGGATTGTGAGAAAGATTTTAATAGATATTGCGAGATGGGTTGTGAGAGATATTGTGAGACGGATTGTGAGAAAGATTTTAAGAGATATTGCGAGATGGATTGTGAGAGATATTGTGAGACGGATTGTGAGAGACATTGAGAGATGTATTGTGAGACAGATTGTAAGAGATATTGTGAGACAGATTGTGAGACAAATTGTGAGAGATATTGAGAGACGGATTGTGAGAAAGATTTTAATAGATATTGCGAGATGGATTGTGAGAGATATTGTGAGACGGATTGTGAGAGACATTGAGAGATGTATGTGAGACAGATTGTAAGAGATATTGTGAGATGAATTGTGAGAGATATTGTGAGAGATATTGAGAGACAGATTGTGAGAGATATTGAGAGACGGATTGTGAGAAAGATTTTAAGAGATATTGCGAGATGGATTGTGAGAGATATTGTGAGACGGATTGTGAGAGACATTGAGAGATGTATTGTGAGACAGATTGTGAGAGATATTGTGAGACAGATTGTGAGAGATATTGAGAGACGGATTGTGAGAAAGATTTTAATAGATATTGCGAGATGGGTTGTGAGAGATATTGTGAGACGGATTGTGAGAAAGATTTTAAGAGATATTGCGAGATGGATTGTGAGAGATATTGTGAGACGGATTGTGAGAGACATTGAGAGATGTATTGTGAGACAGATTGTAAGAGATATTGTGAGACAGATTGTGAGACAGATTGTGAGAGATATTGAGAGACGGATTGTGAGAAAGATTTTAATAGATATTGCGAGATGGATTGTGAGAGATATTGTGAGACGGATTGTGAGAGACATTGAGAGATGTATTGTGAGACAGATTGTAAGAGATATTGTGAGATGAATTGTGAGAGATATTGTGAGAGATATTGAGAGACAGATTGTGAGAGATATTGAGAGACGGATTGTGAGAAAGATTTTAAGAGATATTGCGAGATGGATTGTGAGAGATATTGTGAGACGGATTGTGAGAGACATTGAGAGATGTATTGTGAGACAGATTGTAAGAGATATTGCGAGATGGATTGTGAGAGATATTGTGAGACGGATTGTGAGAGACATTGAGAGATGTATTGTGAGGCAGATTGTAAGAGATATTGTAAAACAGATTGTGAGACAGATTGTGAGAGATATTGAAAGACGGATTGTGAGAAAGATTTTAATAGATATTGAGAGATGGATTGTGAGAGATATTGTGAGACGGATTGTGAGAGACATTGAGAGATGTATTGTGAGACAGATTGTAAGAGATATTGTGAGATGGATTGTGAGAGATATTGTGAGACAGATTGTGAGAGATATTGTGAGACGGATTGTGAGAGATATTGAGAGACGAATTGTGAGATGGATTGTGAGAGATAATATGAGACGGATTGTGAGACAGATTGTGAGTTGTGAGATAGAATGTGAGATGGCTTGTGAGAGGTATTGTGAGAGGTATTGTGAATCGTGAGATGTTTTGTGAGAGATTTTGAAATGGATTGTTAGATGTATCGTAAGAGGTATTGTGAGTTGTGAGATGTTTTGTGAGGCGGGATTGTGAGATAGATTTTAAAATGGATTGTGAGATGTATTGTGAGTTGGATTGGAGACATATTGTTAGAGGTACCGAAGTAGTATTGTGAGTTGTAAGATGAATTGTGAGAGGGATTGGAAGACTGATTGTGAGATTGATTATAAGAAGGAATTTTTCTTCTTCTTGTTTATAAAATTATCAGATGATGGATTTGATAATGAGTTTCTTTGTGAAAGCTGCAGAAATCTTTCCTTACTGTATCTGTGTGTGTGTGTGTGTGTGTGTGTGTGTGTGTGTGTGTGTGTGTGTGTGTGTGTGTGTGTGTGTGTGTGTGTGCACGCAGGTTGGACACTGAGGGCATTGATCTTCTCTCAGCACTGCTGCTGGTAAGTTAAATCTGCATGTGTTGAATACAGAGTACATTTTTTCTGATAAAGCTTCTTTTCTCTCTATGAGGCAAATACTGAGACTGAGGCACATGTACACATTACACCAGCTTTACCACTGTAACTCCACTGTACCTCCACTTTAACTCCACTGTAACTCCACTTTAACTCCAATGTAACTCCACTTTAACTGCACTGTACCTCCACTGTAACTCCACTGAAACTCCACTGTAACCCCACTGTAACTCCACTTTAACGCCACTGTACCTCCGCTGTAAATCCACTGTAACTGCCCTGTACCTCCACTGAAACTCCACTGTATATGCACTATATTACCAAAAGTATTGGGTCACCTGGTCATCAATACGGTATGTGATTTTTGAGCATTGCATTCCACAATTAGTCCCAATTTGCTCTTATAATTCCCTCCACTCTTCTGGGAAGATGTTCCAGTAGATTTTGGAGTACACTTTTGGATATTTGGGTTCATCAGCCACAAGAGTGTTACAAAAGGCAGGTACTGATGTAGGTGAGGAGACCTGGGGTGCAGTCAGCATTCACATTCATCCCAAAGGTGTTCAGTAGGGATGAGATCAGAGCTCTATAGCAGGTCACTCAAGATCTTCCTTCTGAAGCATGAAACAAGATCTTAAAGGAGCTCACTTTGTGCACAGGGGCACTGTAAGAAAGACATCATGTTCTGCTTCAGAAAGTCACAGTACATGTTGGAATCCATGTTTCCCCTAATGAACCATGGCTCCCTAGTACCAGCAGCACTCATGCAGCCCCAGACCATGGTGCTACCACCACCATGCTTGACTGTAGGCAAGACACAATTTTCTTAGTTCTTCTTACTAGGGTGTCGCCACACAAGCTGAACACAATCTGAGCCAAACAAATTTATCTTAGTCTCATCAGACCACAGGACCTGGTTCCAGTCATTCATGCTCTTGGACAGGTCAGCAAACTGTTTGTGTGCTTTCTTGTAAGCCAGAAGAGTTCTTTGATGGATTTGTGCGAGTCTTGGAAAACCTCTGTATGACCTTGGCCAAGGTACTGTAACTCAGTTTCAGGGGGTTACTGATCTTCTTATAGCTGAGGAATCTTAGTGGAGAGCAACGATTCTGATTCTCAAATCCTCTTTACAATGAGGTCCGTGTGGAACATCCAGTGGTCAGTATGAGAGAATTGGACACCAAGCACCACATTTGAACTGCTCTAATACAAGATACACACTTTTGAATGGTTCTGAAAGCAGGCAAAAACATGACTTACACTTAGGGTGCACTTACTTTTGTTGCCCGCTATTTAGACCATAATGTTGTGTGTTGAGTAATTTTACATAATTTTTTTTCCTTTGTAAAATGACCCCCAGATTGGTCCAGCTGTTCTCCACTGAAAATTCCTTTGAATCCATAACGCAGTGGCGGCGCGGGTGATCTTTTCTCAAATGAACGCTTGGGCTAATTAGGAGTCATAGCGATAGACATCCATCTTCAAAAACCTCCTGAGAGATCATGCAGATAGCTACAGTTAACAACGACTTTAGAGAAGCCCCCCCAACCAACACACACGCGCATACACACACACACACACACACACACACACACACACACACACACACGCACACAAATGCTGACTGATTTTAATACGGCGTTACATATGGTACGAGCAATTAGGTAGCAGGTGACGCTCCGGAGTAGATCCCTCATCTGTGTGGTCTCTGAGACGAACGATCACGTCTACGGATTTGATTTATTTGTCTGTACAGATATTTATATAATTGGGTGCAAAAGTTTGTGCACCTCAATGTAAAACGATGAATCCAATCACAGGAATGCGTTCGAATTTTCTCCTTTATAATACTGTTGTTTCCATAGTAACAAGTTACACATGGAATTGGGCGGAAAACACTGTACGCGTTATTCGGAAAAGTGTTGTTCAAAAGTATTCGGACACGGTGTTGGGGGGGGGGGGGGTGTCTTGATCTCTCTCTCTCTCTCTCTCTCTCTCTCGACTTTCCTCTCCTCTATCTTCTATTTCACTTCTTTCTTTCTTTCTCTGCCTCCCTTCTCTTTTTCACTTCCATTCCATCTCTCTTTGCCCCTTTTCCCTCTCCTTTTCATCTCCTTCCTTTTTATTTTCACCTCCCTCTCTTCTCCTTCACCTACTCTCTTTATTTGTACCTCCTCCCTCTCTGTCTTTTACTACATCCCTCCTTTTTTATTTTACCTCCTCCTCTTTCACCTCCTCCCTCTCTTTTTTCACCTCCTTTCTATTTATTGTTACATCCTCCCTCTCCTCTTTCACCTCTTCCCTCCCTCTTTTTTCTTTTACCTCCACCTTCTCTTTTCACCTCCTCCAGCCTTATTCATTTTCTCATCCTCTCTTTCTCTTTTACCTCCTCCTCCCTCTTTCACCTCTTTCTCGTCTTTTACCATCTCCCCTCTTTAATTTTCTCCCTCTCTTTTTCTCTTTTACCTCCTCACTTTCTCTTTTTCAGCTTCTCTTTCTCTCTTCATTTTCACCTCCTTTCTCCTTCTCTTTTCTCAAATGAAACATGAATAAAGGTACACAGACTTGCCCTTTTCTCTTCTCTTTTGCTTCGATGATTATCCACATTAGGAATAAACGCCGTTGTCTCGGAAGGTGAAAAACGTCTGCGATACTTTCGAACGACGTGAAGCTGCGGCCCGGCGGTTACACACTGATTATTTTTGAGTGAATGTTACCTGGGAAGAGAATATCGCCTCGTTCCCACCGCTCCTCCATCACATTACATCAATTTCACGCTTTCTTCAGCACCCTGAAGGCTAGCAGCCGACCGCGGCCCAATTAAAAGAGAGACGTCACACCAACACAGAGGCGTAGTTTGATTTCGGGGCGTGTGAATTTCAGCGTAAAAGAGCGGAACGTGGAAAACGAGCGCTCGAACAGCGCGTTGCGTGATTCAGACGGATTTAGAGAGCGTGAGCTGTTTATCTCAGAGAATGATCAAAGCCAGCAAGTTTTTAAAGACCTTCAGCGTGCAGGAAGTTCTAATCTGAAGCAACACTCGATAAATAAATAAATATATTAATTAATTAATAAAGGATTGCTTGTAGATTAGGACGCTGCAGGTTCCTCAGCCCTCAGCCACGTCCTCGGGTTACGGAGCTGCTGCTGTTCTTAATGAGCCACGTGAGCTGCAATAAGGAAGGCAGGACACATTATTTGGCACGTCATGTTTTCTGTTTTGAGACGTCCACGTCAAGGTGAAGTCACGTGTTCAAACAGAATAAAAAGCTGGTTTCTTCCCAACGCTTTGCTTCTCCTGAGATGTTAAACAGGATTCTATATTTAAAGTGTTTTTTTTTTTTTTTTTATCAGTTTTATCTTCACATCATCACATCATCTCTCATGTTAATGGTCCAACCTGCCAGACACCAAATTAATAAGCATATCAGATCAACGCCACTGATCCCCCGAGAGCATTCTGTTTAACAGTCATGAGGAATGATCGATAAATCTGGGTAATAATTAAATAGATAGATTTTCTCTCCTCTCCTCTCCTCTCCTCTTCTCTTCTCTTCTCTTCTCTTCTCTTCTCTTCTCTCCTCTCCTCTTCTCTCCTCTCCTCTTCTCTCCTCTTCTCTTCTCTCCTCTCCTCTCCTCTTCTCTCCTCTCCTCTTCTCTTCTCTTCTCTTCTCTCCTCTTCTCTCCTCTCCTCTCCTCTCCTCTCCTCTTTTCTCCTTCTCTTTCCTCTTCTCTCCTCTTCTCTTCTCTCCTCTCCTCTTCTCTCCTCTCCTCTCCTCTCCTCTTCTCTTCTCTCCTCTTCTCTCCTCTCCTCTTCTCTTCTCTTCTCTCCTCTTTTCTCCTTCTCTTTCCTCTTTTCTCATCTCCTCTCCTCTTCTTTCCTCTCCTCTTCTCTCTTCTTCTCTCCTCTTCTCTCCTCTTCTCTCCTCTTCTCTCCTCTCCTCTCCTCTTCTCTTCTCTTCTCTCCTCTTCTCTCCTCTCCTCTTTTCTCCTTCTCTTTCCTCTTCTCTCATCTCCTCTCCTCTTCTTTCCTCTCCTCTTCTCTCTTCTTCTCTCTTCTTCTTTCCTCTTCTCTCCTCTCCTCTTCTTCCCTCTTCTCTCCTCTACAATTCTTTCCTCTTCTCTCCTCTCTTCTTCTCTTCTCTTCTCTTTTCTTCTCTCCTCTTCTCTCCTCTCCTCTTTTCTCCTTCTCTTTCCTCTTCTCTCATCTCCTCTCCTCTTCTTTCCTCTCCTCTTCTCTCTTCTTCTTTCCTCTTCTCTCCTCTCCTCTTCTTTCCTCTTCTCTCCTCTACACTTCTTTCCTCTTCTCTCCTCTCCTCTTCTTTCCTCTCCCCTCCTCTCCTCTTCTCTCCTCTTCTTTCCTCTCCTCTTCTCTCCTCTCCTCTTCTCTCCTCTGCTTTCCTCTCCTCTTCTCTCCTCTTCTCTTTTCTTCTCTCCTCTCTTCTTCTCTCTTCTTCTTTCCTCTTCTCTCCTCTCCTCTTCTTTCCACTTCTCTCCTCTCCTCTCCTCTTCTCGTCTTTCCTCCCATCTCCTCTACTCTCCTACCATTTTCTCTCAACTTCTCTCCTCTCCTACCCCTCCTCCATCTTTTTTCTCTCCTCTCCTCCTTTTTTCTCTTTCCTCTTTTCTGTCTTTTTCCTCTCTTCTCGTCTCCTTTTTTTTCTCCCTCTCCTCTCCTCTCCTCTCCTCTCCTCTCCTCTCCTCTCCTCGTTCCACCCCATGCGGTGATAGAGAAAGGTGACCTGTCACGGTGATAAAGGAGTGCTCGCGTGCCGCCGAGCGCGCGATCTGTTACCGGAGACGGCGCCCTTAATGAGTCCGAACCTCGCACCTGTTTCTCATCAGACCCGCCGAGCGCGCGCGCAGCAGACGCCTGCTCTAACGCGAGCCAATTTTATACCTCGTGAAACATGACAGCTGTGTGACTGCCGCTTCATTTTCCGTCGCGTTCATTTGCATAGCGGAGCGATTGATGCTGCTGCAGACGTGCGCACGCGAACTCTCGGGTCCGGACGCCAACGGAGAGCCGCACGAGGAGGAAGATTTCGAGTTGAGGAGCTCGTTAACACACACCTGTGGAAGGGAACTGTTACACAAAACCTCCAAAAAAATATAGATTTTTTACTTCATTTGAGTGCCAGTAACAGTCGAGTACACCGAGAAATGCAGTATTAAAACATTCCTAATAGCCAATTCTCTTTATTTCATAGTGTTTGTTATGTATGTTTATATTCAGATTCTATCCAATCAGACTTCAATCACGTGTCAAAAAAATCTGATCAGAATCAACACTGCAGGCGCCTTTAACTTTAAATACATGTTAATTAAAGTTGTAGCTTCAACCAATCAGATTGCAAGTTGGCAACACCGGGGGCCCTCTAGCAGGCGTCCAATAACATCTGCATTTTTATGTCCGTTGCTGGATGATAAAAGATCCACTAGTCAGTGCACACAACCCACATATGTAGCAAACGGATTTAATAGCTGTATCATTCATTCCGCAATGGCTAAAAGAGGAGAGGAAATTGATTCGGTCACATACATTTGGACATTTAGAAGAAAAACGACATGGTGAGGAAAAGTCGGCAGTTCAAAAGAGTTTTTCATAAACCGTTTTGCGTTTTCTTTCCTGTCCTTTTTGCACAAAAACACAATTTGCCTTCATTTCAAATCCCCAGGAAAACCGCGCTCTGTTCTACTGCGTTTCTCTATAATTGTGATGGTTTCTATAGTTGTGGCGTCATAATGATGGTATTATAAGGTGGATTGATTCAGGCAGGACACCACTGAAGGCCTCGGTGTGAAATGCAGGACCTGCTCATAAGATTATGTGCTTTTTAAACAGTCCTTTCCACATTTCCATTCCAGTCATCCTGGTATAAAAACCTCCACTCTTTAGAATGGATGGGAAGATGTTCCTCTATATATCTACATCTATCTACATCTGTATAGATGTTCCTATATTCTGCAGTGTGCTTTTTTAGCGTCCACGTTCATCCCAAAGGTGTTCAATAGGGTTGAGGTCAGAGCTCTATAGCAGGAGATCTTCCACCCCAATCCATATAAAGCACATCTTAATGTAGCTGATGCTGGAACAGGTTTTTGGTTTCCAAAGACGGCATATGGCTGGAAAAGTCAGGTGTCCGAATACTTTTGTTCGAAACACAGTTTGACCTGAGAAGGTGCGGCTTGTGCTCTAAAAATCTGCTTTATAATTTATTTATTTATTTGTTTGTTTGTTTATTGTTGTTATTATTAATGTCTTTTTATTATTAATAATAATATATTTAATCGATTTGTGATCATTCATTCAAATTTCTCAGAATGTCTCATTGAGCTCATCAATTCCTCGCATTTCTCTTTCTGAATGCAGTACGACACCAAAAAACGGATCTCGGCCGAGGCGTCTCTGAGACACGCCTACTTCCTCAGTCTGGGGGAGAACATTCATTCCCTAGCAGACAGTGAGTCTCTTCACCACAGTTACACGATGTTCAGTTTGGGCTCTGCGTGTTCTTTACCCTCATCCTCTTCCTCTTTCTGCAGCTTCGTCAGTGTTCTCGCTGAAGGAGGTGCAGCTACAGAAGGACCCCGGACACCGGAGCTCCATCTTTCATCCAGGTCAAATATTAATAATAATATTAGTAATACAATTGATTTTAAAGGTGACTTTCAAAACACTCAAGGACACGGTACAATCATATAAATCAAGACAACAATACAAACAACAACATCAAAACAACAGCTGTTAGAAAAAAAAAGCTCATCTAAACACATATAATTTAGGACATGATTTAAAAGTGGTCAGACAGCCACTTTCTCATATAGATTATAGAAGATAATTCCTGAGATGAGGAGAAGCCCAAAACCCCATAGTGACTAAACGAACAGAAGATACAACAAGGGAACAGATGAAGAAGATCTCTCCAAGATCTCCATCCAGGTTTTAGAGTTATAATCAATCAGGACAGTCACCCAGGTGTACATTTCCACAGGACAGTGTGGGATGTGAAAATAATTCCATAAGCACATCATGATTCAATGCTTTCCCAGTTTCCTTCCTGAACAGAAACATGTGGGCGGAGCTTCAGATAAAGCAAACTATCGATTGGTTAAACACAATCATTGCACACTCGCGCTGTTTAATATCTGTACTAGCAGTAGATGATATCATATTATATCGTATATGACATTTGATATGGTGTTTAAAGAGGTTTTGAAGAAGTTCGATATGGATCACAATATTATATATATAGAGCTGAGGGGTATCTCACAAAAGTAAGTACACCCCTCTCACATTACAGCAACTATTTTAGTGTATCTTAGGCAGTGCTACATAACAATGGTGCTCACACAAAATACTGACACTTCAGACACAGTTTTGACACGTTCACTTCGGGTGTACTTACTTTTGTTGCCAGTTATTTTGACACTAATGGCTGTATGTTGAGTTATTTTTAAAGAACAGTAAATCTGTACTGCTCTACAAGCTGCATGTTAACTACTCTCAAATATATCAAATATATTATATATATTGTAGTATATGGTGGCGTAACTACTTTACCTCGTTACAGGTCGGGGGAAGAACCGCAGACAGAGTATCTTCTAACGGCTCACCAATGGAGGAGGAACATCGTCACCATGAAGCGAATGGCTGTAAATCGAAGCAAACTGCCAAGCTGTATCCCAAAACCTCCTCACACACACACACACACACACACACAGCTGACTGTGCGATCTATTCACCGCTGTTTTACACAGTTACAGCTGAGCAGCTAATCGCACCAGTCGTAGCTTCCCGTAGCTGTGATTTCTCAACACTCCGATCTGGATCTGCAAAAAAAAATAAAGTATTAATAATAATAACAATAATAATTTTACTGTCTGTGTTCACGTTTCAATTAGGAAAGAAGTGACTTGGATAATATCTATAAAATTGTATACAAGATATATCAAATTATAACAAAATTACAGTATATATGAATTAAAAGAACATATTCACCCCGCGCAAATCCGCCGCCTAAAAAGAATCCATTCGATAATGACCGTGTGACCTTCAACCGCATGCTAATATTGTTATAATGAAATGTATTTACACATCTCTTATCAGCATGCTGGTCTTTATTTATGTTGGGTAATGTTCTCTACGTGACCCGAAATGCTTTGAAAAGACACGCTGAAGCGAAATTTAGTTCTCAATCAACATCATATCGACATAAAGGAAGCGATGCGGCGGCGCTTTAATCCTTTAATTCTTCGTACGCTAGCACCTCCTCAATTGTACACTTTTCTTAGTATGCAAATTTCATGCTAAACAACAGTGTATAATTGTTTACATAACTGCATTCCGGGACAACGTCCGCACCTAATGACTTTACTGACACTGAGAGTAAATAAGAACTAAAAGGTCATTCTCACACGAATAATGAAAATACAGCCAACAACCAGATGAGGAGTTTCCTAAACACATCACAAACAAGTATCAGGGTGGAGTTTTCCTTCAAATCTATAAAAGAAATGTGACATAAAGCGGACGTAGTTTTAAGTTTTTATTAGACAGTCTGTCTAGTCGAGTTAGACAGTGGTGGAAATTCCATAAATAAATGTTGTCAAAATGCGATCAAATGTGGACACAATTCACTGCCAAACGTCAATTCGAATCAAGTTTCAATTGAATCCATGTTACAAATGTTTTCCTTAAGTTTATTTTAAAACTGTTCACAGTCACAGCACGTATTTGTTTGTTTAGAACAGTTGTGCTGTTAGAGGTAGATCATTTCTAATCTGGCTGAGGTAAAGAAGCACAAATTTTTCAGCTTAAACTTCTACCTCCCTCTCTAGGCTCTTGTACATGTAACATGTGAGATGATGTGACCTGTACACTGCACTGCATGCATAAAATTAATATAAAGTGCCCTATAGGTTTACTTTACATATAAGGAAACAAAGTGAAAATACACTTTGGGCTCTCCTACACACAGTAAAATGAGATATTGCCCCATTAGCACTTGTACATGTGCCAAAATAAGACTTCAACAGACTTCCATCATGCTTGATAATAGGATGAAGTGCCCTCTAGGCTTCCTTTCATGTAAGAAAATATATACAATAATAAAATGCCCTATAAGGTTTGTGTAGATGTTTAAAAAATGGGACAGTGTGCCCTTTAAACTCCTTTATATGCATAAAAACAAGATTAATTGCCCTATAGGCTTTCTTACATATCAGAAAATTAGATACAAAAATACTGTTTGGACTTTCCTCCACACAATAGAATGAGATGGTGTGCCCTATAGACTCCCTTATGTGCATCAACAAAAGAGGAAATGCTCTATAGGCTTTCTTGCATACAGGAAATGAGATAAATACCCTTTTGACTCTTCTACACAGATTCCCCTAGATGCATGAAAATAAGATGAAGTAAATGCCGTTTAGGTTTACCTTACATATTAGAAAATAAAATGAAGTGCCTTTTAGGCTTTGTTACATGTAAGAATATAGGATGGCATGCTTTACAGTCTTGTTTACATCTGTCGAAAATAAGATGGCATGCCCTATAAACTCCCTTATATGCATAGAAATAAGATAAACTGCCCTATAGGCTAAAGGCAAAAAATTAGATAAAAATTCCATGTGGACTTTTCTACACACATTAGAATGAGATGGCGAACATGATGAAATGGCTTATAGGCTTTTCTATAGGTGACAATATGATATGATGTGACTGATATGAGTTTCTTCATGACTTTGCCTCATTTCCTACATGCCAGGAAATAAGGCGAGGTGCCCTATAGGAATGAAACATGACATTGTATTACAGGGAGATCTTCAATAACAAATTACTGTCACTGCCCCAAACAGCACAACATATACTTTATATATATATATATATATATATATATATATATATATATATATATATATATATATATATATATATTAAATTATATATATTTCCCAATGTCACACTTTTTATCCATTTATAGTTACATTTTTCGTTTTTATTTCTCTCGATTGACATGGGCAGGAAAACAACAAAAAAACTATTTCAGCTTATCATGTTTCTGAAAACCGACTTACAAACTCTGGAGACTCCTTCTATAAATGTTAAAAAAGCGAAAGTGCCGTTTCTATAGAAACGATAACGTAAATATAAACCTTCTGACCAATGAGGTTTGAGAATATAGCGAGTGCCGTGGTGTACGTATGTGGTATATTAAGTGGACAATTGTCTGTTTGTCTTTTCCACACAAGTCTGGGATGTCAGACAGCACACGACGTGTCCAAAGTCTGCACTTTTAACCTAAATATATTTATGAATTCTAACAAAGCCACACGTTGAGACACAGGGTTGTGGTGTAGTGTGTAGTATTAAATAAACACTGTCACTTTCCTTGTGCGTTTTACCTCAGAGATGAAAATGTTCTTCGAAGCATCTAAAGGTGCCTTGTACAAATCAACTATGATGATGGGTAGAATTTGTTCAGCGTTTCATTTAATATGTTCTTTTAATACTGTTATAGGTTCTAGAGATGCTCTTCATCAATAATTGCACATGATTTATTGCTTGGTATAATGAGTTGCTCAAACGTGTTTGCACATGGCATCCAAGTGTCCTAAATTTTGTCTTTGCCTCCTCTTTTCTTTGTTACTCAATATTTCCTTTTTTAAAAAAAAAGCACTATATATTTCTAGTCAAAGCCATCAAGTGCAGAGAATCATAGTGACGTGGTTTTTAAAACTCAAGTACACAAAAAAGCATATAAAATACAGGAAGAAAGGAAGCGTGAGGAAGAGCAGGCCTGGGTTCCAGTACTGACCGTCATCACTTCCCCTCATGATTTCTCCCCGACCTGTTCCAACACCTGAAGTAATATTTGTTGGATGAGCTTTAACATTTAACATTTTCAATAGAAACAAGCTATAAGATTTTTTTATATTGGATTTGCTGCAGAAATTGTGATTTATACACAGCCAACTGCTGAATCTATATTACACATCATTTCTGGTGATAGCTGTGGTGAAAAATAGACAGTCGGAGTGCCCACTAGGGTGTCATTATGGCATATAAAAAGTACTGTTTGGTAAATAGTGTGATAAATGCCATCTAGTCTGCCATCATGTGCCAGTAAATACAATTAAATGCCATCTATGGTGCACTCTCAGTGGGAAAAATGTGATGCAGTGCCCTATAGGCTCTGCTGTATGTGACAAAATTGTATGTCCTAAAAGTTCAAATTTCAATTCACGGAGCAGCTTACATTTATCTTATTTGCACAACTGTGCAGGTTGAGGAGGTTTAGGGCCTTGTTTAGGAGTTCAGCAGAGGCTACTTAGCGATACTGTGATTTGAGCTTATTACTCTCAGATCAGTAGTCCATTTTCTTAAGAGCTACCAATGGCCTTTTCACGAGCTCCTGTACATGTGACAAAGTGGAATGTCTATTTTTCAGCATCCAAGAAAATTAGTTGATGTGCCCTATAGGCTCATCTACACACAACAAATTGAGATGGTGTGCCCAATAGGTTTTCTTATACACAAAAATTGAGATGAAGTGGCCCATAGGCTCTCTTAGATGTAAGAAAATGAGATGTAATGCTCTATAGGCTCCTGTCTGTCTGCCAAAAAGAGACAGTGGGCCCTATGAACTCTGCTACATGCATAGAAATAAGATTGCATGCCCCAAAGGCTCCTCTACATGCCATAAAACAAGATAAAGTGCCCTATTGGGTCTCTTGCATGTAAGAAAATGAGATGACGTTCCCCTCCTCTAAATGTGATAAAATGGGATGGTGTGCCCTATAGATTCTCCTACAAGATAATAAAGTGCCCTAAAGGATCTTCTCAAATGACAACAAAAGATTAAATGCTGTATAGGTTTTATAACATGCAACAAACTAAGATGATGTGCACCACAGACTCCCTTTACATGTCATAAAATGAGATGAAGTGCCCATTTCGCTCCCTTATATGTGCCAAAATTAGAGAAAGTGTCCCATAGGCTTCCTTGGATCTAACAAAATGAGATTAAGTGCCCCGTAGACTCCCTGATACCCATAAGGAAATGAAATAAAGTGCCCTGTAGTCTGATCAGCATGTGACAAAATAAGATTGAGTGCCATATTAACTTCCTCACCTGGGGGGGTTTTCATTCATTTTTTTGCTCCTGCCCCTTAGGCAGCCTGCAACCACCCCCTGATTGCCCATGCCTTCTTGATACTTTACTGAAAATAAATCACACTCTGCTTCTTTGTTGCTTGTGTGCGATGGTGGTTCCTTCCTGAGGGGAAGTCAATGAGGGTTTGTGATGTACTGGATAGAGAGAGAGAGAAGAGAGAGAGAAGAGAGAGAGGACAGAGAGAGAGAGAAAGAGAGAGAGAGAGAGAGAGAGAGAGAGAGAGAGAGAGAGAGAGAGAGAGAGAGAGAGGATTGCAGTTTGTGTACTTTAAAACCCTCCTCTCCCATGTGTATGTTTTTGTGGTAAAAATAAATACCATTTGAATTAATATATTGGACAGAATTAATAGATGTCTTTTAACAAGTGTTTTCCTTCTTCTCAGTGAATATTTTGTCAGGAAATTGACTGTATTACATAATATTTAGATTACGTCTATTTATAAATTGAAAAAAAAATGAGAAAGATTTAGATTTTTGTATGAAATGTGATATTAAATATTTTGTGTGACGTTTATTCGATTTCGGTATCTCGAAGCTGAATGTAATGTGATTGCTGAAGAAGCCAAAAGTGATTCAATAAATTTAAAAACGAAATAAATGATAAAGCGCAGCAACCGAGTCAAGCATTTTTCTACCACTGAAACAATGGCTAAATTATTGGCGCCCTATCCATAGAACGATCGAGAGCATTTGTGAATAAAAAAAAACAGACACACAATAATTCACACCCTACTCTGGATAAAACCCATAGAAAATTCATCCCTTTTAGTATAATTGAAATGTATTCACAGATTTCTCTCTGGAAATTCAACACCATGTGAATGTGTATACACACGAACCTGAAATACTGGCCAATATACTGTACACTACACCTTCTCCTCCAGTGGTTTTCCTTTATTATTATTTCTAACATTGTACATTAATACTGACGACATCCAAACTATGAAAGAACACGTATGGAATTAATTAGTAAACAAATAGGTATTAAACAACCCAGAATATGTTTTAGATTTTAGATTGTCCATTGTAGATACATTTAGTTTTGATGACAGCTTGGCAGACTCATGGTATTCTCTCATCGGATTCACGAGGTGCTACTGTACAAATCCGTATTATGGCAAGAAACACTCAAATAAATAAAGACAAAAGACAGTCCATTATAATTTTAAGAAATGAAGGTCAGCTGGTCCAAAGAATCACATATACTTCATATGTATCCCCAAAACAATAAACACTATGATAAAACAAGCTCTAATGAGGACCATCCCAGGAAAGGAAGACCAAGAGCTACCTCTGCTGCAGAGGAAACGTTTATGAGAATGACGAGTATCAGAAACTTCTGATTTACATAAATGCTTTTTGGAGTTCATGTGGCAGACATATTTTAACAGCAACTGTTCAGAGGAGACTGGGTCTCCTCAAGTCAGACCTCCAGGGGGGCCTGTTTTAGGCCAAGAAACACAGGGAATGGACATTAGATCACCTGAAAACTGTCCTTTGGTCTGATGAGTCCGCATTTGAGATTCTAACTACTGTGTCAGACGTACTGAGAGTGAATGGAAGATTCCTGGTTCCCACTGTGAAGCATGGTGGACGTGTGTGGTGTGGTTTTGCTTTGCTCTTGACATTGTTGGTGGTTTAGTCAAAATCGAAGGCATGGTAACCAGGGTAATGTCGGGATACTATTGCAAAGGAAGAGCCTCTTCCATCAGGTGTAAACACTGTATAGACACAAGAGGAAGGTATAGGAAAGGGATGTCTGGTACTATCCATAAATCATTAAACCACAGCTCTCACCCTGACTCTCCTGTTTCCACCACAATTGTTCATCAGGAGCTCCACAGTTCAATATTCATGGTCCTTTCATCGCTCATGGTCCTTTGGTTATGCTAATGTCAAACATCAGTTTTAATGGAGGAAGCATTGAAAATCTTGGGCTGTGGACAATGTGGAACATGTAGTATTCTCTGATTGGTCGACCTTCACCGTATTTTCTAAATCCGAGAGAGTTAGAGTGTGGAGAAACCCCAAAGAAGATCACAACGTGGATTGCTGCAGGTTGATGGGTCTTGGGGAGTAGACTACCTGACTGGAAGACCTCAGTAGGTGCATTTCCAACACTGTGCATCAGAAAAAGTGAGACAGTGCTCTCTTTTCCTTTTCACTGATGGATCAGATATTTGAGCTTTATCATTTTCTAAACATGTCACTCCCAAATACTTCTGAATAATTCTGGACTTTGTACACCCAGTGGTTTCAAAAATTGTACCCTGAAGTGGTGTGATGTATCAGGATGATAATGCTCCAGTACACACAGTGAGACTGGTACAAGAATGGTTTGATGAACATGAAAGTGGAGCTGAACATCCCTCATGGCCTGCACAGTCACCAGCTCTGATCATTATTGAGCCACTGTGAGGTGTTTTGTAGGAGCAAATCAGGAAAGCTTTTTTTCTCCACCAGCATCATGTTCTGCACAGAGGAACAGTTTGAAATCCATCTGGCTACCATGCAGGAGTTTCTCTGTCCTTCACAATATGAACTCATGCTATATAAAATAATATGATATATACAGAGAGAGAGAGAGAGAGAGAGAGAGAGAGAGAGAGAGAGAGAGAGAGAGAGAGATATGAATGTATGTAGGTTTAAGATTTTATTTATTTATTTTTTTTACTACACATGCATTTTTGAAAAATTAAGTTTAATTGAGAATCTTTTTTTGACTTGACTTGTATATTAATATTTTAGGGTGTAAAATATTTATTAATATTATTATATATATTTTTTTTAAATCCTATTCTTCCTTTTTCTTCTTCAACATCTCCACCTCCTCCTCCTCCTTTCTTCTTCTCTTTCATCCGTTCACACCTGACTCAGTCCACCTGTTAATTAAGTCCAGGGTTGCCAGATTGGAGCAATTTGCAACCTCAGATATGTGACATCAGTGAGGAAAAGTTTCCGCTTAGTGCTTTAGTAAAACAGCGATAATTAGGCAACCCGTGGTAGAGTTTAAAGTAAAATAAAGGCAGCGTGGGAGGATGCAGTGGGAGGATCATGGCGACGCTTGAACACTTTCCAAACTCCAGCACGCTCACGTGCGTGTCAGGCCCACCAGCGGGAGAGAGAGAGAGAGCGAGCGCGAGCGCGAGCGCGCACACGCCACTCACACGCCACGCGCATCGCCGCACACGCACAGCACGATGGAGCGGGAGAGGAGCTGGAAGGCGGTGCAGAACGTGATGAGATCCCGGAGCTGCGCGCTGTTCCGCGGCCACTGGCAGCCCACGCTCACCTACTGGAGCGCGTTTTTCAGCTTCGGCCTGTGCCTGGCCCTGCTCGGCCCCACCGTGCTCGACCTCCGCTGCCAGACGCGCTCCACCCTGCAGCAGGTCACCCTCGCCTTCTTCGCTCAGCAGTTCTGCCTGTTCCTGGGAAGCTTCGTGGGCGGATTCTTCAGCAAGTCGTGAGTAGGAACAACACAGAAACTCAACACGAGCTCAGAGTGGAGGTTCTGGAATAAAGTTCACCCCATGGAGTCCCTCTGTCTCCTCCTCCACCCACTCCCACTAGTGGCACGCGCCTTTTATTTATACTTAATTAAGGTCATTTGCTTACGGAAATTTTGTAGCACAAAAAAATTACTCCCCAAAACATTACTTATACAGATGTGAAATCCCCTAGGTCTGTCTGTCTGTCTGCCTGTCTGTCTGTCTGCAACTTTGTCATTGTAAATCACAGATACACAGTAATGAAATTCAGTGTTGCGTCTCCCAAAAATATTCACATTGTGCAAACTGACAAGTGCAGATAAATATAAATAATTTAAAATATTTATATGTAAAAAAAATTATGTACAACAATTTCGTAATCAACAGAATCTGAATACTTCATTGATCCCACTGGGAAATTGTTTGGTTGCCGTTGCTCACAGTAAAAGTTAAAGATTAAAAGTAAGAAATATAAATAAATGTGGTTATATTGAGAGAAATGAAACTTGCACTGAGATTCCTGTACATAATTGCCCGAAGTATTTGAAATATGTGGCATAAAAAAAGTATAAATATATCCTGGAGCAGCTGTTTAACACTCAGAGGGAGGGGTTAATTAGTATCTAGTCTGATGACCGCAGGCAGAAATGATCTCCTGTGGTGCATGCTGGTTGTATGAGTTGGTCACTGAACATCCTCCACCTTGAGACTGACCAGGGTGCAGTGGGTGAGAGGAGTTATCCAAGATGGAACGTACTTTAGACAGCATCTTTCTTCCAGACGATATCGTCAGAAAGTCCAGCTCCTTGTGGATCAGTTTGTTGAGTCTGTTCGTGTCTGCCGCTTCCTGCCTGCTTTCCCAGAATACAACGGTCTTATAAACTCTCCTCGTCACTGTCCTGCAGATGTTGGAGGACCTCAGCCTCCTCGAAAGGATCCTGTATAGTACCACAGTGTTCTTGATCCAGTTTAGTTTGTCTACGTAAACCCCCGGGTATTTGTCCTCCACCAACACCAACTATTTCTCAGGTACACCTCCTTTGTTTTGGGCAAATTAAGTTGAGAGTTTCTCACACCATTTGACAAAACTCTTCACTCCTCATCACCGTCACTGTTTCATCCTACCGGTGCTCGAATTGAGTCAAGGGGACCCCCGTAAGTCTTTTTTTTTTTTTTTTTTTTTTTTTTTTACTTGTTTTTTTTACAGGGTGGCCCCTAATGCCTTATGAGGGTCATGGATCCCCCTGCCCCAACCGCCCCCAAATTCAAGCACCCCATCACTGCAGAATCATCTGAGAACTTCTGAAGATAGGAAGAAGTCTGTGGAGTAGACGGTGAAGAGGAAGGGAGAGAGCACTGTCCCCTTTGGGGCCCCACTTTTTCTGGTTCACAGTGTTGTAAATACTTACTGAGGTCTTCCAGTCATGTAGTCTACTCCCCAAGACCAACCCGCATCGCTCTCAGCATCTCACCCTGAAGTGCCAGGCTCGACTGCGCCAAAAGCACTGCAAAATTTCAAGAACATGACCCTCACAGTACTCGCTCATACGTGGTTCTCTGCCAAACTGTTGCCACAAAGTTGAGGAGACACAATTGTATACAAGTATAACCCGTTCCAGCATCACTATGCCCCTGTGCACAAAGCCACATGGGTTTGAGTGGAAGATCTCCTGCTATAGAGCTCTGACCTCAACCCTACTGAACACCTTTGGGATGAATGTGATCGCTGACTGCACCCCAGGTCTCCTTACTTCATCTACATCAGCCACAAAACCCTTGTGGATGAATGAGCACAAATCTCCACACGCACACTAACATCGTCCCAGAAGAGTGGAGGTTCCTAGAACAGCAAATGGGAACTAAAATGTGGAATTGGATGTGCAGAAATCACTTATCTCTTTATCTTATAGTCAGGTATCCAGTCTTTTTGTTTTGAATGGTGTGTATAGATATTTTGGAAAATGCAGATTTTGATACTTTTTGCATTTATTATGAAAAAAGAAATCATCATTCATAATTCTATTAGTCGGAGTGTAAATACAAATTTTATTATTTTAAATTGCCACTTTTCTGCCCTGTTCTACATGATCTTAAAACACATTTAATAAAGAGTATTTATAAATATTTAAATATTAGTGGTGTCACTATGGGATTTTGTTTTAGTTTAGTTTTTAGTTTAAGATGTTTAAAAAAAAAAAAAAACCTTGGATTTTCTGAATTTATCATCTTAACTTCTATCACTCTCTTTATTTCTTTTTCTCTGCCCCCCCCCCTCTCTTTCTCTCTCCACCCCATGTTGTAATGTATTATTTAAAAAATGTTCATCTTCCATCTCCTCTCATCTCTTTAGTCTTCATTATTTAATGTGATGGTGTTTAGTTAGTGATACGAATTCAGTAATAGTTTCAGGACTGGGGGTTGCAAAGGGGCAGAAAATTCCTGGTAAATTTATTCCCTTAAATTCCAATATT
The DNA here is from genome assembly GCF_946808225.1 of Silurus aristotelis. Classification (NCBI taxonomy): domain Eukaryota; kingdom Metazoa; phylum Chordata; class Actinopteri; order Siluriformes; family Siluridae; genus Silurus; species Silurus aristotelis. The sequence continues at coordinate 9,865,726 of NC_139602.1, forward strand.
TTCCTTTGAATTTCAACGGAAAGTTTCCAGTCTTGAAAACACATTGGAAATTTGCAACCCCAGTCAGGACCGAGCTGCATGTACTTTCGTGTGTAACCTGCAACGAACACACTGACGATAAGACAAATTTGTTAGTTTACACGTGATTGTGAGCAGGAAGTAAACCTGATTTTACGTCTCCTTGCCTGAGGAACTCCTGGTGAACGTGTGAATCTCTGCGTTCCTGTACCGCTTTATTACATTCGCAATGCAGGAGAAACTCTGTCCTTATCCAGGAGCTTAAACTTAATGTAATCTGGGCAGTCTTTTGTTTTCACGCCACGCGGATTAACGAAAACATGCAAACACCATACACGAGAACAGGAGGTTTTCTCTACAGTATTTGGTTTCAAGACACGCAGGAGAGCGTTCACGTGACGCAATGAACATCAAACGTGTTGCCAGGAGTAAAATACCTGCTTACAATTTGCATTATTATTAGGATTATTATAAGAAAGTCTTTGAACATTTTATTGTTTGTCCATGAAACAAGTTAGTTTGATGTTCTAGCAAGCTATAAATGCCCTTCCCTTGACCTCCGTCCTGTTTTCCTTGAGGTCAATAAGGAAAAACAGACCTGATTGATAAACACAGCCAGTGTTGATCGGTGTGTTTGGCACATCCACCTCGCACAAGGTGTTTTTACCGAAGCGCTTATGTGTTAGAACTGTGCTGATGTCAGAGCCTTCTGACCAATCAGATCAGAGAATTCAGCTGTTGTAAGGAAAGATGAAAAACAAAATCCGCTGCTATCACAAAACTGTTCCTATTTTCTTTCCAGTCGTTTCCTTTTTTCCCACGTTCTCACACACACACACACACACACAGACGCTTGCACTCTTACACACTCTCTCTCTTATTAAACAGTGCAGGCAGAACGACTTTGATTCAGTCATCAGTGCAGGAAGTGAAAGGCGAGTATAAAACAGTAAGCTCCGTGTTAGTTAAAGCACGGCCCGGGGCAAAGGCAAAGTTTCCAGCAGCTTTCCGAGTGGCTGGCAATAAAACTCCAGGGAAGCGTGTCGATAACCATCTCGCACTTGTTTGTGCTCAGAATCTGACCCCCAAATATCCTCTACCACCACTTTATTTTCCCCACAGAGCAAACATCTTTAGGCGAGATTGTGGATAAGAGACATTTCAAGGTGATTCAGGATGTCAACATATTCCTGTTCCTCAATTAGGTAATATGAGGAAAAGGTCTCTTTAGAACCGGAGCGAGGAGGGAGGTGAAGTTTTCCGAGCGGTGTTTTCTTGCTGGGACGTTTGATTGCGTTATCAATTTGAAGGCAAATAGAACGTTTTCAAGGTGAGATCAAAGTTGCTGCCAATCAGAAGTCGTGTTGCCGTGGTTCCCTGCATTTATATGATTTATTACAGACGTCTAGAAGTTCTTTAAGCCTCAAATGAAGTTAGTGTGAAATCCGGCCCAAAAATTTAAACACCAAGTAATCAATTCATTTCTTAGAGGAAAAAATGATTCTAGACCAATTAGTACTGTTACTCTTGTAGCTGTTAGCCATGATAGAAGCCTGGTTTTCTCACCTCCTCCCCCTGAAACAGTTTTTGCCCCAAACTAAACGATGCCAATCTCTTCTTTCCAGACTTTGCTCCTCTTTGTCGTCCCTCACTGCATCCACCTTCATCATCTCCATCGTCTTTGCCTTCATCCCACTATGCAGCAATCTGCTAATGCTGGTGGCTGCCATGGCAGTTACAGGCCTGGCCATGGGGATCATCGATACCATCTCGAACCTTCAGCTGGTGAAGCTCTACCAGAAGGACTCTACTGTCTTCCTCCAGGTCAGGAGATGCCTACCATGGCTGAACATGTATGGGCGTAGTGGAAACCTGACCATCACACTTAAATGGTTGATGAATAAATCTGGAATGAAAATGTTCTTCATTCAGTCATTATATTTTTGGAAAGGTCTTCCATTAGATTTTGATCTGGTTTGAGTTCAGGTCTCTGTGCAGAACACAAGTTCTTTCACACCAACAGGTTTGGGCCCCTCGGTGGGGGAATATATACAGTATATATTGATTGTGTGATGGTCATGTGTTCACATACTGTATTTTTTTTTAAGTCAGGGGTCCCCAAACTTTTTCTGTGAGGGCCACATAATTTATCCTTTCTTTAAAAGAAGGACATGGTGTGACTACCAGTATTATTGTGGAGATTTTATGATTTTAAATTAATTTTGTCTTCTAATGCTAGATTAGTTTATCATATTCTTCTGCACCGTATAGACAAATGAGCATGAGTGAGGATTTATCACCTTTTTAAAACAGCATTATTACTATCATAATGAAATTTTTTTCAAGTTGGTGGGTGAATCAAACAAATAATTAGGTTGCGTTAATGACGACCCGTAGTGGATTTTACCAATAGCTGGGTTGGATCGTACTTGCAGATAACCGATTAATCGACCGATAGTTTTTAAAATGGATACTGTATAAAAAACAAACTGGAACTGTAATGGAAATATAAAGAAAATATGCATATTCATTATATAATCCATATTATGAAGCGCTCTCCGTGCAGCGCTCAGTCTCACGTGTTAAAACAAACAGCACAACAATCAGTGAGTTGACCCCTAGAGGACGCTCTCATAATGACAGTAGACTGGAAGCCGGAAAAACTATCGTTGTGGATTTTTGCCGATGGTTACAGCAATCAACTATCAGTGCGTCGAACTTTTAGTTAGAAAGCCAACCTAATCATCAAATACAGATATATGAGTAAAAAATTACAAAATATATCATTGTGCAAAGGTGGGGGCGGCCCGTATTCGGCTCACAGACTGTAGTTTTGGGAACCCTATTTTAAGTTAAAAGGTTGGGGATTGAAGAACTACACTGATTTAGGAGAACAAGCTCCTCCCTACTCCAACATCTTTAGAATTCATACCTGATCAACTGTATAACAATGCTTTTCTGTTTTAAACCTTTTTTCCACAGTGGTGCAGTGGGAAGCGTTCCCTCTTCACCTACACTGCCCCTTGAGTTTGATCCTGAGTTTAAGTTCCTGTCTAATGGGAGTCCTTCTGTAAACAGGAAAGATTTATTTGCGTCTCTACATTCCCCCTAGGGGTGAGAGGTTTGAATGATACAACGCCCCATCCAGGTTATATTACCCTATTTAGAATTCCTCAGGATCCTCTGCCACCCTAAAGTAAGACAGGGTTCACTAAAGACATGTGAATCTTTTAAATTCAGCCATTAGCCATCTAAAGAACCATTCTGGAGCCATAGCTGGCTGTAACCATGTTGCGTTTTGATTTGCGATTTGTTTACTACTCGCATAACGGTTTCATTAACACCCTGAAGAGTCTGCAGCAAAACCCTAAATGGTCCCATGTAGAACCTGACAATGACGATCGTTTAATTCTTTTAAAATGTTTTTCCCATTTTCAGGTGCTGCACTTTTTTATTGGCCTGGGGGCGTTGTTGAGCCCCCTCATCGCTGACCCATTTCTGTCAGAAACCGACTGCATTTTAGGAAACTCCACCATCAATTCCTCATCAACCATGAGACACCTGAGGAACACGCTATCTGGCAGGCACCTGCACAACGTGTCCCAAATTTCTCTCGATACCGAAGGTGAAGTGGTCACCAACGTGTCCTACGCCTTCTGGATCATGGCGTTCGTCAACGTGAGTAAAGTTGTAAAGTAAGCACATTAACAAATTCGAAAACACAACAATTCAGACAAACCGGAAAAGATGGGAATAGTTTGCGGCTGGGACACTTACTGATCATTGGACGAGACACCTGTCATTTAAGATATACAGGAAGTACAACAGTCTTTTTTTTTTTTATTACAATTTTTTTTTCCTTTATTTATTTTTTTTATTAAGCAATTAATCATATACGAACAAATAACAAGTACAATTTACATTACAATACACAGAACAGGCGCATGGAAATGCAAATGTGTACCCATATATTTAGGGGAAAGAGGGAATAAAATAGATAAATGAATAATAATAATAATAAAAATAAACATGGGGTTTGGTTTATTCTGCAAATCATATTTTTCTATAAAGGACAAAAGATTCATTGCATTTTTCTTTTGAATCACTTTAAGGGCTTTTGTGAAAGAAATAAACTCATTATAAAATGTCGGTTTCACTTTCAAGTATTTCGATTTGTGTATATAAAATTTTCCAATCAGAAGTGTATTATTAACAAGAAAGTCGTCTTTGTTGTTCATTACAAGTCCAAAGATAATGTCCTTCACCGTGAAAGTTCTTAGATGAGGAACCTTTTGGGTAAAGCCAGTTATGGATACCAGACCATAAAGCGTCTGAAGTAACAGTCTGCAGCAGGAGAAAGTTGCAACGTATGTGTAAAAGTGTACAAACAAAATCTTTGTGATGATCTACTGCATATGAATGTCCTTCCTCAAAGTAGTTTAGAATTAATTCCTTTTTCTCCTTGTTTATTTCATATATTTAAAGGTGCACTAATCGAAATAAAAAAAAGTTGAAAGTAAACGAACTTTACACATGTACAAGATGTCCTACTTCCTGTATATCTTGATTGACAGGTGTCTCGTCCAATGATCGGTAAGTGTTTCATTCACTAACTATACCCACCTTTTCCGGTTCGTCTGAATTGTCGTTGTGTTTTCGGGTTTTTGTTTTTGCATTTGTTAATTTGTTTTCTGATTTAATGTGTTTTGTACTTCTCGGCCACCGTAGGTTTGTGTTGAAGTTGTTAAATTCATCTTGTTTGAGGTGGTCGCTTATTGGTTAAGGCATTGGACTTTGGATCTGAGAGTTGTGAGTTTAAATCCCAGCCACACTAAGGTGGGCCCCTGAGCAAGGCCCTCAACCCCATCGCTGCTGAGCTGCATGAATGCGATAATTGCAACTCACTCTGGATAAGGGCGTCACCCAAATGCCATAAATGTAAATGCTGTTGAATTTGCTGTGTGTATAGAAGACATAACTCGTGTTTAAGGAGAATGCAGTGTTGACTTTAAAGCAGACGCACTGCGTGTGATTTATCAGTGTTGCAGTGACTTTTGAGCTTATAAAATAGAGATTTCAAGCTACATAAATATAATAAAGATTTAGCATAGAAAGACTTCGGTTCGCCTGAACCATCTCAGGACGGCCTGCTTCACTTCATATCTTCATATGAATGATTGCTGTTGGCAGGGAACCACCAGGACCAGGATAATCACCGAGGGATGCACGGCCATCTTTAAAACGTTTACACGTTCAAACGTCTCACTAAGCGACTCCTCGCCGTACCGTGCTCGAAGTCTTCTGTAGATATCCGCGTCTTTGTTTAGGAGAAACGTCCGCACCACGCGCTGTTCCATGCACGAACGCTGTTGTCCGCCATCTTAATTAACAGTTTTCACACATTTCTGAATTATTATTCATAACATAACCGACTTACTATCACTTAAAGTCCTTCTTGCTGTTACTTCTGAGTTTTGATTTATTTACGTTAATGAATTCACTTTAATGAAATTCATTCAATTATACATTTTATAAATTTTTAATAATAGAATTGGTAATTGGTGTTTCCAAAAAATTTTTTTTCCTGTCTCATTTCAGCAAAAAACTGATAAAAGAGAAATGCAAATCAGTGACTAATTACACTAATGACTTCTGATGAATATATATATCTCCTGCCGACTGCTCGAATGACGTACTGAAGGTTTGCTTTTCAGTGTTGCCCGTTTGCCTAATATTCCAAATAAACAGCCACCTACAGGTTGCGAATACTTTATTTAAAAATCTGCAACGGGGTCTTCTGTATATTATTTAAAGAACACGGTGATATGATGGTCAACAAAGAATTCCTGCGTCCCCTCTACCTTTCTTTTTTTTTATTTATTTTTTTAAGACTTTGCAGACTAGCTTTTTCAGTGTTTATTTGCACATGTGTAAAGAAGCTTATTTTATTTTCCAATTCTGTCCTCCTTTAATCCTCTACAAATAATGAGTGTATACAACGTGAGGTGCGCCTGGTGTCCCTCCTCGTCTAAATAAACCAATATATAATCGAAAGCACTCGCGCTAATCCTAGAAAAGCTTCTGGCTTGAACAGTAGGAAGATAAAACCTTTTTAAAAGCAGAAGATGAAACACCCATGGCCTATAGCAAGGGTTTCAAACTCAAATACTCGAATACCTGGACTAAAAAATAGATTTCTCTATTCTATTGATGCTGAGTCAAGGTTATGTGTGTTAAAGTAGAATAGGACGATTGTAGGGAAACGAAGGACCAAACAAACTACTAAAATATATGCCGCATTGTGTGTATATTTGTGGACGTCTGACCATAAGCTTTTTTGAACATCCCATTCCACATTTAGTCCCCATTTGCCATTATAATAAGCGCCACTCTTCTGGGAAGATGTTTCATGAAGATTGTAATATTTCATTCAGCCACAATGGTGTTAGTAAAGTCAGGTACTGATGCAGGTGAGGTGAGGAGGCCTGGGGTGCAGTCAGCGTTCACATTCATCTGCTCTAAAGCAGGAGATCTAACCACATACTTCCACACCGATGGAAAGCAGATCTTCACGGCGCTATGGTTTGTGGACAGGGGCATTGACATGCTGGAACAGGTTTGGGGTCTTCTAGTGCAAGTGAAGGCGAACTTTCATGAAACCGCATTCAAAGACGTCCTACACAATTGTGTGCCTTTGATTTTGGGGAAAACTGTTTGGGGGGGGGGACCCACATTTCTGGAAAAGGTTGGGGTTTTTATTTTATGTATATATTTATTTACTTTTAAAAACAAATAACCAGTACAGGTTTAGCTTTAACGCTTTTTTTATTTTTTTACCAAATATTGTAAATGGTGAACACTTGATCATGAATATGACTGAATCGCAATTATCACAGTTTTGCATTCATTCATGACTGAACAGATGATGGAATTATGAAGATGGTGCCCAGATGAGCATGGGTTCCCTTGTGAGTCTGGTTCCGCTCAAGGTTTTTTTTCCCCTCAGCACAGTCACCACTAACTCACTCAAGGGATCAACGTATAGGAATGCATTTCTTAATTAAAATACATGATCTTCTATTTATTTATTCTATGTTAATTGGTAAGTCCTTCAAAGCCTATACATTCTACTGAGTAATCAATTATACCGAGGATGAAAATGTTCCTGAATCTGTTCTGCTAGAACAGTAGTTCTGCAGTAAATACAAGACAGTTTAGAAAAGACGGGGTGTTGCAGCGTGTTTGTCATTTAGTGTTGTTTTTTTTTTCAATAATAAGATTTGCAAGTGCGCACATGCTTAATGAAACGATGCATCCGTTTGCGAGTTTTATCACCTGCAGGCAAGAAGAACGAAAGGATTCTGTGAATGGATTCTGTCAACGTGTTACATGGCCATTTAATTTTTCAGATTCCATTAGTTATTTACCAGTGTGAACGTTTTCATTCGAGGCCTTTCCGTTATTAAGTTTGTTGATTCAAAACCGAACGACGTCTTGAGAAAAAAAAACGATCTATGCCGTGCACTAGGATCCGAAATGAATACCGAATGCTTGTAATGTGCACGATTTCTCTACATCCAGCTTCCTGTGCCTATCGCCGCTCTGGTCCTGATGTACCGGGAGCACCTGCTCCCGTGTTGCCCCGAGCCGGGTCCTCGTCTCTTGGACAGGGAGCTGCACTCGGGCGCAGTAAGGATGCAGAGTAGCTCGGAGAAGACCGACCTGAGCACCACAGAGCTGCATGAACCTACAGGCAAAGTTCACCTCTTTCCTTTTGTTCTGACTGGTTATGAAGGAATAGTCTAAAGTAGAGGTGTGAGATTTATAAATGATTTGTTGTTTTAACAATACAAATTAACCACCCCTAGTCTACAGTAAAACAGAAAGGAAGCAAGGGTTTATCAAGTAATTTCCAAGAACTTAAGCTCTGATTTTGTTTCTTTCCCAGGCCACATGGACATGCTCAACTGCAACTGCCTCAGCAAGCTGAAAGGACGTCCGCCATCTTTCTTTGGCCTCCATGTCTTCGGAGGGATGGTGCTTTTTTTCTCTGATGGCATAGTGGTACGGAATACCCCATATTTTCCGATTGCATAGTGGTATGGAATTTGTGTGACATGAGGGATCTTCTATCCTTTGCACCTCAGGGGTCATACACGGGTTTCGTTTACACCTATGCTGTGGCTCCGCCCATGAGTCTGACCCACAAGATGGCCGGCTACCTGACCAGTGTATTCTGGGCCGCCATCACGGTGGGCCGTCTGGCCTCCATCCCGCTGTCTTACCGCGTCAAACTCGTTCGCTTGCTCGCGTTTAACCAGGTGAGAAGAAAAACCTAGCAAATGTACCTATTCCAGATGTGAACAATATAGTGACCGCTCTAGACTGCTTTAGTGGGACATGGTAGCTTGGTGGTTTAGGCATTGGCCTTTGGCTCTGAAGGTCTTGAGTTCAAATCCCAGCCACACCAGGCTGCAACTCCTGGGGCCCCAGAGCAAGGCCCTTAACTGTATATCTGCTCTGTCATTTGATTGAGATAAATGTAAGTCGGTCTGGATGAGGGCGTCTGCCATAAATGCGGTATCTCTGCTTTACTGTGTAGCTTCTCAAGTACTGCAGAGGATTTATTAAGACCTGCATTATGTGTCAGAAACGGCAAAGCCATCAGAGGAGGCGGTAGTTTACCTTTTACTGACCCTCTATATGAGAATTATTTTACTAAGAGTTAGTATTTATATATCAAGTCTAAATGCACTGCATACTACAGCATGGCCACTGGAGCTTTTTCAGCCACAAGGGTGTTAAAGGCAGGTATTCGAAAACTTGGCTTAATAAACGTAGTGGGCAAAACTGCAAAGAGCATGTTGAAGCTACAGGAAAGTCGTCGTTCATTGTGATGAGGGCAGGAGAGTTCAGCCAACATGTCAAATAAACAAGCTGCTAAACTAGCTCTGGAATCTCTACAAGTTATAGATATCCATTTAAGATGACATCAGTGTCTGGAGTCAGATACTTCTGTAAACTGATCGTCTCGGACCTGTTGCTTAACACACAGACTTTGTTCAAGATCAGAGACAACCGAGATACACGATGAGCAAAAGTGACTTTTTAGACATATGTGGGTTTTTCCCAAAATGTTAGACATCAGTACCTGACAGTACCTCACTTGTAGCTGATTAATTCAAATGTCCAAAATCTAGTGGAACATCTTCCCAGAAAAGTGGCGGGAATTAGAGCAAATTGGGACTAATTGTAAAATGCGATGCTCAAAAAGCACATACTGTACTGCTGACCAGGTGACCAAAACTTTGTATGTATGCAATATATATAAATAAATACATAAAATTTTTAGGGCTGTTCAAAATGTACCTTAAATTAATAATTTTCAAGTGTTTATGCAAATGTATGTTTATTATTAAACCATAAATAAAATGAAAATCTTTAGGACACCAAAAGGAACATTTTACTATGTTTCCACAGGGACGGTTTAAACTGCCGGATGTGTGCATCATGGCGGATTTTGGAGCTTATAAGTTTTTCACAGAAATGAGCGCTTCGTTGACCAAATTGGTGCAGTTAAACCTTATTAATATTAACACACACTAATTTTGACAGCCCTAATAAATATATATGTATTTGTGTGTATTATATATCTAAAAAAATGTTATCTAAAAAAACTCAAGTAAGCAATTTATTCTTTTATTAAATACTAAATAAAATTTTTATTTTACCCTTTTAATTTTGGATTGAATAAGCAAGATTGATAAAATTAATATTTTTGTAAATGAATTTACATTTGACTTATTTATTTATATTAATTTTTTTTAAATGTATATAAATTTATACTACTAACTTATTTTAGAATTTTTTTAATATATATATATATATATATATAAAAATGTCTAACAATAGAAATTTAATTTCATAAACAACAAAAAAAAGGGTGTGGGCAGTTTACTGGTTTTATTCTCTTGCTGTTCTTTTCTGCTTATTTGCATTATAAACCAATCCAGCCATAAAACAAAGCACACGTCGACATCCTTGTTCCTGGTGCCTCAGTCACTGTGTGCGATTGCTCTTTGTGCAAGGTGTATCTTGTTGTTTCTGGAAGAGTAAATGAGGTCATCAGGACTGGTGAAGGTAATGAACCACTCGCTACCACACTGAGTTTAAACAGCAGCTAGAGTTTATCCATGAGGTTTATCGGGACGAAAGGATTGGGACACCCGACTTTTCCAGCCATATGTTGCTTTTCTTAAAAAGTTGGAGGCACACAATTGTATCGGACGTCTTTGGATGTGGTTTCAGGAAATCATCTCTCTCCACTTGAACTAGAAGACCCAAACCTCTTCCAGCATGACAAGGCCACTATGCACAAAGCCAGCTTCATGAAGATATGCTTTACATGGGTTGGAAGTATGTGGAAGATCTTCTGCTATAAAGCTTTAAACCTATTGAACACTGGGATCTATGTGAATGCTGACTGCACCCCAGGAACCTCCTCACCTTCATACCTACATCACTACCCTTGTGTCTAAAGGAGCACAAATCTCCAGAAAATCTAGTGGAACATCTTCCCAGAAGAGTGGAGGTTATGATTACAGTACATGGAAACTAAATGTGGAATGGGGTGTTCAAAAAAAAAAAAAAAGCACACACTGATCTCATGGTCAGGTGTCCACCATCTTTTGTCCATATAAGTGTACATCTAATTAGCTGATTTTGATCTGAGTGATGATTAAGAGCCTTCCTTAGGGGGGATTTGAACTCACAACCTTCTGATCAGAAGGCCAATATCTTAACCACTATATCCAGAAGGATTTGTTTTATTTTATTTGGTCCTCCTGCAGGTTGGAGTGATAGTGACTCAGTTGCTTCTGCTCATCCTCTACACGAACAGCACCTTTCTTTTCATCGGAACCTGCTTCCTGGGTCTGTTCATCAGCAGCATCTACCCATGCATGCTGGCTTACACGGAAGATCTCCTCGACTACAAAGGTAACGATCCCTGTGTCAGCAAGAATCTGGTGATGCGATACGTATATTTTATTTATATTTATAAATATTATACAATATAATATAAAAACTAAACAATTCATTCTTTCATTAAACATCTCAATGTAAAAGATTTTATAAAACAAATCAAGATCAATGAATTAGTTAATTAAACTCAAATTAAGATTTGAATTAAATAAAAATGTATTTACATATTTGTTGTTTTGAATGTTTTTACATAAATACCCTGAATGAGGGTTTGATGTAGTTACAAAAAATCTAAAGGATTAAAAAAGCACATTTCCTTGTTGACTGTTTGGTGCTGGATGCAGGCTGTTTACTGATTTTTATTCTCTTGCTGCTCTCTTCTCCCGCTTTATCTCCAGCGCCCCCTAGGGAACAGGTGGGTATTAATGTAAACATTAGCCGCGTGCCCCTGTGCTAGTCACTGTTTAAGTTCAGAGGTGAGAAGACTGCTATTTATCTAACGGTCAGGATTTCAACTCTAAACGAAACAGCTGCCGTGAATCTTGTCTGAATATTTTAGTTTTTTCTTTTTTTTTGAGAATTGATACAGTATCGCCAAACAAAGTATCTCGATACTCTGGTGTATCGATGTTTATTTACGCCGCGACCGAGCGGTGACTGTAGGACCCGATGTTTACTCTTGGCTTTCAACGAAGACCAAGGACACGCCAATAGGATGTGCAATCCTTTGGCACTGAAACGAGTCATTCCTGTCTTGAGCCCTGATATCATCACATTGACTTGCCAGTGTGAGACGGCCTTTTTTTTTTTTTTTTTTTTTTTTTTTTTTTTTTACTCGTATTCTATTCAGGATTCATCCGCAAGGTGCTTGTATAGAGCGGCGTATACCTCCGAGCCGCTCGCTCGATCCATATTCAAGTAAATGATAATTGATCTCTTCGGAGAGCGCGCTTTCGGAGCCGGCCGAAGGAATTAGCGAGGGCTCGGCGAAGCTCCGGTTTGAAAGACATTAATAACCTTCCCGAATGCAAGTCTGGGCAAGTGAATAATCTCCTGATCCAGCGGAGAGAAATTAAAGCAGCATTAGTTCGTCCTCCGCGGCTTCCACCTGTCCCTCCTGTCCAATTAATTTGAGCTCGATCCTATTAAATCTCTCGCCATCCCGAATCGCTCTCAGAAGTTTTTCACAAAAAAATGACCACGCATTCCGAACGACTGCAGAGAGACGGAGCTTTACGAAACCCGACGTGACGACACTTCTTCTTTTTTTTTCTTTTTTTTTTGATGTATCTTTTATGAGGGAGATTTAATCTGAAATTTCCGGAGTATTCTTTCAAAACATCTTTCCTCAATCTTCTATTGAAGAACATCAGTGTCATTTTAGAAAGATTTTTCTCTTTCATGAAGGTTGTGCCACGACAGTCCTTGTGACCAGCGCTGGAATGGGAGAGATGCTCCTGCAGCTGCTGGTGGGGTCGGTAAGAAAACCCCTAACACGCTTTTGCTCGTACGCAACCTCGACCAGGGTTTAAGATTTTGACCTCCTTTTGTGGTTTTGTTCCAGGTGATCAACATGTACGGCAGTTACAGCTTCATGTTGTGTGGGATGATCTTCGGCTGCATGGGCTTCACGTTATTCCTGGCTCTGCTTTTAGTGCAGCACAGACACACAAAGTACTTGGCAGGTACCGTAAACTTTTTACTGGCCTACGTTCCTGAAAACACACACAATTTCTAGAGACACAAAATTCACGGTTCGCTACGTAGCTCGGTTTTTAATTCAATTTTGGGGCAGCTAGAGAGAAAAAAACGTCTAACACAAAACTGCTTTTTATGATTTTTCTTTTTATAAATGCAGTTTATCATTAACATTTTGTGAACATCAACAGTTTGCATTTAAAACAATAGAAAAACACTGCATATATTTATTATAAAATATTACAATACTTTATAAAAATAAAAGAATAAATCTAATGCAACACACTTGTTTAATTATATTGATTTTATATTAAGTAATTTATTAAATACAATTAAAATAATTGGAATTTTTTTTTTTTTTACATTTGATAGACCGTATCTGGGTTGTGTGTGGGTGTGGGTGTGTTACATGTAATATAAAATGTTTTTAAGCTATGAGCTACTTAACTTAAATTCTACTTCACTCCCTCCATCAATATGCAGATTTTTCAGGATTTTCTCCATTAAAAAGAAATTCTTGAAGCCGTACATTAAACGCAAATGAATCCATAGCGTCTTCGATCACCAGAAGTGACCCACAAATCGTATATCCGGTACGGAGCGAGTATCCACAGCGACACTGCGCTAACTCTAGTCTTTCATACCTCTGCCAGTGTTGTGTATGTTTAAGTTTATAATAATTTTTATATATATATATATATAATATAAACACACACATTGGAGTTCCCCTGAGGAACGTACCATGTGCCACAGGATTGCATCTGGTGCACCGAACACAAGATTTGGTCAGAAATCCAGGAGGTCCAGGGAGGAGCAAATCAAACACTGATTGGATTGATTTCTAAAGCTTTGAGAAAGACAGCTTTTTCATCGTCTTTGGGATGGAAGTCATTCTGAGCTAAATTGTTTCCTACATGAAAGTTTGTAGTCCCCTGACTCGTCTCTGATCCAGTGAGCTGCCTTCAGTGGCTTAAATGCTTTGATTTGGCTTCGAAAGAGGATCCGAGTCAGAAGCTGCCATTGCTACGCTTAAACAAACGAACTGAACGAGCAGCTGCTCTTTAATACCTTTTAACTTCTCCACTAGGATACTTTCCGAGTGCTCAGGTTTCGTCTGAAACTGGATCGTGATCTCCCAGATGAGCGTCGCTTCCCAGGCAGATAAAATGGAGAGTTGCCAGTGTGGTCTGATGCTTCTGATATTTTTTTTCTCTGCCAGCTGCTTCCTGTGCCATCGCTGAAGCAGAAAGGGCCAAGACTAACGAAGTTGAACACTGACTGCCACGGGGCCCAGGCAGAGTCCAATCGGACCAAGATGGCCACCATGTTGTAGGAGAGACATGGACCAGACGGAACGATAGTCGTGGGTGTGAGAGGATCTTCTCAGCCTGAAGTGATGGAACTTTTTATGGAACTGTGTACAAGACCAGTCGTTGATGCCTGCAGGTAGATGTAGTTGTACACCGGGAGAATTCGGGCCTTTCGCTTCCAGATTCTGTTCTCATTGCCAAAGTTTGATCCTGTTAGGACGTGTTTGGTATGCAAGTTGGGCTGAGACTTGTTTAAAGCTTCTATGGAACCCTCTAGAAAGAAAGGGTTGTGTTTTTGTTTTTTTTGCAACGAGTTCCGAAACTGTAAATAATTCAGTGTAAACGAACGAATGCACCATTTTTCAATCCAGTTTAATTACAAATCCAATGAAAGACACGTGGAGATTAAACTCTGAATAAACCTACACCATGAGTTTCTGTCTAAAGTTTCCTTCTAATAGCGTGTCATGTGTGTCGATACCCTCCTTCCTTTTATATATATTTATAGATCAGAATTTCAGTGCTGTCAAAATTGGTGCCTTTTTTTCACTCGTCTGTTTTTTGAAGCAGCTTCTGCACCTGACGCGCAGCACGATGACTCGGCTTCTCTAATGGACCCTTGTGAGATCTTGGAAAACCCCAGTATGACCGTGACCACTGAACTGTAACTCAGTTTCAGGAAGTTTCTGTTGATCTTGTAGCCTCAGCATCTTCATGAAGAGCAACAATTCGAATCCTAAGATACTCTTTACCATGAGGTTCCATGTGGAACATCCAGTGGTCAGTATGAGAGAAGTGTAAACTGAACGACCAGCTGCTTTTTAATACCTTTAACAGTGGGGTCTGATACTTAAGAAAATTGGACGTATGAGACGAGTCAGATGCCTGTAGGATTGGGTTCCTCGTGTCGCGACGTCGTGTAGCTGTGGCTTCCTCGGGTCCCGTCTCGATCTCTTTTGCACATCAGAGGAGGTATGATGTCCATTATGCTGTGTTTTTAGCGTCGTGTAACGTTCAACACTCCAAACCTGGGCAGAGTAACCACACGAGACTCGCGTTCCGTTTTCGTTTATTTCTTTTTATTCCACGTCAATGAGAGCCATAAAGCCAAATCGACAGATGTAAACATTTACGCTGGACTTAAAGACAAACGGGACAAAAATATAGCATGTGTATAAACTTTTTTTTTTTTCTTCTATAAAAGCCGAATAACATCTGCATGATCAGGACTGGTCACTCATCAAGGCAGTGGCAGACAGATGTTTTTGTGGTGCTTTTTTTTTTTTTTTTTTTTTTCTTTTTTTTAACTTGAATTTAAAAGAAAGCATTTCTGAATCTGTGATTGTGATACTGAGGTTTGTTTTGTTGGTTTCTTTTTTTTTTTTCTTTCTTTCTTTTTATCCAATTCCCCCGATTCAAACGATCAAAAAATCTTAGTAAATTTGCTTCTACATTTTTATAAAGATGAAATGATTCATGAATTCTGGAAAAGGTAGTAGATATAAAGAGTTGTTTAGCTGTGCAGTAAAAGATGTAGGTGCATAGATTTTACTTTTAGGATGCGGAAAAAAGAATTGTATTAATGACATTTGTTTTTAAACGCAAGTGCTGAAGAGAAAGTTAACACTAAAAAGCTGTACACAAAAATATAATACAAACATTCGGGAATGTTGGGAAGGTACGACTTGTAAACTATATATATAATTTTTTTTAGAAAAGAAAGTCCAGAACCAATCACTAAAATAATCCAGATATTTATACACAAACAAAACAAACATGGAGGAAATCTATACATATCAGCTTTTTTTTTTTTTTTCTTTAAATTTTTTTTAATTGTATAATAAACGAGCAATAATAGAAGGGTAAAAAAAAACTAAAAAAAAACCTCCCAGTAATCTCCCATTTCACCACACACACACTCATGACAGATCGGTGTTTGTGTGTATAATAGACACCATAAAAGAATGTGGGGGTGGGGGGGTAAATACTTTAAGAAGGTGGAATCATTAGATCTGGATTTAAGTCAGCTGAATAAAAAGTGTAAAAAAAAAAAAAAAAAAAAAAGTCAGACTGCAGCTGTTCTGTGTTCACTTGGCTGCTGCTACTCGTAGAATTCCACGTGAAGCCTCGTTAGCTTGTAGTTTGCGTGTTACAGCTAGTTTCCGACAATTTCTGTTGTCTGAGTTTGTAAAGTTTGTAGCTCTGAAGCACCGAAGGCCAGAATCCTGACCGCCGAGAAACGAAAAACTGTTTTACGTTCGTTATTTTGTATTTATATATATTTTAAAAAATAAGGTTTAAAGACTCAAAATGTAAAATATTAATGTACGCCTCATTTCTTTTTTTTTAGCTTCTTGGGAGTTTTGATTATTTGTTTGACTCTTATGGCTTCATCCAACATTCTGGCTTCACGCCGAGAACACAATTTTCACACTCATTACAGAACAACCCTTATATACAAAAACACACCCTGCCCCACCCTGCATCATGTTCTACCAGATGTGTGAGATCTCCAAATATCTCTCTCATTATTTGTGCACATGGTTCCGGAGTGCACGTTTCTTCCTAAGAAAAGATCACCAATGAAATTCCCTTTGACTCCCAGATTATAATTGGATGTTCGATTGGAAATCCTGTGATTTTGGATATTGATCATGTTTGATATTGTGTGATTTTGATTGCTAGACTTTCGAGTGAATTAACAAATTGAAACAAAATAGCAATTTTCTTCCTTTTTTTGTGATCAAACAAAAGTTTTTATTTTTTTATTGTTTTCAATATAAAAAAAAAAGGGAACGAACATTTACATTGTAAATTCATTCAGTTGTTCTGTAGCGAGTGTAAAGACGGTGTGGGATTTTAATAATCATTCAAATGAACGACAAACTCTGATTCCACGTGAAGCGTCGTTAGCTTGTCGTTAGCGCACGCTATACATCGCTGAGATTTCTGACGTGTAGCTTTTTTAAAAAGCACATCATGATCCATACGAACTTCTCAGAGTGAAGCCAGAATGCTGGAGTCAAGACTCTGATGAACCCAAAGAACTCGAGTCACAACAATAAGAAGGCAAGAAACTAGAAATGAAACAAATCCTTTAAATATTTTTACATTTCAAGCAAAAAAAAAATTTAAATTTTATTTGAAAAATAAAATAAATGTAATATTTATATATATTTATTTACAAAGCCCTTTAAAACGTGCAGAACCTCCAATTAGTTTCAAACTTTTTTTTTTGTTAACATTTAAAACCTTTTAAATTTTTAGAGTACAATTAATAAAAGCTTTAAAAGGGAAATTTTGCATGGCATTTATTTTAAGTAATTACTTAGAGCTTTGTGGTTTAAAAAAAATTATATATATAATTTTATTATTTTTTTCCCCTCAGGGGGATTGTAAATATTTATAGAAAGAAAAAAAAACTTTAAGTTGCGATATGTAGATCACTGTAGCAAAAAATTTATTTTAACTATAAACTTGAACCTGATTAATTTCTTTTTGAATCATGTTTTTGATCAAATTTTTCTTTTCATCTCACTGGCTGTTGTATTTATAATGCCCCTAGTTGATGGCAGCACTTGAAGCTCCGTACATGCTGAATAAATGCTTACTATCAAAGTATTTAACATTCCTGAGACCGAGTCTGAGATGCTAAATAATTTCCATATCATATGAATATCTTTTTTTTTTTCCTTTGTAACACACACGACCCTGAGCTTCAGGTCGGTTTGCTTGTGGTTGTTCGTGTGTGCTGAGAAAATGAATCCAGTTCTGCGTTCGAGTCATTGCTTGGCGAGATCCAAGCTCAACACCGTCATAGAGGTAGGAATTTGCATTCTTTTATTTGTGCAACTGTTGCATCTCAATTTCCAGGATTTTATGGCAACTGTAGAAATTTGCTGGTTTTAATATTACGAAGGGAAGTGATTTTATTTCCGAGAATTTGGCCTCGTGTGAATTTTTTTTAATAGTTTGGAAATTTAGCTTTTTTTTTGGTTATGGAAATCGTATCACAGTTGTATTTTATAACTTGAATTTGTGTTTAAAAGTAGTGGGACACCTGGCTTTTCACAGCCATATGTGGTTCTCCTCAAACTGTTCGTCAAAGTCAGAGGTACACAATTGTATAAAATGTCTTTGAAGGCTGTAGCATTGCATTTTCCCCCCTCACTTGAACTATTCGAGCCAAAGATGTTCCAGGACGACTCTGCTCCTGTGCACAAAGCCATCTTCGTGAACATGGTTAGGAGTGGAAGATCTCCTGCTATTGAACTCTATGAAAAACCTTTGTAATGAACTGGAACTCTGATGGCACCACGTTACTGGTGGCTGAATGAATCTCCACAAATACGCTCCAAAATCTGGTGGAACATCTTTCCAGAAGAGTGGAGCTCATTATAAAAGCAATAGGATGTTCAAAAATTACATGGTCAGGTGTCCACAAACTTTTGTCAGAACAGTTCTAATAAGGGTTCCCCATTATGTACTGCATGTTTATGGTTATGACGAACAAAATTTCAATTCAACGTAATTCAACTGTTATTTTACAAATTCTTCACTGTACTTTTTCATTCAGATTGTAGTGACACTTTTCTCATTTTGTACAAATTACAGCAAATTTCTTTGTTGGAAATAAAACGGATCAAATTGTAAAAAAAAAAAAGAAAAAAGATTTGTTTACAAAGACGTAAAAGCTTGCAAGTTTTGGAATGATCTCATTACAACCGGATGGAAAAAAGGCAAATTTTTACAAAAATTGCACAAATTTAAAATATTTTTTTTTTAGCACGGCGTTCTTTAAAATTCTTTAAGCGCAAATGTTGCTTTTTCCCCACCCAGATTAAATCAGAAGTTGGGAATTGGAAAAGTGTGAAGCTTTCAAAGTTTGTATATAAATATTTTTAAGAAATTCCTAAAAATTTTTAAAATGTAATTTCCAGATATTCCCTTTTTAATCTGTCTTTCTAGGCAAAATGTCAAAAATAGCATTTCCTGGAAATCTCATTACTTTCAACACTCATTCAACTTGCCTCGCTTCAAACCTCACGATGTACAAATATATCTCATGAAAAATAATGATTACTATAAACCCTGAACAGTCAATACAAAAATAAGCATCTGGATTGTTTGTCATATTTTTCCCCTTATAACCAAACTAGATTCCAATCTGTAGACATTTCCACAAGCGTCTTTGAGACGTGATTAGTGTGTAAGTGCGTCGTTAATCGACTGGTTACGAGCAGTCGCGTCAAGGTGCTTGTAGGTGCAGTTTATGGCCAGAAAAGGTGCAAAATGAGGACCTGTTTTTAAGAAACGTGGACGTGGCCTCCCCCCTGAGTACAAAGACAAAAAAATGAGGGGACTTTACCTGGAGAGGCGATTACGCATAAGAAACCTCGCGATAGAGAAGATTCCTCGATACCAACACCGGGATCGAGTCTGATACTGTGCTTGTTTTATTCCTTAGGGGGAAAAAATACGCTCAGATACCATGATATAACGTCGATAAAATATCTAGCAATTTTTTAAAATGCAATCTGAGGTGGGTAAAAATAAAGCTGTGATCAGCCGTTACGGGTCGTCGTTGAAAAGATTTTCTGAACGAACCAACAAAAAGAAAAGACGAAAGCTCTTATGAAAAATCTACCAAATTCTCAGCTGCAATCCTACTCAATACAAGCAGGCTAATGTAGCTAGCTAGTTATCTAAAATTGACAACTTCTTAATTGGGGGGGGGGAGCGTTTTACGTTCAGTATTCAAACCAAGAAACGTGTTTGGTGTGTGTGTGTGTGTGTTTTGGTAGCGTTGTATCGCTATGAAGAAAGTATGAAAATAAAAAAAAAAATCATAAGCACTGCAATTATATACATGGTATGAGCAAAAGTATTGGGACATCGGCCATGTTGTTCTTCCTCAAACTGTTGTGGGACCTCCTGTTCCAACATGACATAAACAAATTTAAAAAGCAGTGACTCCCTGAAAGCTGACCTCCCTGCAAAACCGCACACAAACGCGAATCCTTTACGGAAACGGTTATCTGATGGCTTGTCGTCCGTTTGAGCAGAAGAAAATAAAAAAGGCAAACTCTGTTAAGATCTCTCCCCTCCAGCTGAAGGTGAAGCTCCACCCGAACCCCCTGTGACGAAGGTCCTGAATGCTCATCGTCACCAGGAGTGAGAATTTGGCCAACATGTAACGTGGGGTGAAAGTGTTTCTGAGTCAATACAGGGGCATGTGTGTGTGTTTGAGGGGGAAAAAAAGCAAACCCACCAATCACAGCAGTCTGTTTTTCTGTTCATGTCTTCTGTGGGTCTGGAGAGAGAGGTCCTGGTGTGTTGGTGCCGTCCACACTGTGCGTCTGCACCGAGAACTGGGCGGAGCTCAGGACAGACGGGAACTGTGAAGAGGTTATTGCAATAATAATAATCATAAATCATCATAATGTAAAGGAAAAAGTCTAACAAAAAAGGGCAACTTCACGTGATGAGGGACTTTTTTGATTACTCTTTTCTATAGATAGATAGATAGATAGATAGATAGATAGATAGATAGATAGATAGATAGATAGATAGATAGATAGATAGATAGATAGATAGATAGATAGATAGATAGATAGATAGATAGATAGATAGATAGATAGACAATTTGTCAAAGTAAACGTGAATAAATTTTAATTTGCGAACAATAATTTTATTCACACGCAATCTACTGTTCGACTGTTCGCCCATTTCTGTTCGACTGTTTTTATTAAAAGATCAATAAATATAAAAGAGGCGAAATTAAAACCTTAAACGCATCACACGTTTATTCACATAAAAAAAAAAAAAACATTTTAATCAATTAATAAATAAATCGATTCTCAAATCGGCATCAAAATCCGCGCCGTTGCACACATCCGGCAATTAAAACCGTCCGTGTGGAAACACAGCAAAGGTTCCGTTCGGTGTCCTGATGATTTGCGTACAGTGGAACTTCCGAGTAATGTGTTTTACGAAGTCTCCCTCGCTCCTGCCGCGAGTCTTTCTCAAAAGGTAAAGCGCAGGTTCGTTTGTTTTAGAATTTTTTGCTCAATATTGTGTAGCAGGTATACCATTTCATTATTTCCTACGGGAAAATTTCGCTTTGCGTTGCAAATTTTTCCAGTGTAAATATTTCTTTAAGACTTCTACAATATTTTGTCTCCATGTTGAGTTTGATTTCACTAATAATAAACACACGTTTGCATACATACATAAAGCATCTGTATTTGTACATACCCATGTTGATTAGAATTTTAAAACGGGACACGACCACTCCCCGAATCCTTAGCGCGTATATTTAACCTGTACATTTACCTGAGCACTTTCTTGCTGATTCCTGTACTTTTTCAGACACTTATACAGCTGAGGTTTACAAAAAAAAAGCACCTCATGGGGCATAAACAGAGTGTGTGGAAACCGTAGATTTTCAGAAGAAAAAACAAAAACGCTTGATGTGCATCTGCATGATTTTACGCATTGCCATATGACCGGCTGAACGCATGCGTGATCCCCAGTACAAGTGTTTTCTTATTACAGTGGATAGAGAGTGTTTTTATTTACCCATTTATGCGTGTTGTGGAAGACTGATTACTCGCAGACTCACCTGAAAGAGCGTGTGTGCGCCCTGTCTTCGAGCTGGGCTGAGGGGAGCCACGGGACTGAGCGTGCTCCAGAAATGGATGTTGGACAGCAGGGGACTCGGCGTGAGCAACAACGGCGTCTAGGGCAAAACAAACACCAACTTATCAGCTGCTGTTCATACTTTTGCCTCCCAGTTCTGTTCAGCTGTAATTTATACAGTATATTTCTTTATTCATTTTATAAACACACACAGACATTTATCTTCATTCCAGTTAACACAAACATAAACCACAGAAATATCATTATCAGGCGTGTGGTGTGGGATTTCTGGATTCTGATTGGTGGAAATGTTCTTCTATGCCTGCAGGTACACTATATTGTCCGATTCTTAATCCATACGGTTTGATATGATGTTGGCCCACACCTTTTGCAGCTGGAACAGCTTCAACTCTTCTGGGAAAGGGTTTCCATAAGGTTTAGGAGCGTGTTCATGAGGACTTTTCTGACCGTTCTTCCAGAAGAAGCGCATTTGTGAGGTCAGACACTGATGTTTGGACGAGAAGGTCTGGTCTGCTCTAATTCATCACAAAGGTGTTCTAACTCGGGTTGAGGTCAGGATTCTGTGCAGGCCAGTCAAGTTCTTCCACACCAAAATCTTTATGGACGTTGCTTCGTGCACTGGTGCGTGGTCGTGTTGGAACAGGAACGGGCCGTCCCCAAACATGAAATTTCCAAAATGTCTTATGCTGAAGCATTAAGAGTTTCACTGGAACTAAGGGGCCGAAGCCCAACTCCTGAAAAACACATCATAACCCCCCTCCACCAAACTTTACACTTGGCACAATGCAGTCAGACAAGTTCTGTTCTCCTGCCAACTTCTTCTTTGACACACGTTTGTAGAAGCGATCTGCATCCCAGGTGCTTATAGTTTCTACACCTGTAACTACGGAGGTTTAATAAAACACAACCTGAATTCAAGCACCTTCTGTGGACGTGAGATTTCCGGCGAGAAACACGGCGTGTGAGGAGGCGCTTGGTGTCAGGGTGCGCACGTGGTCAGTCGCACTGATCCTGATGTACGATGTCTTTTGGCACACTGAATTATGAAGGTCGGTGCTCCCTGTGACCCAAGTGAACTTCATGAAGATCTGCTTCTTATGGGTTGGAGTGGAAGATTTTGAATGTCTGTTATAGAGTTACTGAACACCTTTGGGATGAATGTGAACGCTGACTGCACCCCAGGCTTCCTCATCTCACCTACATCAGTACCTGCCTTTACCAACACCTTTGTGGCTGATGAACACAAATCTCCACAAGCAAACTCCAAAATATTGTGGAACATCTCCCCAGAAGAGTGGAGGGAATTATAAGAGCAAATGTGGAATACGATGCTCAGAAAACACATTCTGACTAACGTTGGTCCACATAATTAATTAATATATATATATATATATACACACACCATATTGCCAAAAGTTTGTGGACACCTGACCATAAGTGCTTAAACACATTTAGTCCCCGTTTGCTGGTGTAATAACCTTCAGGCACAAGGGTGTTGGTGAAGACAGGTGCTGATGTAGCTGAGGTGAGGATGTCTGGGGTACAACCAACGTTTACATTCATTATGTTCAGTAGGGTTTAGAGATCTATAGCAGGAGATCTTCCACTCCAAAATCATGTAACGTAGATCTTCATGAAGCTGTGTTTGTGCACAAGGTTTGCATCGTGATGCTGGAACAGGTGTGGGGTCTCCTAGTTCAAGTGAAGAGAAAATTTCATGATCTTCGCCTTCAGTTTTGTGGTAAAGAACCACATATGGCTCTAAATGTCAGGTGTCTCAATACCATAGTGTTTCTGATCCCATGTGAAACCATGAGTATGTAAAAACATATTTCAGTTACACTCTGTAAAGACGCACCTAGAAAATAGATGAAGCCCACCCAGGTGTAAGACCTCCCTGAGTCACGACAACGCGAAATAAATTAAAACAATACAATCCCTCATCTCAAAAAAAAAAAAAAGAAAAAGGCTGAGAGACAGCTGAGCGTAGTCATCCGGAGCCGAGCGAATAGATCTGATCATAAAATCAGCCGTTGTGTGGCCTTAATGAGGTCATCCATCAAAGCGTCATTCAACCGAATCTCATCACGACCCCGTGGGTGCGACTGCGCCACCCATGCAGCCGCCTTCACAGCGAACCCGACCCCCAAACCCGGCGCGTTACTGCCATCTACTGGCCAAAGCCTCCGAGTGGGAAAGAGGATCACAGAAAGCTATGAGTGGAATATTACAGCCTCCAGAAAAGATTTCACAATGTGGTGGTTCGCATGGATGTCGACCACAAGAGGTTTCAGCATTTTAAAAACAGAAATCATCTTAATTCACGTGCATTTTTTTTTTTTTTTATATATAGAATGACTATTATATATTCAAATTATAAAAAGAACACAAATACCCTAATATTATTAAGGAGTCTCTATAAATCGAATTTAATGATAAATGAAAAAGATTATATAAATAAACAATTTGGGTCTTTGCAAATCAAAATAATGCAGTGCTATACCACATTCTGGCCACCAGGCGTCAGTAGAGTAAACCCTCGACCCCGCTCCAATACACCACACCACCCGAGATGGAGAGAAGATACTGACCTGCAGGAAAGCCGGCGTGAGGGAGGCTGTAGGGAGCGACGGACTGGACAGGTTGAGGGGACTCAAGTCCGAACTGCTCACCAACAGCGTGGGCATGAGCTCCAACCCTCGAGGCTTCTTCGAAGATTTACCGCTCTGACCGTGACTCAGGACCAGTGACAAGTCCGAGGAGTTGGAGTCAAACAATGGCTGAGTATAGGGCAAAAAAAAAAAAAAAAAAAAAAGGGTTGAAGATTGAGCATGATTCCAAATTTATGGAAGGAGAAGCAAGTGCTAAAGCATGGGAAAATCTTCAGGACAGAAAATCAGACAGAAGATCAGAAAGTGACGCTGCATCTGATACAAAACTCGCCTGGCATCTTACTGGTTAAGAAGCTACGATTTGGCGCCGCCTGCTGGTCAGAAATATCTACCTGTCATGACCGATACTCAAATTCTACAAATTTTGGCCATGATCTTGAGGAAAGTTTAAATCCTGGTAACGGTTTCTTTTTTTTTTTATCAGTGACCATGCTCTGGTAATACACGTGTAAAATAAAAGATTAAAAAAGTCCAACAGTTGTCAGCTTGAACGGCTCAGTGGGTGAAGGGTTGGGACCAGTATCTCTCTGGAGTAGGTGATTGTCAAAGTTTGAGTTCTGTTCCACATGATGCAACTGTCTTTATCAAGAACCTTTTTTTTTTGACAGCAGACATAAAATAAAAGACACATGACTGGTTGTCTCTGTTGGCTCAAGAGGGGTTAAGTGTCTGCACCTGTCTCAGGTATTGATTCTGGTAGGTATGAAGGTGGGAAACAAATGATAAACCTCAGGAGATCAGGATGCCACAAATACAAAACAACAGCCAATGACTTCATCAGGTTTTTGTCGAACACCCAAAATATATGTCTGTTGTGATGCCCTTGACTAGCCAACGAGTATTTAGGCATCAATTAGGTGTAAATCAGCCACCAATTAGGAATCAATTAGGCATAAAAATATCAATTAAGTATCAATTAGGTACCAATTAGGCATTGATTAGGCATCAAACAGGTATCAAAAAGGCAAAATTAGGCATCGATTAGGTACCAATTAGGTATAAATGGTTAGGAACTAATAAAAAAGGCATGTAAGTGGAGTGGAAGTATGTGTGGGCGTTACCTGGAGCTGCAGCTCTGTAGGCTGAGAGGAAACCGACTCGACGTCCGTGTCGATGATCAGCTCCTTGGAGTCTGCGAGCGTGCTGGGTGAGGGCGAGGGACATCCCAGAGAAGGAGAAATTCCTGAGAGGATGATGTTAATCGGTGGCGTGTCGGTACCGGAGCTCACCTCCAGCGGCGTGCTGGGACTGAGCTGCTGCTGCTCCTCCCCCGGTTCCAGTATCTGGATCGGGGGTTGAACGGGCGGAACAGGTGGAGTCGGTTTTTCCTTCGTGCTCTGTGCGGGGGCTTTCGTCTGGAGCGGAATCCCGAATTTGATGACGGACGGCGGCTGCGCTGCGTCTTTCTTCTCGGCCATCTTCTCTGCTGGGTTTTCCATTTTGATGGACTTGAAGAGCTGCGTTCCTGACTGGAGAGAGGTCAGCGTGAAGGACGTGTACAGACCTGAGTGGATGTAGTCGTTCCGGCTGGACGTTTTGGACTGGCTTGAGGCTGAACCGACGCATTTGAAGGTGTCCTTGTTTTGTTTGTTGCAGGTGAGCAGGCCTTTGTTTGGTTGCTGTTCAGGTGAGGGAAGGGGACTCGCTTCGGGCCCCTCGGTTCGGGCAGCGTAATCGGCTTTTAAAATGTCTGGATAGCAGACGAAGCGGTAGACGAACTTCTGACCGTTTACCTTCTTGATTATGTTCTAGGAGGGGGGGGAAAGTTTACTCAGAAGAGAAGCACAACTTTCTGCATGGTATTACATATAGGACTGCAAAATTCCAGGTATTTTCAAGACTGGAAACTTTCCATGGAAATTAATGGGAATATACGGGAATTAACATAAATTAATGGAAATTAATGGAAATGTACAAAATTGCGTGTTAGCCTATAACAGGGGAACCCTGCAAGCACTCATGTGCATTCCTCCATAACAAACACATCTTTTCCTGAATCCTGCATGTTTAAAACTTCCTGCAACATAATTATATAAACAGTTAAATCAAAAGTGTTTATTTTTATGTTTATACATGATTCAGTTTATATAAATGTCCCCAAATTTCTCAATTTCCATAAATACCAATAAATTCCTGGAAAGTTTCCATTTTTTGGGAACTATAGAGCGCTGTAATTGGTTGTTGGTAAACAGTGTTGATTTGTGATGGGTTGTTAAGAATCATGGTTGATTTTACGCTTGAATTAAGGAGCGGATTCGTGTCCACACTAATAAATCTCAAAAACGCATGATTTTTCCTCCTTTTTGAAAACGATCTCCAAAGTGGATAAAATTCAAGACAGCGTTTCCGCGTCGCGTTTTATAGAGTCGGAACGTAAATAAACGGCAGGTGGAAATGGATAAATAAACGCAGGTCTTGCATTCATGTGTTCGCGTGTCAATCCGTCAAAAAAAAACGGCTAGCGGAGGAGCAGACGAACTTTTCTTGTCATAAATGGAAAGCTAATTAAATTGGTCTCCGCCCCCTTTTTTTTTTTTTTTTTTTTTTTTTACTGATCCGAAAGGTGATCCGATCCGATCCCTGGTGCGGTTAGAACGTACCTTGTCATAGTAGTAGCGCAGGGCTCGGCTGAGCTTGTCGTAGTTCATGCTGGGTTTGTTCTTACGAGCGCCCCACATCTTGGCCACCTGCTCGGCCTGGAGGAGCTTGAACTCGCCGTCCTCATTGGTCCAGCAGATGAGATGCTCGTTGCCCGGGTCCACCAGCAGCTGCAGCAGGAACTGCCACAGGGTCACTGAGCTGTCCATGCTCTCCTCTGAAAGACAACACCTGTGTTACAAAGCACTTTCTCACTAGATGATCAACATGAAAATGAAAAGTTCTCAGCACCCATCAACTATCGTAAAACACTGCTCATCACATCCTCCTGAAGTTGGCTTTAAAAAAAAAAAAAAAAAAAAAAAAAGCTACATGACTTGTTTGGACAAACTGGGAAACCTTGAGCTGTCAGAAGGCTGCATAAGTCAGTGTGCGTCGTTGTTTTGGGATCTTCACATCTCTGATTCTTTCGGTTCTCAAGGGTTCTTCATCACATCTTCCTGGAGTTCCTCTTTTTAACATCAGCTATTGAAAAGCTGATGTTTTTATATTGGGATTTAATGCTATAAAGCTTTAACAGAATTCAAAGAAACTGCTAGTAAGAAGTATTTTCAGACCTGGATTGAAGATTGAGCATTTGGTTGATGGACCTAACCAGCTAGCAAAAGGTGCACAAACTACTGAGCAAAGTTCACTGGCTAGTTAGCAAACCAGTTAGCAAACCAGTTAGCATCTTAGCTGGCTAGTTAGCACAACGATTACGCACATATTACTCCATAGTGCTTTTTAGGAGAAACATTCAGCACTAGAAATAAAAAATAAACCACACACACATCATGTAGTTTACTTCGGTTCCAAAAAACTAGCTATCGGTTAGCATGCTAAACATCTGGCTAGCTTAGCTAGCGTACCAGAGAAACAAAACGAGCTAGCTGGAAAGATTAGCTTTGTGGGATTCGACACAACGACGAATATTTATGCGTTTTAACCCTTTTCCACTGAGAAAAAACCCGGGTTTATAAATATATTTCATATTTCGGATGGAGTTTAGCAAACTAGCCAGATACGAAGGTTGAATCAATTACGCCCCCCCACTCATCATCATCATCATCATCATCATACCTGCCAAATTCGATCCATTCAAAAGATCTAATTTTACACGAAATACAACATAAAAAATAAATAAATAAACTTCAAGCCATGGAGAAGATCCACAAAAACGCTTGGGGTTGTTTTTTTTGTTTTGTTTTGTTTTAGTGTTCTCGCTCACCAAACCCACAAAAACAGGAAGTTCTACGTTTCATTCCTGCACTGAGCCGAGACTTGGGCCGTATCCCAAATTCCTCCCTACACCCTACGCGTAGTTCACTTAACACAACCAGCAATAACAGTCTCCAACGAACTTAGAAGCGCACTATGTTTTGAAGCATGCTGGATTTAGGACGCAGCCCACAACTATCAGTATAAAAGTGGGGAAAATGGTTTTGAGTATCTAATATGTGGGTGGTGAGGTGTGTATACCCGACAGATCAGCCCCCTAGTTGCCTCCCCCCCCCCCCCTAGTTGCCCCCCTAACCCCAAACCACTTCTCAATCCCCCCCACTGTGTAAATGTAGGATTTCAGGTGACACCATTCTGATCCACAGGGGTCTGTGATGGGGTGTGAGCTTTATTACACTGGGGTATTAATATGTTTACACTTTTGTAAACATATATTACATATTACATATATTAAAAAGTTGGCCAAAACTAATTGTTGCATTCTGGTGACATTACAGGCGGCTTATTATTATTTTTTTTTTTTTACAAAAAGTCCTCATTTCAGTCTCTGTTAAGACAGTAAAGTGAATAAAGAATAAATGTGTGTGTGTGTGTTTGGAACTATGATAAAAGATTGGGAAATCTGTAATTGGTTGTTGAGAATAATGGTGATCTGTGATTGGTTGTTGGGAACTATGGAGAGCTGTATTCAGTTGAACAGTGATCAGTGATTGGTTGTTGAAAACAATAGTGATCAATGATTGGTTGTTGGGAACTATGGAGCGCTGTATTCGGTTGAACAGTCATCAGTGATTGGTTGTTGGACACAGCCGTGATCAGTGATTGGTTGTTGAAAACAACATTGATCAGTGATTGTTGGAAGCAATTGATGATCAGTGATTGGTTGTTGAAAACAATAGTGATCAATGATCACTAGAAACAGTTTTAATCTGAAATTGGTTGTTAAGAACAATGGAGAGCACTGATTGGTCAGTGGGAAACAGTAGTGATCTGTGAATGGGTATTGGAATCCGTAGTGATCAGTGATTGTTGGAAACAATTGTAATCTATGATTGGTTCCTTAAAAAAAGTGTTAGTGATTGGTTGTTAAAAACAACGATGATCTGTGAGTGGTTGTTGAAGTAAATCATGATTGGCCAGTGGGAAGTAATGGGGATCTGTAATTGGTTGTTGGAAAACAATACTGATTTATGGATGGTTTTTGTGACCAGTGGTTGTTTTTTTTTTTTTCTAATCACAGCTGTGATCAATGACTGGCAAATACACAGATATATTTTTTTAACCATGTCCAGGGCGACGAATCAAATGTTGATAATTCACCATCTTTTACAAGTATTTTTTTATGTTGCATTTTAAACAAAAAACAACCGCTGCCTTCTGAACCTGCCGGTTACTGTAAGTCTTTTAAACACACTCCAGGCCTTGAAAATTAACCACAGAGAGCCAGACATTCCTGTTTAACAGGCCGTCCAACTTCCAGAGCCGACACTCGGATTCCTTCCCACATGCTTTATATATGCGCTATACACACACACACACACACACACACACACACACACACACACACACACACAACACACACGTTCTTTACTTTACGAGGACATTTTGTAAAAAAATATATAAAATAAAATCATCTACAGTCAAAAAAACAACAGAAAACAATTTCAATACTGATAATCTGGGTGGGGAAAATGGAAAACTGATTAGAGGAGCGTAAAATCCAACACAACCCACAGTATGTTACAGTGTCCACTCGCTATATTTCAACCTGGAAATTTCTTATTTCAATCTTGGAATTCAATCCAGATTTCCAAAACATGAGCTGGGAAGTTTCAGAGCAATCCGGAAATCTTTTTCTGTTTTTTTTTTTTTTACATAACATTAGGACATTATAACATTATGAGTGGTGAAGTGAATAGCAGTGATTATCTCTTCATCATGGCCAGTGTTTTAGTCTAGTTGATGGGTAGAATGGGATTTTTTAAAAATACACAATTTTATATTCATGTGTCTACCATATTTGCACCAAATCGTGTCCTAAGGATTCTGGAAATTAGGAATAAATATAAAGGGTTTATAAATGCTTATGAACACGACGCAAACAAGTTTTGGAAAAAAATTGTGTTCTTTTTTCAATGTAATTTTTTTTTTTATGAAATCCCCACCACCAAATATTTGAAATATATTTCACAAATAAAATCACATCTATTTTTTATATTTATGTGTTATAAAGGCCGAATGTAGGACGTGTCGGTGCATAAGGGTAAAAACGGTTTCAGCCGTACGTCAGAGGATTTTACGGAACACAAAACACAGACACAACAAACGAAACGATCGCTGAAAAAAGAATGGCCCGTGAGCTTTTCGGTGAATTGCTTTTTACTTGTTTTTATTGTTGTACATAAGAAAATAACATCTTTCTTCTGCTGTTCAAAAAAAAAAAAAAAAAAAGAAAAAAAAAAAAAAGAAAACACGAAACAAAAAATATAGAACCTACACACATCTCCAGCTACAAGACTGAGCAGCTACAGTATACTGGATGGCTTTAATAATGAAATTAAAGTGTTAATGCATTAAAAGGAGTCTGATAATAACGAGAGAGAGAGAGAGAGAGAGAGAGAGAGAGAGAGAGAGAGAGAGAGAGAGAGAGAGAGAGAGAACCGGCACAGAAACGGCCAGTGAAAATAAAAATTCAAAAATCTCTTCCACAAAGAAGAGAAAAATAAAAAGGGCATGAAAGATACCTGTTTCAATACTGTTTTTAAACCCTTATTGATTTCCACGTACTGATGAACCCCAGATTTAACGTAGAAACACTCAGAAGCACCGCCAGTCAAAACGTTAGCTAGAATTCGTTTTTTAAAGCGTTTTCTTTTTTTTTTTGCCTCAATTTAATCTTCAAAAAATGTTCAAATCAACAAAAAATTTTTTGTGTGTATATGTATATATATATGAATAAAATAAAATAAAAGTATTGAATGGTTGGTGGATTGGAAAATATTCATAATAACCATTACATTGGAACCATCTGGATCAGACGTCACCAACCACCGGGTCGTGGAAGTTCTGGTGAAACTGTTTATTGACATGACAGTGTGTTATTTATTGTGCAGTTTTGGCTTTTAAGAGCCACTATTTAAATATATACAACATATATACACACACACACACACACTGCCTGTTACAGTCTTTATGGTTTTCGAGACACATGCATGTTCCTTTTACTTCTATACAACAAACTGGAACTGGACAGTGAATGAGTGGATAAAAGTTCTGTCGAATCCAAACGTGAGGTTTTTGGCTCTAACAGAGGAACATGTGCAAGATGGAGAACAGGAGTGAAGATGTGATCAGACTCCCTCACCCCCACACTCGCACATGGAGGTGGAAGCGTAATGGTTTGGAGCAGCGAAGGTTGCAGACTTCTTCCAGAAAATAAGAGGAATCCTGAACCAACATGGCAACCGTTGCATGCGTCCGTCTGGACTGCGGCTCATTGGAACCGAGTTCACTGTGCAACAAGACGACGAGCCGAATCGATCTCCATCATGGAACGTTCTCTCCAGTCACCACACCGAAATCCTCCTGAACTGAATCATTAAAAAAAAAATCTCCAACCAGTGAAGAGCAACTTTGGTGAGTTTTACAAAAGTATTGCAGCTGAATATTTGGGGGATTTTTTAATGCAAATAAAGTGGAAAATGTGGAAATGTATACATTTGTTCGGTCAAAGTTCATCTTCATGCAGTTACATGACCGAGGTTGTTGCAAGGAAACAAAAAGAACATGCGTGTGATTCTCAAAAACCATACAAGACCAGGTGCTTCCACACTTTTCAGACACTGTATGTAGATATATTTAGATCTGGTCTGTAAGAATATAACAAAAAAGAAACTGGTCCACGGTGCACAGACGTTTGGTGCTGAACCTAAAAATCAGCTATCGCTCTAATTATTAAGAGCGCATGATACGAGAAAATAATATTCATACCCCGAATAAAACCAATAGAAAAAAAAAAACGTAAACATTTTTTTTTTTTTTTTGATCTACAAATAGAAATGACTTCACAATGAAGAGGGGGAAAAAATCTTGTTTTTTTTTTAATGCAAAATTATTTTTTTACAAAAATTCGATTTTAATAAAATATTTTTTTTGTGCATCTTAAAAAAGTGTAATTATAATTGAGCATTATATATATTTCATACTCACATTGTCCAGATCCTCTATAATTAAACATTGTAGGCACATATTTTTGTTTTAAAACTAATACCAACCCTGTTATGAATATTTTATCTACAGGTTTGATCTTTTTTTTTTTTCTATCCTCCAAATACGCATTTTTTATTAGTTGATCAACTGAGCGGAATTCCATATATATATATATATATATATATATATATATATATATATATATATATATATTTATGAAAGAATGGAGTCTTCAGTGTGAGCACACTGTAACAGTCAGACGTAAAGCTGTAAACCAGGAGTTTGCATGTTGCGATGTAACATTAGAACAACAAGCGTGTGGAAGGTTTTTTTTTGTTTATAAAATTCAGGATATGAAACGACGAAGGAATGAATTTATAGCCGCTATAACGTAAGTGCTTGTGAAGGAACTGGTCATTCTGACATAAATAAAATGTTTGAATTCTTGATAAATTAAAGTATAAAAGAATAAAAATATTTATATGTAAATATGAAATTTTCAATGAAGAATTCTTTTTCATTTCTTGTTAGCTTAAATGTTTTTTTTTAATTAATGCTGGTTTTTAAAAGCAGCTTTTCGCACAATTTGTATTTATTTATTTATTACGATATTTTTAAAACGTCACCTGATATTACTTAGTTTTTCTCGAAAAAATAAATAAAAAATCACGTTGAAACGTACCCGATTTCTGGACCAAACGAGTGTTAAACCCAGTATTGAAACAGTAAAAAAAAAAAAACAACACAACAACGACGTAAAGCACCCTCGTTACGTAAGCCCCACCGACCGTCATCCGATCTACGGTCGTACGCGAGCCGGAGTTAGTAATCCACCAGTGATTTCCGTGTTCATCGTTCATGACTCCTCTATAAAAACGGCGAAAAATACGCAAGTAAACATAACACCAGAAATTACTATAAAAAAAAGGCCACGGCAACAGTGTGGAAGCTTCAAAGCCTCCGATCAGCTTTCTTTTTTTTTTTTTTAAAGAAGGACGGAGATTTAAAAAAAAAAGAAAGAGTAACCCTTCACTGATATATGATCGACAATCATATGGACGTAGCTTAATCTGTGTTAGAAATGTAAAACGCTCATCTGCTCTCGATGAAACGAATCGTAATATAGCGCTGCGCTCATAACTAGCTTATAAACCTCAAGTTTTTTTTTTTTATTTACTGTCCTAAACCTGGGGATGCATCAATACCACGGATACTACACGCGCACAAGGTTTTATTTAGCATCTGTGTTCATGTGTTTATGCTACAAGGCTAGTTCTTTCTAATGCTAGCTACTGGTTTGAAATGAAGTGCTTTAGCTAGCTACATTAGCGTAGGGGTTTGCTATGAGTTTGGGGCACTTCAGGGGGGTAAAAAAAAAAAAGGTTCTGTCAGAGCTCTAATCAAAATATATATCTTTGTTAGGAAAAATGGTCAAGAACAACAAAATATGAGAACACTGGAATATAAGAACGCTGAAGTGCAAGAGCTGTTTCCACCTGGCTTTGTTTCTAATACGTTCCTTTGTCCTGTAGCATTTAATAGCTTTAGGTTTACCAGGTTGCTTCTTATGTGGACAAAAAGTATTTGGACACCTGACATTTCCTGTCATATGTGGTTCTTTGCCAAACTTTTACCACAAAACTGGAGGCACACAATTCTACACGACGTCTTTGGATATGTTAGCATGAACCTAAACTAGGAGACCCAAACCAGTTCCTGCATCACAAAGCCAGCT
Organism: Silurus aristotelis; assembly: GCF_946808225.1. Taxonomy (NCBI): domain Eukaryota; kingdom Metazoa; phylum Chordata; class Actinopteri; order Siluriformes; family Siluridae; genus Silurus; species Silurus aristotelis. The sequence continues at coordinate 9,899,892 of NC_139602.1, forward strand.
CTATGAAGATCTGCTCTAGATGGGTTGGAGTAGAAGATCTCGAGTGAGCCAGCAAAAACGGGCACTAAATGTGAAAAACGTGAGGTTTTTAAATGGTCAGGTGTCCACAAACCTTTGCCAATACAAAGTCGATGACGTGTCGTGTAGTAACGTTCGGTATCAGATTTTCTTTCCTCAGTAATATCGACAAAGTATCGTATTGGGTATCGTGATACCCAATACCGCCACCTGTATCGATGCACCCCTCATCCTTAGCTTATGTGTTATTGTTTTTTTTTTTTGTTTTTTTTTTACAGTACGTAAGCGATAAATTCATTAAACTTAGAGAACATCGTCGTACGCCAAAGTCCCACCCGTATGCGGGGATCTCTGGTTTGGCATTAGCTTCTCCCAACGATTGGAAAGATCCGGCGAGGCACAGCAGAGACGGACTTTAACATGATTTGGTTCAATCAGGGATGTGATTGGGCCGTGAAAAAGGGGACAGGAAGTGTTTCTCAGGCCCAAAAAAAAAAAAAAGAGAGAAGAAAAGGGAAAAAATTTCAGTAACATCAATGATAGATAGATAGATAGATAGATAGATAGATAGATAGATAGATAGATAGATAGATAGATAGATAGATAGATAGATAGATAGATAGATAGATAGATAGATAGATAGATACTGGATCTTGCATTGATTTTCAGAGGCAGGAATTTTTCCAACCTTAAGTGCTATACATTAGATACTATTCCGCGATAGTGCACCCATGCACATGATCCAATCAGAGTCGCTGCCGCAGTGCATATTTAAAAAAGGTAACTAACAATATACTGGATTATCTTCGTTTTTCGGCATACGTAGCATAGCATGGCATACATGAGCAGTATCCGGGAAGCTAAGGAGAGACACCATGCTTATAAGTCTCGGAGACGCGCTTACGTCTGGACTTTTTGTGCAGTCTTTCAGATTATTCGGGAACGTCCGTACGAGCGCCGAGCTCGATCTCTCGCCAATCTGGTTTATACCGAGAGTAAAATCGGTACATGGTTAATGAAGTGCTGAAGCACATAAGCTTCGTGTAGGGTTTAACAATCACATTCCTGAGGTTCGAGTATGTGTGATATTAGCACCGGGAAAAGCACAAGATCTGAAGGAAGAAGAAAAAAAAAGCAGGAAGGATAGAAAGAAGGAAATAAAAGGAAGGATCTAGCTTTTCCGGGTTTGGAGGAAGGAGTGTGCAGCTTGGTGCCGACTTCAGACGCTCGGTCTGGCCAGTCTGCTGGCGCGTGGGCTCCTGTGCACCTTGGTGTGTTTGGACAGGTGGTCACTCCGGGCGAATTTCTTGTCGCACATCGTGCATTTGTAAGGCTTCACTCCCGAGTGCGAGCGGCGATGACGGGATAACTCATCCGAGCGCGAGAACCTACAGAAGCCAGGTGAAAAAGACATCAAAACATGGTAATCTACACAGGAGGGACAAAATATACTTCCTGAACCAATGACGTATATCCAGGAGTCGTATATTGATAAGATTCCTAAAGTATCATGCAAACAATTGACAATTAATACAAAAACGCATTCAACTAGTGATGTAAAATACAAGAGGGCACTAAATTACTTGATTGTTAACGTAAAAATTTGCAGTTTATTCTGTTGGGGTTTTTTTAAAAGACACCTTTATTTACCGCCACCCCAAATTACATTCATATTTTAAAACTGCGTAGATGAAATAAAAACTACCGTAATTTCCAGACTATTAAACGCACCCATATATAAGCCGCACCCACTGAATTTGACAAAGATTTTTATTTTGAACACAAATAAGCCGCACCTGTCTATAAGCCGCAGGTCTACACTGAAACTAATGAACTTTACACAGGCTTTAACGAAAGACAGTGTCTGTTACACGGTGTAACGGGTAAAATATGTTGTGGCTCCTTTAAGAGAAGAGCGGCATTTTGGGAATAGCCTGCCGCCGCATTTTTCCGCTAATACTGCATGTGTGCAAGGCCGAGGAATATGTCCTTATTATTTTCTGATGCTCAGTTCTAAGTTTCTTTGACTAACCCGTAACGCTGTTGCCAAGAAAAATAAAAAAGCACGAGTTTTGGAAACCTGTCTGTGCGTATATGATTTTTGTTGTAACTGGAGTAAGCGAGCTCTCCCTTCACCCAGACTCAACGCGCTACAACGGCTTGTATCTAAACAGTAGCCTACCAAGAAAGTCATTGTTCACTGTCTTCCTCCTTCCTTTCACAACTATTTCTCTCGGGAGTTTATCTTTTGGCATCGTCGTGCGTTAAAAAAAAACTTTTTTTTCTCCCGATGCCGTGCAGCTCAGAACACAGGTGAGGTTTCCGTTCAGAAATTCCATTGGTCTAATGTTATGGGGTTCAGTTTTTTGGCTTGAAGTTTGTGAAACTGGGAAAAAACCCAGGAAAAATCCATAAATTAGCCGCTTCGTTGTTTAAGCCGCGGGGTTCAAAACGTAAAGGGAAAAAGTAGCGGCTTATAGTCCGGAAAATATGCTACTCAGATTCATAAATAGATTCGTTTACAAGTTCTATATTACTAGTACTTTGTTCATTAATAATAATTGCATAACGCTTATGTTACTACGCCAACCATGAAAAACTAAATCGTAATATTCGTAGCACATGGCGTCATTTTCACCATTCAGAAATTATTGGCACCCAAGAATGGATGGATATTCGATAAACCTTCTGCTCCTTTTTGTTTAAGGGTGGCAATAATTTTGCTAATATTATGATGATACAATGAATAGATAAGACGATATAATCAGCATTACATCAGGGGTGGATCTAGAAAATTATTTATGGGGTGGCAATGGGGTGGCATGAGAATTATTAGGGGTGAACACTGAAGCAACATCCTTTCATTGTTCTTGTAGATTTAAGGAATGATAAACATATTCAGTGCATAAACTGGGGCACATTTTTATATCCGTCTATAAAAATTTAATAAAGACTGACTTGACCTGCACCTGATAAACCTGATTGGAAAGACAAATTAAATAAGATGGAAATGAGTTTTTCATCTGAGTTTTATGCAAAAGTGTAGCGAGATTAATTCTACGCCTGTGGAACCCTAACCCTTAGTAACCCTTGAAGTGCCGCTGCTGTAAATTAGTGAAGGAAACTATTTTATACACCAGTTCTGGGGTGGCAGATGGGGTGGAAATGCTTTTTCTTAGGGTGGCAGTTGCCACCCCGTGCCACCCCGGTGGAAACCCTGCATTACATGTAAGAATATACGTATATAGTTAAATAATTTTGTTGGTTTTAAATGTTTGGGATATCAATTTGTGTTTTCAAACAACATATAAATGCTTTTTTTTTTTTTTTTTACTAAATAATTAAACGAGAACCTCACCTCCACCCGCAGTTGGGCCAGCTGCACAGGTAGGGCTTCTCGCCGGTGTGTCTGCGGAAGTGGGCCTTCAGGTGGCTGCTCTTGGTGTACATTTTCTCACACCCGGGATGGGAACACTTGTGCACACGCAGGTTTTCAGTGGTGGGCCTGGGCGGGCGTGGAGGGATAGCTTTGACCAAGCTGGTCCCTGCTATGCCAACTGTCCGTAAAGTGATGGGCAGTGGAGCGATCTTCACATACTTTTGGTCTTGGCATCCGGTCTCACCCACGACAGGTAGTACGGTGGCAGAGGGCACCTGAGGGTAGATCAGGGCAACGTTTTGCCCTCCTTGTACACCCAGGACTAGGTGGGCCACCCGCAGTCCGTTGGCAGGGGGGTTGGTTTGTTGAAGCGGCTGGCTGATCTGCACCGGTTGAATCTGAAGCACCACTGGAGCTCCAACCAACACTGAAGCAGAGCTAGTTGTAGGGCTCGCGTTCTGACTAGCGGCGGTTTCGGTGGAAGGTTTGTCCGTCGTACTGTTTATCTGACTTGCAGGAGACGCTGCGTCTTTATCGTCGACCTGCTCCTTCTTCGCATCTGGAATGACAAGACCTTTTTCCACAGTCTCCATCTTCTCCATCAAGAACTCCTCGATGTCCTCAAGAGTCGGCGAGAAGCTGCTCGAAACGTGCATCGTGAAATCGGGGAATCTGGAAACGTCCTCCGAGCTTAAAGTGAAGTCCAAGTTCAAAAGTCCGTCGTCCTGGTCTTCTTCTTCTTCCTCCTCGGCGAGACCGGCGCCAGGGTCACCCGTCTCAGGGCTGGAGCAGGAGGCCGAGCTGCCCCCTTCACTGCCTCCTGCCTCCATGCAGGGCAGCGTGAGCAGCATAAGTGAGTCATTAGCGATGGACACTGGCTTTTCACCCAATGAAACCATTTATTACAGTCCGGATTGAGAAAGGGCAGGTGAGTGACGGAGTGTATCACCGCAGACCCTTCGCTTGAATACCCCTAGAACACGAACCAGAAATCAGAATCAGTTTTCAACAAAATCTGAAAACTTTTTGCCATGAACATAAATTCGAGGAAAGTTCTTCGAAATAAGAATAAAGACGATATGCAGGATACAGAGACAAAAAAACGAACAAATGTATACAGAGTCAAAAGATAACATGTAACGTATTATAATTTTTTTTTTGTTTGTTTTTTAATACTTTGCATTTATTATATTAAGAAATTGTGATAAGAAAGCAAATGCGAAAAAAAAGATTTTACGGTCAACGACACTATAATTAAAGTGGTCATGCACCAATACTGGGGTGCCAATAATTTAGCAAACTGCGTTTCTGGGGCGCATTAAACGTCACCATATGTTTTTTTAACACCTCTGTTTGCATGTCAGCAATCATTTACCAATTTCTCTCCAAAAATACGAACTTCACTGCATGTTCTATTTCCCAGACAATCTAACAACCTAAACTCGGATAATAACTCGGATTTACGGGGCTTCTAAAATGCATTTGTTTATGTTTTGTTCTTTTTTTATATCTTTATGTTTTGTTTTTTTTAAGTCTGTTCTGCGCAAAACGTGCGCAGCCGCATTCCTCCTCCTCCTCCCCCTAAGCCACGCCGAAAGTGCGTCCGGATCCGCAGTGCGTTTGCAAAGAAAAAAAATTATAATAATAAAAGAAAATTACAACTAAAAATCCTAGCTGGTTAAAGATTTCCTTTAAAAAAACACAAAAAAAACAATACACACACACATACGAACGCAAAGTGTCGGAAGAAGGGGGGGGGGGATGCATTCTGCGTTTTTTCTGCGCAGGGTCACAGAGAAGCGCGCCCCCTTCCCTTTTCCTGAACGCCGCGTGCGACTGTTGTTTTTTTTTTTTTTTTTTAACGTTAAACCTCCGGAAATGGCGTCTTGATGTTGGTTTACCTTGATTAAAAAATACTCCGAGACCTTCGTTGTAAGATGAAACGCGACCCGTCCTGGACGTGGGCTCCTTTTTTTTTATTTTATTTGAAATGATTACTGTAGCTGAAGATCTCGTCCTTGCCTCGGTTCCATGTTGGCATTTTCTAGGAGGGCCCCCCCCCCCCTGTCACATGACGACACGGATCCGGTTCCTTCGTTCTGATTGGCTAGCCTTGCGGAGGCTCGCCTTGAGACGGTGCGTCTGATTGGTCGATCCGCCACGTTCTCATGCATTATTTATTTGGAGGGGAAGCCAGGCGAGAGCACGAGGCCACGCTGAAAAACAGTCAGCCAGACATACACTGCTCGGCCACTTTATTAGGAACACTGTTCCACTAATCTTCTTCTCCTGCCTCTTTCAAACCAACCACCTGCATGTCTTCCTTTACCACACCCATCAACCTCCTCCTTAGCCTTCCTCTTTTCCTCCATCCTCATCATTCTTCCACCCATATTCCCCATGTCCCTTCTTCACACCATCACCTAACCATCTCTCTCTCGTCTTGTCTCCAAAATGTCCTACCTGCATGCTCCATCTGATAATCCCATTTCAATCCAATCATTCCACACCATCTTCATCTTCACCACTGTCTCTAAAACATACCACAGAGCAGGTCTCGAGTCATCGTGTCTCACCACATTCTAGAAACTTTCCATTTCACTCTTGTAGATCAGGCCTTTGTAGTGCAAAAAAAAAAAAAGATGAAATAAACTCCAGACGTTCTTCTCCTGTTGTGTCTGCAGGAAGTTACAGCTCTACCTCTGCCATGTTAAGCTGAATTCTATGTGACTCTCAGGACACGTGCTCCAGTAACAGTTCAAATACTGGTCACAAATTATTGTTCACTTTCTTAAATAATAGTATTAGTCACCATGGAGAAGATCTCACTCATAACATCCGTTCAGTTTTTAACGAACTGCATAGTGGATTTTTTTTTTATCTTTTTATAGTTACTTTCAGTGCATCTGAACATCTGCACGTTCTAGCAGCTGTATTTACAAACTCTTTCAATAAACATCTCCTCACGGTAGACATGATCACGTCAGAGATTTCACACGTAATAATAATAATAATATTAACATAACATAATAACAAGAATAATAACATTTATATTATTATTTTATTTTATATTTATAATAATAATAACACATTTTATTTAAAGGTGCCTTTCAAAACACTCAAGGACACCGAGTGATCATCATAAAAATCAAGACATCAATACAACAAACAGCGAATTGGGGAAAAAACGCGAATCTGAACAGAAGATTTCTAGGACATGATTTTAAAGTGGTCAGAAAGTCACTTTCTCATATTGATTGTGGAAGAGAATTCCAGAGATGAGGAGCAGCCCAGCTAAACCCCATAGTGACTAAACGGAAAGAAGGTACAGTGAGGGAAACAGATCAGGAAGATCTGAGAGTGCGCGTTGAGGTGTAGGTATGAAGCAAGTCAGAGATGGATGAGGGTGAAGGATTATGAAGTGCTTTGAGAGCGAGAAGCAGAATCTTGTACTTTATTCGATATTTAACAGGAAGTCGGTGTAGATGATAAAGAACAGGGGAGATCTGCTCGATGGAGGAGCTTCTAGTAGTTGTGGACCAATTGAAGTTTATGAAGGAGTTTGTGAGGAAACCCAAGCAAAAGAGAGTTACAAGAACATCTGTGGAATTGGATGTGAGAGACGGATGACGACGGCCGATGGAAGTAAAGTCAGTCTGTTCTTTATCACCTAAATCTTGTAGAGTCTTTGATGTGAACCCACAATGTACATGGTTTAAATTGAAGCGAATGTGCACAAGAGCAGAATCTACTGCTTTAATTCCTGTTTACTTTTCACACTCTCTTCTTTATCCTGTCTCTGGATTTATAGCCTGTTTTTTTTGCACATGTGTGTTCTGTACAAATCTTCCTGTACCGTATTGTCCTGCAGTGTTTACACACATGGTGTTCTCCGTGTTTGACGTGTCTTTCCAACGTTTGCACAATCCAGGAGCTTGCAAGTAATCATTTCACGGCGAGAAGTATACACTGTATAACTCTGCGTACAAGATGTGACAATGAAAGAACTTACGTGTGCGGAAACATTCCTTCTGAGATCGCGGCCTCCGTTAGCTCGATTGCGTCATGTTCATGCTAGAAAGCTTCCTTTGTAACGTTTGAAGTACCAGCGGTGGGCCGTCAGGGCCAGCAGAAAGGGCCTCGGAATCACCGACTTATATGAATATGAACTATATCATTCCCAATAGTCTATTTTCTTCATTTCATAGCTTTTCTCTCGGTTGCACAGCTTACAATAGTGTATGTTTATATTATGTTATTTTAAGTTTCTATCCAATCATATTTCAGCAATCACGTGTTGCCGGGGTCTAAGAAATCTGCCCTGAGGTCTTGTGAAATCAGCACTGTAGCCCATGTAGCTTCAAATATCTAAAACTGTAGCTTCAACCAATCAGATTTCAAGTTGCAGACATACAATAATGCCGGCATTTTCACGTCGTTTGATTGGAAGGTCAGAGAGCGCACTAGTCAGAGCTCACAACCGGCGTCTTCACAGTAGCAAACTGCACAATCTCAGATATGTTCGTGTAGATTTAATGTTTTTTTTTGTTGTTTTTTTTTTTTGAATGACAGGAGAAGAAATCGATTTGGTCGCAAAAATACAATTACAAGGACATTTACAAAGAATTTCAAGAAAAGCTGGACATCGTGAGGAAAATCCGACCAAAAACAGTTCAAAACAGTTGTTAAGCTTTTTCATGAACCGTTTATACTTTTGCGTATTCTTTCCTGTAGATTTTAGAAAAACACACAATTTGCCTTCATTTCAAATCTCCAGGAAAACCGTAATCCCCAGGGTTTTGTGGGTGGAGATCTCAAAAGGTGCAAAAAAAAAAAAAAGCACTTAAAATCAGGGTGGATTGTATTTTAGTCATTTTCTAAGGGAAATATCGAAGCATCTGCTAGAGATGTTTATGTTTATATTCACTCCCAGGTATAGTTTTTACAGCTTTCCTCGCACAGTACTGTATATTCAGAGTATACAGTAGGTTTACTAGTTGGCGCTATCTCAGGTTTTGTGTCTTGTCTTGTGTTGTCTTGTGTTGTCTGTCTGTACTGTTTTTCGTCTGCACTGTTTGCACCAGGTTGCACTCGATGCACTTTATGTAGCTTGTTGTTGTTTAGTGTAGCACCAGGCTTCTGGAGGAACGTTGTCTCGTTTTTACTGTGTACTGTGTACCACTGTGTATAGTAGAAATGACAATAAAAGCCTCTTGACTTGACTTGACTTGACTTGACTTGAGATGATGTATTCGGGTGGTGCAGCTGTGGCTACAGTGAAAGGAGATTTTTCGAATTGTGTTCATTGGGTTTCAGAGTGTGTGCTAAAGAAGGATCTTTCAATGAAAATGAAGTAGAACATCTGGGCATTTATAGATTTGTTTGGTCAAAGTAAATCTTTATACCAAGTTTGTTGCATTGAAGCAAAAGAAACGTTAACTTATTTATGTAAACTTTAAGTCACACTGTATATGGAGGACCTCTGCTAAATATCATTTATCATGCAAATTTAAATAAATATACAACTAGAGCTAAATTACACCACCATGAACACTAATTAGTGATGGATGGACCATTTTTTTTATTATTTATATCTTTGCAGCCATTAAAGAATAATAATTATCATTTGATATTTCGAATACAATCTCAAATCTGTTCCTGCAATGACAACAATGGCTGTCGTGTAAACGGATCAATAAATACATCCTGTAATAATTTGACTTGAAATTGCTTGACATCGATTGTACAAATAGCAGCAGGACAGAAGTTTCTGGAGAGAAAACGTCTCACGATGTGTCGCAGTAACAAAAAACAGTCATACAACTTGCAAGAGGATGGAAATATCTCGTAAAAAAGGGACTCGCTTTTCATGTGTTTACCCCCCTTTCAAATTTGAAAGCTGCAAATGATTTCTTAAGCAATATGAGCCACTTAACCAAAAAAAAACCACACACAAACATTTCGTAGATTTAAATGGAGAGCTATCCAGGATAATGCTAGTAAATTATGGCGTGCCACAAGGGTCAGTTCTGGGACCCCTGCTTTTTACAATATACATGCTTCCATTAGGAAATATTATTAGAAGGCATGGAATTAGCTTCCATTGTTATGCTGATGATACCCAGCTATATATTTCATCCAAACCAGGCGATACAGCTCAATTAGCTCGCATAACTGAGTGTGTTGAAGAAATAAGAGATTGGATGACCCATAACTTTCTGCTATTAAATTCTGATAAAACGGAGATTTTGCTCATCGGCCCAAAAAATAGTACACAGAAGCTCCAGCATCTCAGCCTGCATTTAGACGGTTGTTCTGTAACTACTAGTTCAACGGTAAAAGACCTGGGAATTATTTTAGACAGCAACTTATCTTTCAAAAATCACATCAATCAAGTTACAAAAACAGCCTTCTTTCACCTTAGAAATATTTCTAAGCTAAGAAATATGTTATCTATATCTGATGCAGAGAAGCTCGTCCATGCGTTTATGACCTCTAGAATAGACTACTGTAATGCATTACTAGGTGGATGTCCTGCATCATTAATAAACAAGCTTCAGTTAGTTCAGAATGCAGCAGCAAGAGTTTTTACTAGGTCAAGAAAATACGATCATATAACCCCAATCTTATCGTCCCTACACTGGCTTCCTATTAAGTTTCGAATAGACTACAAACTACTGCTACTCACTTATAAAGCACTAAATGGTTTGGCTCCCATGTATCTATCCAGTCTCTTAACACGCTACAATCCGTCACGCTCCCTGAGATCTCAAAACTCTGGGCTTCTAGTAGTTCCTAGAATAGCAAAGTCCACTAAAGGCGGTAGAGCATTTTCACATTTAGCTCCTAAACTCTGGAATAGTCTTCCTGACAGTGTTCGGGGTTCAGATACACTCTCCCAGTTTAAGTGCAGATTAAAAACATATCTTTTTAGCAAAGCCTACACATAACACACATCACATCATAACCTTGTGCTCCAGAACATCTGATCACATGCACATTATCAACTTGTGCTGTTAATATCATGAACAGCAGCTACGCTAATTCCTCTCCACTGCTTCTCTTTCTCTCCCCATCCCGAGGCGTCCTGAGGTTTGGCCAGCTCCAGTCACGTCCCACCTCGTGAAGATTATGGACCTATGGATGATCATTGGAGAAGTAGATGCCGAGTGTTTAAAGGCCCTGGCATGGAGAAGCTGATGCTGGATCTATGATGATCACAAATTGTTCTGTATTGTTGAAAGATTTATGACCAAACTTTTGATGTCACCCATATGAGGATGGGTTCCCCTTTGAGTCTGGTTCCTCTCAAGGTTTCTTCCTCATATCATCTAAGGGAGTTTTTCCTTGCCACTGTCGCCACGGCTTGCTCATCAGGGACAAACGCACACCATTCACCTTCACTGTTGTTTTCTGTAAAGCTGCTTTGAGACAATGTCTGTTGTGAAAAGCGCTATACAAATAAACTTGACTTGACTTGACTTGACAAACACACACTCATACACACACAAGCATGCTGCAATCATAATATTGTGTACATCCCTTATATAATATTTCTGTTAAGTTCCTGTCCTGTCCTGTTTTATATATGTTGCCAATTGACCTAATAAATTGAAAATGTATAATTTAAGGGAAAGATAAGTTGATTTTTAAATTTCATGGCATCAACACATCTCAAAAAAGTTGGGACAAGGCCATGTCTCCACTGTGTGGTGTCCCCTCTTCTTTTTATACCAGTCTGCAAACATCTGGGGACTGAGGAGACAAGTTGCTGAAGTTTAGGAATAGGAATGTTGTCCCATTCTTGTCTAATACAGGCTTCTAGTTGCTTAACTGTCTTAGGTCTTCTTTGTCGCATCTTCCTCTTTATGATGCGCCAAATGTTTTCTATCAGTGAAAGGTCTGGACTGCAGGCTGGCCATTTCAGTACCTGGATCCTTCTTCTACGCAGCCCTGATGTTGTAATTGATGCAGTATGTGGTCTGGCATTGTCATGTTGGAAAATGCAAGGTCTTCCCTGAAAGAGACGACGTCTGGATGGGAGCATATGTTGTTCTAGAACTTGGATGTACCTTTCAGCATTGATGGTGCCTTTCCAGATGTGTAAGCTGCCCATGCCACACACACTCATGCAACCCCATACCATCAGAGATGCAGGCTTCTGAACTGAGCGCTGAGAACAACTTGGGTTGTCCTTATCCTCTTTAGTCCGGGTGACGACATCCCAGTTTTCCAAAAAGAACTTCAAACTTTCATTCGTCTGACCATAGAACAGTTTTCCACTTTGCCACAGTCCATTTTAAATGAGCCTTGGCCCAGAGAAAACGCTTGTGCTTCTGGATCATGTTTAGATATGGCTTCTTTTTTGACATATAGAGTTTTAGCTGGCGACGGCGAATGGCACGGTGGATTGTGTTCACCGACAATGTTTTCTGGAAGTATTCCTGAGCCCATGATGTGATTTCCATTACAGTAGCATTCGTGTATGTGATGCAGTGCCGTCTAAGGGCCCGAGGATCACGGGCATCCAGTATGGTTTTCCGACCTTGACCCTTACGCACAGAGATTGTTCAAGATTCTCTGAATCTTTGGATGATATTATGCACTGTAGATGATGAGCTTCAAACTCTTTGCAATTTTCCTCTTAGAAACTACTTTCTGATATTGCTCAACTGTTTTTCGCCACAGCATTGGGGGAATCGGTGATCCTCTGCCCAGCTTGACTTCTGAGAGACACTCCCACTCTGAGAGGCTCTTTTTATATATGTTGCCAATTGACCTAATAAATTGCAAATTGGTCCTTCAGCTGTTCCTTATATGTACATTTAACTTTTCCAGCCTCTTATTGCTACCTGTCCCAACTTTTTCTCACTTTCACATGTCTCACTTTCAACATTTGATATGTTATCTATATTCAATTGTGCATAAAATATAAATTTATGAGATTTGTAAATTATTGCATTCCTTTTTTATCCACAACTTGTTCAGTGTCCCAACATTTTTGGAATCGGGTTTGTAGTTGTAACACTACAAAGAGTAGAAAATAGCAAATAGCAAATACTTATGCAACGCTCTGTATGAACAGGTTGAAATGTAACAGCAAACAGATCAAAGTCTATGGTTTCGCTTCAGCTTCATGAACGCACATACAACCATTTCAATTTTACAGGATCTTTTGAGGTAAAAAACAAAAACGGAATACGAATGATGACAAAACCTCAAGTGCGAAAAAACTATGTATAAAAATTAAATTAAAAACATATTAATCAAATAAAATTATTGATTAAAATATTAATAATTATTATAATACAAACTTAATAACCTGGTTGAATAAATGTGCACACAACTAAACTAATGGTTTGATGAAGGATGTACAGAGTCTTTAAGAACTGTGAAAACACGAGTCATTTATGGTTTTTGAGACATGTGCATGTTCCTTGCTGAGTAAAAGGGTAAAACACACAAGAACTGGACAGTGAATGTGTGAAAATAAAGTTCTGTGGAGTCTAATTGTGACATTTTTGGCTCTAACAGAAGAACTTGTGTACGATGGAGAACAGGAGTGAAGATGTGATCCGCAGACCTCCGCAGTCACACATGGAGGTAGAAGTTTAATGGTTTGGGGTTGTTTTAGAGCAGTGAATGTTGGAGACTTATTCCAGAAAGTGAAAGGAACCAACATGGTGACCATTCCATACTTTAACACCATGCAGTTCCGTCCGGACTGCGGCTCATGGGAACCGAATTCACCGTACAAGACGATAAGCCAAAGCGTACGTCTGAGTTCTGTAAGCGTTATTTAGAGAGCAAACCGACGTCTGGAGTGATGTCTATTATGGAACAACCTGCTCAGTCACTGCACCTGAATCCTATTGAACTGCTCTGGGAGGAACTGGATCATGAAGAAATCTCCAACTATTGAAGAACATCTTTGGCGAGTTTTACAAAAGTATTTCAGCTGAATGCTGGATTTTTCAATGAAAATAAAATGGAACATCTGGACATTTATAGATTTGTTTAGTCAAAGTAAAGCGTTCATACCGTAAATTGTTCAGCTTGTTGCATATAAACTAAAGGAACATGCAGGTGTCTCTCAAAAACCATAAAAAACGTTTGTATAAACAGACACCTCTACAAATATCCATTGTATTATACATTCAGATCATAAAGAAAATTAAAAACCATCAATAAATCAGCAGCTCTACATTCATACAATCCAAAGGCATAAAGAGACTTAATTTTCTACATAAGAGCTTAAAATGGAGTTGAAATTTCAGTGACAGGGCTTGAAGGATTCTTCGGACCAATACTATGGGATTTGTACTCCCATATTTTTTTTCCAGTTACAGGAAGTAGCAAAGATCAGTGTAGCCTCTAGTGGCTGGACATAGTAATTACAGCTTGGACGTTCTGCATAGCATGTAATTCGAAAGCGACCAATAGGAGCGCCGAACCCGATGACGCGATTAGCGTGATGACTTCAAACCACCTCAGGGAAAATGATGGACAGTACAGCAAGAAGAAAAACTAATTAGAGGGAAAAGGAGTGTGTGGGTATTTTATTAGCATTAGCAATTTAAGGCTATGTATCGTTTTTTTTGTCTAAACGTGTCACGGATTGATGATTGATGAAACGTTTTCTTGTGTTGCGTCAATTTCTGTTTGATTTTATGACAACTGAGATCCTACAGTGTGATACGGGGATTGTGTTTGTACAGTCTGACAAGAAACAATGGCACAAAAAGATGAACAATCGTACAGTGTGATCCCGGCTTCAGACTAACTACTCTGATGCGTTCCAACCATAAGCAGTAAAACATCCATTGTAAAAAAAAATCTGCTTTCTTCATCATGAAGAAAACAGATGACAACCCTGAGTTAAATTTTTTCTTTTAGACAACTGCACATTTAGTGAATTAGTGTATATGGAGTGTAGGTATGGTGTCAAAACCTCAATTATAGTAGTGCAAAAAAAGTACCTTGGGTATTTATCAGGATCGGACAGAATTGGGACTGGGTGAGATTGGTTAGACGTCCTTTCAGGAGTGAGAAGGATTTTTAGAATTCTTGTGGAAGTGGAGGAGATTGATGAGAATTCCTTCAGGAGTGGGGAGAAGTCATGTGACAGTGGCAGACACTGGTCAGAATTCCTTTGGGAGCGGACGAGATTGGACAGAATTATTTTTGTAGGACACGAATTACATTTAGAATTAGTTAGAAGTGGACCAGATTAGACAGAACTCATTTTAAGATTGGATGAGATTCAAAAGAATCCCTTTGGCAGTAGGGGAGATTGGAAAGAATTTATTTTGGAATTGGTTGAGATTGATCAGGATTGTTTTGCCAGTGGAAGAGATTGGACAGAATTTGTTTCGGAATTTATTTAGGAGCTAACACAATTGTTTGAAATTTCTTGGAAAGTGGATGAAATTAGACAGTTTTGTTGGACAGGACTGGTCAGAATTCTTTTAGAAATGTCCAAGATTCAACAGAATTGCTTTAAATACGTTCAAATAGATTAGACAGAATTTGGTTTTAGAATGGGAGAGATTGGCTAGAATTCCTTTGGGTGTGAGTGAGATTGGACAGAATTTGGTTTGGGTGTGGGTGAGATTGGATAGAATTAGTTTTGGTGTGGATGAGATTGGACAGAATGTGTTTTGGGTGTGGATGAGATTGGACAGAATGTGTTTTGGGTGTGGGTGAGATTGGACAGAATTTGTTTTGGGAGTGGGTGAGATTGGACAGAATTTGTTTTGGGAGTGGGTGAGATTGGAAAGAACTCCTTTAGGATTGGACACAACTGTTTAGAATTCCTTCGAAAGTGGGTGAGATTGGAGAGACTTTGTCTTGGGAGTGCGTGAGATTGGACATGGGTCAGAATTGGGATCAGAAGTTTTAGATTTAAACACCAAACACACATCTAAGTTACGGCATTTGAGTTTCCTGGATCCTTTGTGAACATGAAACCGCTCGACTGATCCCTGATCATAATGCACTTGATATATTATTTAATTGTGGCATTCACGTGTCACTTCAGCTCTCCATTTCCTGTCTGGTGAAGACGATCCTGCTGGAGAAGACGATGGCGAGCAGGCTGAGGGCAGAGGCACACACCATGTAGGCGGTGACGCTGCTGAAAAGCTGCACGATGGAGCCCATGAAGAGTGATGGGAAGACCTGCGACAGGAGATACGCACTGTCCAGGATGGCTAAGTCCAGACACATTCCTCTATGAGGCTGGTGGGAGTCAAGCGACGTGTCCATGTCCAGGGAAACATAGGAATTACTTGATGAGGAAGGAGCCACTTTGGTGGTAGAGGGAATCACAGCACGGCCATTCAAATACCCGTTTGTGTTCCGATGCACAGCGGAAATCTGCTTATGGGTCGATTTAATCAAATCAGTCCTTCTGGAGAGGAGTTTGGGTTTACTGCTGGAGAGGAAAACCTGGTGGAAAAAAAGATTGTAATTCTGTAAAAAAAAAAATGAATTTAAAAGTAATACATCATGACTGAAAAGGGCATGTTTCAGCATGTTATGAAGATCCGATGATGTGTGAAGTCACGCAAACTCGAGTGAGACAAATGCACTTAAAAATTATATGGAAACAAAGATTATATGCAAATTAGAAGAATCAAGTGAAGAAAAAAAAATCCCTAATATATAACAAATTGTGAAAAAATTAATTACACAAAAAATGTAAAAAAAAAAAAAAAATTTCAAAAGTTGAAAAAGAATTCTTTAAATTGTGAAAAAAAATTACCAAAAATGTATTACTAATAAAAAAAAAGAAAAAAGAAAAAAAAAAGAAAATCTCAAAATTGTGAACAAAAAAGTATGAAAAATAATAAAATGTATTTGCCCTAAAAAAAAAACAATAAATTGGTTCAAATAAATCAATTGCACGAAAATGTATCATATGTAAGTCAGTATTAGTACGTGACTTTTTATTAATAAAATTAACTTTTATTTTGATGTAAAAAATAAAATGTCACGTGACAAAATAAATGGCATGTGTAATATAAAGACGAACCGTGCGACGCTTCAGGTGACGTTTCTCACCTGCTCATCTGAGTGGTACAGACAGGTGAGTGTGTACGGCAGGATCTGCAGAGTGCAGAAGGTGAAGCCGGTCACCGCCGCCATCGCCGTCACCAGGATGACGTTTTTAGAGACGCTCATTACAGCCGTGCTCAGTGCCAGCAGGGCCAAGCTGCTCAGGTAGATCACACGTGCACCGACACGTGCCACCATCCGCTCCATCAGTACAGAGAAGGTCACGGAGGTCACACACTGCAGGAACAGACCCAGACTGGCCACACGCACACCTGAGCGAATCGGATCAGTAAACTCATAACTATCCTACACACATAGTGAACACATTGTTAAGAATCTCTATGTAGAAGATGAGGTCCATTTAAAGTCTGGTTCCTCTCACGGTTCCTCTCACGGTTCCTCTCACGGTTCCTACTCACAGTTTCTCATTAGTGACTTAGATTTTTCCAAATGATTTTTGGTTAGTGAAGGAAAGTTTGCAAATATCCTAGAAATAAATACTGCATAAAAATTAAATACAATAAATATTATCATGTAATGTATTTATTTATTGCTGTTAAAAATATATTTAGCTGCTACACCTGCCTTATTATGAATAAATAAATAAATAAATAAATAAATAAATAAATAAATAAATAAATGAAATGTACGAAACAAATATTTGTTTGTTTGTTTATTTATGGCTGTTACGATGGACTCTATGCTTGCCTTAATAAAAATAAATAAATATACTACAAATAATTATTTGAGGAGAAAAAAAGTGCAAAACAAATAATTGTCTGTTTGTTTGTTTATTGGCGTTGCAGATTAAATAAATAAATAAAAACCATTAAAAAAAACAAATTTAAAACAAACTAAAACATCTGTCTGTCTCTCTAGTTAGTAAGTTAGCTAGTTGGTTAGTTAGTTATTAACAGCCATAAACAAACAAACAAACAAACAAACAAACAAACAAACAAATAAATAGCCGTTGTTCCAGATTAGTTTTATGCATGAATTAAAGTACTCCAAAATTATATTTGTTGTTTTCGCTGTGCACAGTAATCATTGTTTTGGAGCCACAGAGCTTTTTTTCCACCACATTTTGTAAAGTTTGTATAAAATAGTAATTGACAAATTATTTTATTTATAAAAGCAGTAATCAGTGAACCGGATTAAAACTTAAAAATTAAAAAGAAGTGAATATTATTGGAGTGTGATGGTAAGACAGTACCTTCCTCGTATAGAAGTCTTTCATGAGAGCCTGGTTTAGCGCTGGGCACGCCATCGTATAAACCCTCGCCAACAAAGTCTGTATAAAACAGCACGAACGTATTCAGAGCCATCCAGCTGCACAGCTCGGCCACAAACAGCCTGGCGATCACCCGGGGAACGTGGCTGCACCCTGACCAGAGTCCGGGCATGACTGTGAACAGGCTAACCACTGCACGCTTCAACATCTGCGCCCTGGAGAACAACTCAGACGGCCAACAGCACACCCTGTACGAGCTCGCAGATCTCCTGGATGACTCCGGGACCGCCTCGGCCGTCTGCTCTTCCGAGACAAAGGCTGTGGTCATGAGGCATATGAGGAACAGCACAGTGAGGAGAGCGTAGATGAAGGCCTCCTGGCCTCCCAGGTAAGAAGATGCACCCAGGCTGGTCCAGTCCACGGATGGAAGAAGATACCCGATGCATCCTCCCAGGCTGAGCATGATGGAGTAGATGGAGAACGCCTGACGGCTCTCCTCTTCTCTGGGGTAAAGATCAGACACCAGCGCCTCCAGTGGGGTGAAGCAGGCCTGACCGCAGAACTCCAGCACACAGATGGACGACACCAACAGCAGAACTTCCAACCTGGTACGGAATATCCACATAGATCACATATCCAACATATACCACAAAATATCCTGGACAATTTGGTGCAAAAATATGTACACCCTTAATACAAAATTCATCGGTAAACCTTCCCGAGTGGACACTCATGGTTGTACAAACGTTTGCAATAAGGACAAAAGTGACAGACAAACAGATATGAAGCATGTTAAGATTTGAAGACGGCATTTAAGTGCAAAAGTTTGCACACGCTTAAGATTAATAAAGGAATTTACACAAAAACATTTAGTGAATGCAGACAAACTTTTGCACTCCCAACTAGAGATGATTTGATACACATAGAAGTATCTGGTGTCATTCTTACTCGTTTAGTCGTAAGTAATGTGTGTTAACACGATTAGGTAAAGTGAACGCACCCACAATGTTGCTGCTCGGAGAACAGAGAGGCGATTTGAGAAGCACGAGGAATAATCATAAGGCTGAGCAGCACGCCGACACACAGGGCCCAGATGAAGGGACGTCGGCGCCCATAACGACTTCTCCATCTGTCGCTCGCTGAACCCAGTGGAGGAACGAATATCAAACCCAGCACAGGACCCACACCTGCACAGTAAGGGGGAATGGAAATAAATAAAGCATTCAGGAGTCACATGGACTTTTATATCTGTAAATATATCCAGGTTAAATCAAATACAAAATAAATCAGTGCTGCTGCTCGTTCTGAACATTTCCATGTTTTCACACAAATTGAAGCTTGGTCATTAATGATACATTCATATGGAATTACCAACTGAAAGAACACACACATGTGGTAGGCAATTTGCACTCTTTAAAACCAGATGTTATGCAACTCAAATCATCTGACTAAGGAAAAACCTTCTGACAACAGGGAAAAATGTTGACATTAATTTGAAAGGTTGGAATTCCTTGACAGAAATGTGAAAATTTCTTTAACTAAACCAGAAAAGAGGTCAGCAGAAACAACAAAATGTCATGTGTAGAACAATTGAGCTTTAAAATATGATTAGGAATGTCAGCTTCAGGTTGATTAACAATGCTAACGCTAAAGCGTTTGGATATCCCTCCTGAACACCCAGCTCACATTCACTCACCAAGCACCATGGTCATGAAGCGCTCCTGCACTCCAGCCTCCAGGAGCATAGGGGGGATGTAAATGGTGCCAGTGGCCATGCATATCTCCAGCCCACATGTCAACACGTTGACCAGGTACAAGTCCAAGAGCCTGCTACGCATATCCAGACGATCAGCTTGTACACTTCTCTCCACACTAATCCTGCAAATGGGAGAAGGCTGTGGATATAGACATGATCTGGAGCTTTATCCTTGACCATGAGTCCTCCATGATGTTGTCTGGAATATAAATATTGCTTAGTTAAAGTCTTATTTTTGGCTTTCATGGCTTTCATGGTGTAAGAAATAAAGGGGTAGGAGGAAAGTGAAAAAATACAATCTTAACGCACACACTGTACAGTTTTACGCACACAATTATTTATGGGTTTCAAAACCTACTACTTCCATCTTTTACCACACACACACACACACACACACACACACACACACACACACACACACACACACACACACACACACACACACACACACACACAGTATATAGACAAAAGCTTGTAGACACCTGACCCTTTTATAATAACCTCCAATCTACTGGGAAGATGCTCCACTAGATGTCTGAATGGCCTGAGATGGCCTAAAACTTCAGTGGTGGGACCAACCTTCAGCAGACGTACACAGAAAAAGTACACACATCCTTTACTTAAGTAGAAGTACAGATCCTCATGTTTTAAAATAATCGGGTAAAAGTTGAAGTACTGATTATACTTTTTTACTCAAGTGAAAGTAAAGAAGTTTTGATTAGATAGATAGATAGATAGATAGATAGATGGATGTGATAGCCTAGTGGGTTAATGTCAGGGTCCCCACGAGGATGAGTTTGAGAGTTTGATTCCTGCTCGAGCTGGTGGTTGCTGTGTTGGTAAATAAAACTTCTGGACCTTGTCCACTCTGAAAACATTTCAATTCTGTCCTTTCTATGTTGGATTCATTTCTTGATATCCTGGTCTTTAATGAAAGATAACCCCACCAAAGAAAAGCACTTCTGTGGTAGCTCAGTGGGTTAAGGCTTGTGCCTGAACATGGTCCTTAATATAGTCCACGCTGGTGATACGGTTTCAAAGCCAGTCCTACATGCCTTCTTTCTTACTGCGTGAAACAAAGTATGAACCCTCCAAAAAGCACACATGCTTTTAAGCAGCGGTCGCTCAGTGGTTTAAGGCTTGTGCCTCATCTAAACATGCATCCCAGTCTAAGCTCTTCCATGGTTCATCGGATTAAGGCTGGTGCCTCGCTGATGGTAAGGATCAGGGTTTGAATCCTGCTAGTTGCGATGTCGGTTATGTTCCTGCTTCCTAAATCTTTCTTTAGCTTTATATTCTTGTGTTGATGGTTTAAAGGTAGATGGACCTGCTCTAAACAAACGTCCTGGCCTGTCTTCTCTGATGGCTCAGTGGGTTAAATCAGGTGTTGTGCTTTTGGTGGGGTTCAGGGTTCGAATCCTGCTTTCTGCCTGCCAGTCACGATCAGGATTCACTTCCTACATTTTTCTTTAGCGATATATTTTTGTTTTTAATGGGTTGAAAAGAAAGATAGACCTGCTCTAAACAAGCTTCCTAGCCTGTCCTCACTGATGGTTCAACTGGTTAACGTTGGTGTCTCGCTGGTAGTGGGATTAGGGTTCGAATCCTGCTATCCTGTATTTGCTTCCTACATCTTTCTTTAGCATTAAATTCTTGTGTTGATGGTTTGAAAGAAAAGATAGACCTGTTTTAACAATTGGTACAGTGTGTCCTTCCTGATGGTTCAGTGGGTTAAGACTGGTATTTTGCTGTTGGTGGGGTTCAGGGTTCGAATCCTGCTTTCTGTGTTTCTTTCTGGTCAGAATTTCTTGCTTTGCAGCACGAAACGAAGGATAAACCCACCAAAAAAAGAAGGTGAGTTGTGGGACTTGATGGCTTTGTGGTAAAAGCCTTGCCTCTGAGCTCAGAGGTTGCTGGTTCAAATCTGGCTTGTCCCCACACTGGCTAAGTTGTGTGGAAATTAGTGTGTGGTGAGCAATGGAGTGGGTGACTGTGAAGACCTGCTGGGTTACAGGATCAGGGAGAAAACATAAATTAAACAATTTGGGGGGGGATATATATGTCAGGAGCCTAAGATCAAACTTTTTTTGGATGTTTTTGCTGCATAACCCCCTGTTTTCAGCTTCTCAGACGCCAGGGGGGCAGACGCCTGAATATTGCCCCCCTGGTTCAGGATACGCCCTCTGAAACCGTCCACATCCGACCTTCCACGCAGCCATTTCTGACACCTTCCTCACTATGGTCACCTAGGTCCCTTCCACACTCTTAACTTTGAGTCCTGGCTGGGGTTTGAACCAGCAACCTCTCAACCCAGAGGTAAAGCTCTTCCAATTGAGCCACAGGATCTCCTGCAAGAACCTTATTTTTGGGACCTTTTTTGTTTTTTTTATAAAACTTTTAAACAATTTAAAGGAAAGCTAAGGGATAGGAATTGAACCGGGTGAGTCAGATAGCAGAGGCCGCATCACTTACCACTACACTACCAGAGGGGTGGCAAACAAAGCTTTGCTTATTGGACTCTTGGTTTTTCTATAGTTAAGAGACCACTGTTTTCTCTTAGATCATGATAATAGAGGGTCAAAACTTCTCCTTTCTGTACATTCTCTCAGTTACTCGAAGTCTATGAGAAGTGACTCAGGTACAGGAACCACATCTCCAACACCTGCATCACTGATATACCATGATTTACCAGCAACCAATTTTAATGACCTTTTATTGTTTTGTTTTTTTTTAAACTTCTTATAATGTTCAATATGAAACTAGAGGTAAAAATCGAACCAGGAAAGTCTTTCATCATAGATCGCTAATGGCATTACTTCAAAACTCAAAACTTTGTTAGACATGTAAATAAGCAGGAAAGACAGAGACAAAGACAAAGAGACACAGACACAGCTTTAGAAAGAGTGAGAAACAAATAGAGAGACAGCAAGAGAGAAACATATACAGTGAGACAGAGACATTTACTAAAAGAGACACAGAGACAATTAGATAGAGAAAATAGAGAGACAAAGATAGCGAGATATAGCCACTTCCTGTTGGAAGTGTTTATCCCGAGTGACTCTTAATGATCTCATTTACTAAATGAGCAGTAGTGAGTTAAGTGCTTGCTCAGGTGCCCAAAACTGGCAGCTTAGAGGTGTTAAACATGCATCATATGTACAGCATGTGATATGTATGTAAGCATATGTACAGTGATTAAATATAAAGGCTATATCAGTGCAGAGATGTGTGGACATCATTAAGAGCCTTTGCTATGTTTCCACACGGACAGTAAATGAGGTGATACCGGAGAAACTGCACCTCTTCAAGTCAAGTCAGGAAGCTTATATATATAAAATTATAGACATTTTACAGATTTGAATGATGTATTGTTTTTATCTGTACGATCAATAAAGACAGTAATTTAAGTTTGTGTCGCCATTATGAGGGAAAAACCCACAAAACGCCACCCCGAGGGTAAATTGTGTATAACATAGCAGATTTGGTGTTTGATTTGATACCTGGCGCAGAAATAAAACAAAAGTTTACTGATTAAAAATATTTTTATCTGGATTTTATTTATTTATTTTATATCTTATATATATTTGCCGAAGGTTTTAATTGCGCCTCTTTTTTATTTAGTTATTTATTTATGTATTTACATTTTCTATAAAAATGGTGAAACAGAAATGCGCGCTGAATTGATAGCGTTAATAAAATTTAGTGCCGTTTACAATAATTTTACAATAATTTGACAGCCAAATATATATATATATATATATATATATATATATATATATATATATATATATATATATATATATATATATATTAATACAAAACTAATTAAAAATGTTGTTACCTAATGAATGTATCCAGGCTGAAGATTCACATATAGAACACAAGCAGAGAAAAGATGATGATGATCAGAAATGTGTCTGTTCTCAGTCATGTTTACATCACTGACTCCCTCTGTCTCATCCACGTTCACCCCAAACTTCTTACTGCCTTCTTCCTGCTGAATTTGATCTCCATAAACTAGTCTACATCTGTGGTGAGTGAGAGTCAGGACTTTATACACCAGCGGATTGAAAAAGACACCCAGTAACAGGAAATCGGTTGAAATCGGCGCGCAGTTAAAATAAAAAAAATATTTCACCAAATTAATGGATTAAAACTAAAGTAACGAGCCGGTTTTGAAAATGTAAGAAGTAAAAAGTACAGATATTTGTGTAAAAATGTAATGAGTAAAAGTAAAAAATTGTCTGAAAAATAAATAGTGGAGTACTGATACCAGAAAAATCTACTTAAGTACAGTAACGAAGTATTTGTACTCCGTTACTTCCCACCTCTGACCTGCAGTTGTAAGCTGTACACCTTTCGGCTAAACAACACTAGTTACGGAAATTAAAAGCTCACTGTAAGATGATATCTGAACAATGAAAACCCAGGCGAAGGCTATTATTAAACTCCATTGTGAATAACCAACGAAACTCAGCCACAGACACGGTTTTGGAATATCCGTTTGGAATTGTGGGTCAAGTGTTTCCTGTGAAGTGTCCACATACAGTAAGCTGGATGCGTTATCATTTTAATAGTAATGTTTCATTTCCATATCCGAACGATATCGCAAAAAAAGTAGGTATTACAAACTAGCTACTCAACTGTAATACAATTAATTTTCTGGGTAATTTCTTTTTTTTTGGCTAGCTGCATTTCGAAGAATTTGGGCTTTTCTGCAAATGTGGTGAATTTTAAAATATTATACACTACAGATTTTTTTTAATGAGTACCATCATTTATTAATACATGTAATACATAACTATCAGGCCTAGTCTTTTCTTTTGATTAGTATTTATTTGAATTACTTACAATTAATTTTACAAATGTAACAATATTTAAAAAAACTATTATTAAGTAATAAGTAATTATTATAAAGTCATTATTTTGTAAATCATTCATTAGTTTATTTAAAAATAAACATTACATAATGAATCAAACTGATTTTAACAAGGTGCCTATATTTCCACTTTCTACACAAGCAAAGCCCCCCGAGGCCAGGGTTAACCAGGCTTTTCACTCAACAACCAATTTTGCTACAAAATTGTACATTTTAACCCATTTATAACTTTAACTAGCCAAGTCAACTAACAATTCACACATGAGCCATTCAGGCCCAGCTTGCCACTTGACTTTAAAACTTCCTTTCTTGAACTTATTTGCTTGGGG
This sequence comes from Silurus aristotelis, assembly GCF_946808225.1. Lineage (NCBI taxonomy): Eukaryota > Metazoa > Chordata > Actinopteri > Siluriformes > Siluridae > Silurus > Silurus aristotelis. The sequence continues at coordinate 9,924,543 of NC_139602.1, forward strand.
GAACATTTTCATTTTAAACACGAGGGTTGGTTACCCCAGGCAAGTATCGCCAAATTCTTTTTTATATTTTTAAAGATTTTCTTTAAGCTATTTCTTAATGAACCAGAGTGCCATTAGATGTTGCATAATGACCACTATGTACATGTTAGCCAGATATGTTGCTTACTTGACAATTTGGCTGTATTTAATACATCATTAAGATTTACAAGTTGAGTATTTGCCCTAAATCTGCCCTTTCATGAACTTCATGAAATTAGCTAATGACTTGATGGTGTTACCTGCCACATCTGATTTCTTCCGACATTTGGTGGGTTGGTGGTTGTTCATTTCAAACACTGGTTGTGACTCACTATTTTTCTAAACCAGCATGACCTAAGAGTATTTTATTGCTTTATTTTATTATGCAAGTCTGGTAGATTGTGAAATTAACATTTGACCAGAAGATCCATCTGTTTCATTACATTCTGAATGGTTTATTCAGTCTTCTTCTTCTTCTTCTTCTTCTTTCGGCTGCTCCCATTAGGGGTCGCCACAGCAGATCATCCGTCTCCATACCACCCTGTCCTCTACATCTGCTTCTTTCACAACAACTTCCTGCATGTCTTTCCTCTCCACATCCATAAACCTCCTCCTTGGCCTTCCTCTTTTCCTCCTTCCTGGTGGCTCTATGTTCAGCATTCTCCTACCAATATAACTCATGTCCCTTCTCTGCACATGTCCAAACCATCTCAATCTTACCTCCCTCACCTTGTCTCCAAAACGTCCAACATGTGCTGTCCCTCTAATAAACTCATTTCTAATCTTGTCCATCGTCGTCACTCCCAACGAAAACCTCAACATCTTCAGCTCTGCTACCTCCAGCTCCGCCTCCTGCCTTTTACTCAATGCCATGGTCTCTAGTCCATACAACATCGCAGGTCTCACCACAGTCCTATAAACTTTCCCTTTCATTTTTGCAGATACTCTTCTATCACAAATCACTCCTGCCACTCTTCTCCACCCACTCCACCCCCACCCTGAGTTTATTCAGTATTATTTAATTTTCAGTACAGACCTAGACTGATGGATAAACACACATTACACAACTCTTCAGGATTTACTGATTAAATGATTCATGAAAGACATCCTGCTGTTACGGCTAATGATTTAGTAAGAGACGAGGTACTTTGAGTCATTCTAATAATGACCTCAATACCGCCTTTCTCAACTGTCCCAGAGGATTGCGCAACATTTCCTACTACTGAAACACTGTAGAAACGCATTAGATTTATCCTGACTCCAAAAAATACACCAGATATAAATAGTAGAAATCTGAACTCTTGATTATTTGCAATACACATAATATTTTCTTTTCCTTAAAACACACTGATAAAATACATCCATAGGAGAAATGTATGTTGTATACATTACATGAAAAATAGTTTGTGGACAACACTATTTGCTGTTATAATAACGTCCACTCTTCTGGGAAGATGTTCCACTAGACTTGTGGAGATTCATTCAGCCACAAGGGTGCTAGTAATGTCAGGTACTGATGAAGGTGAGGTGAGTCAGTGTTCACATACATCTCAAAGGTGTTCAGTAGGGCTTATAGCTCTACAGCAGGAGATCTTCTACACCAACCCATGTTAAGCATGTCTTAATGGAGCTGGATTTTTGCACAGGGGAAGGTTTTGTGCACCTGGAACACGTTTTGTTCTCCTAGTTAAAGGGAAGGGAAAATTTCATGCATCCACATCCATAGATAAAATAGTCCCTCCAAATTTGTTGTTACAGTTTGGGAAGAACCACATGCATTTATCTGCTCCATCAATGCCATTTCATTAATCCATCTAACCATTTAACCATCCAACTATGTATCCATCTATCCATCCATCCATCCATCCATCCATCCATCCATCCATCCATCCATCCACCTATCAATGTATCCATCAATATCTCTATTGATTCACCCTCCCATCCATCCCTCCATCCGTCTATCTATCCACCCATTTATCTATTCAGCCACCCATCAATGCATCCATCTGCTCCATCAATGCCAATTCATTAACCCATCAAACCATCTAACCATCCAACTATGTATGTATCCATCCATCCATCCATCCATCCATCCATCCATCCACCAATCAATGTATCCCTCCATATCTCTATCGATCCACCCTCCCATCCATCCCTCCATCCATCTATCCATCCACAACATGCATTATATAATGCATCCATTCATCAATTCATCCTACTCTTTTCCCCTTTAATCTTTTTATTCCTACTCAATGAATAACAAATGATTACTTATGACTAGTATTTATATTAAAGCTGCATGTACCAGCACAGTTAACGAGTTCTCAGTGCATCCTGTAAAAACCTAATCAATCTGCTGTTTCGTTACGAGTCAGCGAAAGCTACGGTTTCTTCCGAATCGCCGTCTTCTTACTGAGAACTTCTCTGTGAGAAAACATTAAACGGAAACTCGTATGAAATTCAGAGTAACTTCTGCCACATTGCTGGGATTCAGGGGCCTGAAAACGTCTGGCTGTATTTACACCGTGACCTTAACAGGAACGAGTGAGTAAAGCTCTGTGCAGCGTACAAGCAGGAAGCTGGAAAGCTGTGTAACTGCTACAGATGCATCACCACCCATTTAGTCAACTCCAGTCACACTGCTGTGCAAACACGCTAACACACATACACACACACACACACACACACACACACACACACACACGCACACTGTTATCACAGTACAGAAAGTTTGTACTCTATAAACCACAACCGTACAACTTTTTGCTATTTCAAGCACATATTTTGGTGTTATTATTATTAGCATCCAAATGTACACTATAGTGCTTACAGTCATCTTCATTAATATTGGCACCCTTTTAATTATGAGCAAAGACTGAAGAATTGCCTTTACTGTTTACCCTTTAGCCCATAAAAAAAAAAGAAAAAAGAAAAAAAGTGTACCATAATTATTGCCACCCTTTTTAGCCAGTACTGTGTGCAACCTCAGTTCTCAAAGATCTACTAAATGGGCAGAAATAATGGGACACCTGAATTTTCCTGCCATATGTGGTTCTTCTCCAAACTGTTAACACAAAGCTGGACGGCATTTAATGTGTTATTATAAAATTTGCCGTTCATTTGAACTTGGAAACCCAAAACCTGTTCCAGCATTACATTTACAATTGTGGCATTTAGCAGTTGTCCAGAGTTGTTCAGACACTTTAAAATCTAGTGAAACATCTTCCCAGAAGAGTGGAGGGAATTATTAAACTGGCACTAACAAACTTATATAGTGCAACCGATCTGACACCATTCCTCCATCCAGACTCATTCCAGATCCTTCTAATTTCAAGGTCCACACTGGTGAACTCTCATCTTCATTTCACCCCACTGGTTTTCCTCAAGGTTCAGGTCAGGGGACTGGGATGGTCATGGACATGGCAGGACCTTTTATTTTGGGGTCAGCAAAGCATTTATATGTTAATGTTATATGTATGATGTACGATTTGGATCTTCTTGGTGCAACTAGATGCAACTATGGTCCATTTTAACCTTTCAGGTGTTCATTGAATATCTGTTTATGTTTAATAGAGTCCATGATAGAGTTTATGTATCTTAACAACGTCCCAGTCCTCTGGCAGAAGAACAACAGCGCACAAAGCCAGCTCCATTAAGATCTGCTTTACATGGGTTGGATATGGTGGAAGATCTCCTGCTATAGAGCTCAAACTTTACTGTACACCTTTTGGATGAATGTGAACTCTGAACCCCAGGCCTCCTCAACTCACCTACAAGGTTGTATCAAAAATGTTTCGAGGCTAGTTTGTTACACGCCAACACAAAGTCACAGGGAGCACCGACATTCATGAGTCAGTGTGCAAAGGGACTATTTTGAAGGTGATAGTGTGTAAATGTTTCACTAATGAGCAAAGACATTCAATTTGAAGGTTAAATAAAGAACAAAAATCTTTAGACAGGAAAGAAGCTCTGATGACTGAATGCTAGCTCGATATGTTAGTTAGCTTGACAGACGTTCTATCAAACACTTGGTAGAGTTTTAAAGATACAGGAAACAGCTGAACTGTACTGTGTTTTGCTGAACATTTGTGTAAATAAATATTGAGACACCTGTAATAGGCAGAGAGAAAGAACATCGTGTATATTTATGGAAACATGAAAACAAGGAAGATTTATGAAACAGGAAATCAATTTAAATATTCATGAATGCAAATGACATAAGAATTGCAGTTTTTTTTTTTGCATGATTCAGAGTAATTATCGAATCTACAGAATATTTTCTCAAACCTGGGAATTAGCATTTTTTTATTATTATAACATTTGGATGCCAACTTGCCCCACAAATTGTGACCTGTAATTTATCTTGTGCTGTATTAATGATTATACACACCCAGGCTGATTGTATGTATGTATATATATATATATATATATATATATATATATATATATATATATATATATGTATATATATATATATATATATATATATATATATATATATATATATATATATATATATATATATATATATACACACACACACACACACACACACACACCATAAATATATTGGTACCATGTAATTTTTTACAGGGCTTTCGTTTCGATATGCGATCCAGAATGCAATTCTTTTTAGGTGGACCACAAGTGTGTGTAGTCTCCGCCTTGCACTTTTAATACATTTTTAAAATACTATGATCAAACTTGAAAGCAAACATAACATTGTCAGGGGTATTAAAAAAAAGAAACCATGGGGAAAAAGTTCAATGTCAAGAAAATGTACATAATAATATATAAATATTTTATATTATTATTATATATGATATATTATATATAAATGAAAAAAAAAATTATTATTATGATTATTTCTTTTAAACCTAAGCCCTTGGTGTAGTCTGAACTTTTTTTCCTTTTTTAAATTTTTATTTTTATTTTTTACCTATTTTACTGATTTTTGGAATTATGCGTAGAATTTCAGAAAGCTGTCTCACACACTGCACACAGCAAAACCACATGTTCAATAAATCATTAATGAATGAAGCCTTACAGTTTGTCCAGTTGTTCAACATGAATTGACCTAGTTTTAGCCCCAATTTCACCCAAATTACAAATGAATATATATATATGGAAGATTTATTTCTATTGACATCTCATATAAAATTCAGTTGGCGAGGTACATTTGTGGTAAAAAGCTGAACAGAAAAAGTCGATACATACAGTGAGGTTGAGTGTGTGATGGTGATCCTTGTCTTCAGTCCTCTTCTCACATGTACAGTGTGACACAAAGTGTGATACGGAGTTTCATTTGCAGAATCAACACAGAAGCTAAGAGGAGGAGTCTAACGAGGAAGTGTGGACCGCTGATAACAAAAAAAAAGAAGAAAGAACCAAGTGTAGAACCTGAAGTTCAGCTTTTTAAATGCAGACACTGACACCGGAGCATGATTTTTAAGCAAAATGTAGGGAATTTAAGTCAATTTATTACAGCATTATAACATGGAAATTGTTTCATAAGGCACATTATAATCACATTAAACCAAGAGAATAATTATAGGATGTGTATGTGATTTAGCAGAAGAGAACATTTATTATTTTATATTTTTTTTTTTAACCCATGTGTATATGTATGTGTGTATATATATATATATATATATATATATATATATATATATATATATATATATATATATATATATATATATATATATATATATAAAGGGTTAAAAAGGGGGTGTAATCAGGGGTGTAACGAGTTCGAATGCAATCCTTTTTACCTCAGAAACCAATTACGTGATTGCTTTTTATTATTATTATTATTAAACTAAAAAAAAAAAAAAAACACGACCACGCAAGGAGTATCAAAAAATGAAACTAGAGGCTTCCCACTGCGTACCAGAAATGTGATTTGTTTTGCGCACTCATGAAAACACTTAAGTATCCACAGCGCTAAGAAGCGGCTAACGCTAACGCTAACACTTCTTTAGTGTTTTATGTCCAGCTTCAAGAATTTCTCTTAAAAATCCTGCCAATTGCACATATCCAGCGAGCGAATGAATAAAGGATGGAAGGAATGAAGACATTTGTTAGTCTGCTGAAATAATTAGAACAGTTACGTAGATCATATCTTTAGAAAATTTTATAAATAAATACAAATGTAAAACACACACACACACACACACACACACACACACACTTCATGTATCACCCAAATGGGTTCTAATGTAAACAAATAAATTGGTAAATTTTATTTTATTTCATCAATTTAATAAATTGTATATATGTATGCAGCATATTTATGTCTGAAAAGAAAGAAAAAAGTGAGTGAAAAAAATTATTAGGAGTTTGGATTTGCATGAAGAGTTCCAGTAGAAGTTGCAGCTGTTTTGATTGGGCTGGTAAGTTTCACAGTTGGTTTATTTCTCGCTGTCTCAGACGCACTGTTTTTCACAAGGAAGTGGACAAAGTGCTAAGGCTAAGTGCTAAGGCTAAGGCTGAGCTCAAGACACGAGGGAAGAACTAACAAGAACATGTCCACAATTTCCAAATACTATATATATATATCTATATATATATATATATATATATATATATATATATATATATATATACACACACACACACTCTCTCAGTCAGCCTCATGATGAAACCTGCAATGGTTTTCCAACAATCTTTTCCAGAGATGCTGAGTACTAGTTGGCTGCTTTAACTTCACTCGGCGCTTCAACTCATCCCATCTAGATTTAGATCGGGTGACTGTGGAGGCCTGGTCATCTGATGCAGCACTCAATCACTTTCCTTCTTTGACAAATAGCTCTTACATAACCTAGAGATGTGTTTGTGGTCATTGCTGTGTTAGAAAACAAACAGTGGACCAACTAAGTGTAAATCAGATCTGATAAAATGATGCTGCAAAATGCTGTGGGTACCATGCTGGTTAAAATTTGGCCTTAATTGTGACTAAATCGCCAACAGTGTCACGAGTAATGCATAAACCCCCTATCACACTTCCTCCACCATGCTTCACATCCACACATTAAGGAACCATCCGTTTACTCTCAGTCCGTCAAAGACACGGTGGTGAGAACCGAAGAACTCGAATTTAGATTCATTATAGCAAAGGACAGTTTTCTACTGATTTGATTGGAAGGATCAGGAAAAAGCTGCTTGAAAAAAATGAGCATGGCACTACAGCTAAAGTGTGCAAAGTTTCATTTGTTCTTCTGGAACAAAGTCCTCTGGACAGAGGAGACCACAGTTGAGACCACCATGATTCTGGCTGGAAGGTTCAAGTGCCCCAATACTTTCGGCCACACTTAATCATGTACACACACACACACACACAGGATCCTAAAAACAAATACTGACCTGAATTGTGTATTGATGTTTTTCTTTCACTCGGTTCCTAAGCACAAATCCATCCATGGATTGTGTTACTCGAGGAAGTTACACACAGACGTGCAACGGTCACGAAAAATGCGAGAATAAAATTAAGATTGCTTCTGAGATACAAGACACCTTTACGATGTTTGGATCAGCAACATTTTCTCCTGAAGATTAAAAATGTTTGAGGTTCAATTATTTGAACGTCTTATTTACATTTGGGGAAAAAGCGACACCTTGTGGTCCTTGCTGAAAAATGCTATATAGAAAGAAGATAAAGATGGAGAAGGAAGAGAAAGAAAGATGGTTTGAGAGAAGCAAGGGCATTTCGGGAAGAAAGGAGATGGACAAAGATTTGGAGGGTGATTGAGGAGAAGGAATAGAAGGAGGAGGAAGAAGAAAATTAGAATTCAAGAATTAGAAGAAATAGGTGGTTAAAGGAGGAAGAACATTTGAGGAAGAATATGGAAGAGGAGAAGATTAATATTTGTGGAGAAGGAAATGGTGGAAGAGGAATTGAAGTAGGAGGAAGAAAATAAGAGGAACATTTGAGGAAGAAAGTAAAAGATGGTGAAAGAAAAGAAGGAGATGGAAAGGGAGGAAGGTAATGGGAAGGAAGCAAATTGTAATGGAGGAGAAGGAGAACAACATTTGAGAAGGAGGGAGATGGTGAAATAGGAGTAGGAGGAAGATTTAAAAGAATGACGGATAAAAAAAAGATGACGTAAGGAATTACATTTAAGGAGGAAAGGGAAGAAAGAGGGAGATGGAAAAAGGAGAAAGAGGAGGGGTATTTGAGGAGAAGGTGATTGAAGGATGAAATAAGGTGATGGAGGAAGAGAAAGAGGTTTCCTTTTAATAACATTAAGAGTTCAGTAGCTTTTTTTTTTTTAAAAGCATCGCAAACACACACACACAATGTGTTTATATATTTTTTAAATCAAGATACATTTTTATTTCTTTTCTTAAAAAAAAAACAAAAAAAACAAAAATTACAAAAATTCTGAGGAGAATGACAGATCAAACACACACAAAGTATCAAAAAAAAAAGGGAGGTGAAGGAGAAAAAAAAAGAGGAGGAAGAGGAATCGAGGGATGATATACAATTGGAGACGACACACTGGTTGGGAAAGCGGAAGGGTTACAGGGTTCAGGAAATACTCGGTGATGCCTGGCACAAAAACAAAAAACAAAAACGAAGCGTGTTGTTGGGTCGCTTGAAAGCCTCATGAGAAGTTCATGCACATGAAGACTGTACAGATGAAGTCATGATCCAAGTCCATCGTGTTAAAGCTCTGGAGCTGGAACGAGAAGAACAGACGCCGGGGCGTGAACAGGACGTTTCAAACGGACTCCTCGAGCTGGTTTGGAGAAAATTGGCTTCGACGGCGCGAGAGTGGGGGGAGTCCCTCGACTTTTCTGCGCTTACGGCTACAGAACAAACTCCTCGCTGCAGGAAGTCACGTCTCGGCTTTTAAAAAGGTTATAATGCAGCAAATAAAACTTAGCTGGAGTCCTGGATGAGAGAAAGTGTTCCTGAATGTTCGAATTAAAGCGTTTAAATTTACATCTCTGCTTTAAAGTGTGTGTGTGTGTGTGTGTGAGAGAGAGGGGAAAATAAAAGCATGTCTGGGCTCAGGTCATCACTGAAAAACAAGAAGTGGAGAAAGAAGGGGAGGGGGCCGGGGAGGGGGGGAAATAACCCTTCTTTTTAAAACATCCTATACACTGCTTAAGATTACATCACTCACACACACACACACACACACACACGAAACAAAGTAAAACCAAAAAGAGGTTTCGGTTAGGAGATGATTTAGTGAATGAAAGAATCCCTTAGGGGGTTAAACACCCAAAAAAAAAAAGGGGGGGGGGGGATATTTTTTTTTTACTTAAAATATTAAGTACAAATATTAAGCAAATTATTGAATATCAATTTGGGGCAACAAATATCAAATAATTGAACATGGACCAATCGTATTAATGGGGATCTGGATTTATATATATAAAAAAAAAAAAAAAAAAAGGGGTAATAAAAAAGGGGGCGTTTCCCTGCTCGAACACTCACCGGCTAAAATTCGTGTGTGTAATACGGTTTATGCAAAAAAAAAGTTTGAATTTGGATCTCACGTGACACACGGGCGGCGTGTAAAAAAAGGGTATAAAAGGCTCAGATTGGTTTGAAAGCAGTGTTTCGACTTCACTCACAGTTTCAATGATTTATATAAAAAAATAATAATCCTGGGTAATTAATTTTAAAAACATTTTAGTTTTCATTACACTGAAATTGGTCTGATTTGGAGAGGATTAGACTGTCCAGATAATGTTAGATTGGTTCAGTGTGTAACTGGTAAAGGCTAGGATTCTGGGTGATCTGGCAACCCATGTCAGTAAACACGAGGTGGTTATTATGAGGAAAGATTTGATGTTGATTTTCAGGGTGTTGGGTATAAAAGTGTGTGTGTGTGTGTGTGTGTGTGTGTGTGTGTGTGTGTGTGTGTTAGTGAGTGAGAGTGAGGAAATCACAGTAAAAAAATTACTAACATCAAATGTAGATAAAGGGGCGGGGCTTACAGAAGCTGTCAATCAATCCTAAAAATGGTACAATGGGGTTCGGGTGGCACATGTTAGAACAGGAAAAACTATGGGAACACCAGGAAGTATATGGAGATGATCAAAGAACTCTGGAAGAACCGTCCAAGCAGCAGCCCGTGAGCAGTGGAGGAGCTTTCCTAATAGTTCTAACCTATAAATAAATCAAAAAACAAAACAAAACAAATCCACACACACACACACACACACACACACACACACCCACCCTGGGGAAATAGGGGTTTTGGTGATACAGAAAGTGTACGTTTTAAAAAGCCAGGTCACCACAGAGAAATAATAATAATAATAATTAAAAAAAAAAAAACTCCAAACGGAGGGAAAAAAGCAACAGAAAAAAAAAAAAAAAAAGAAAGAAAGAAAGAAAAAGGAAAGAGCGCGAACGAGAAGCGAGGTGACTAATCCTCCCCGGACGGCGCGTCTTCTTCTGAACCGTCTTCCTCCTCTTCGTCTTCCTCTTCGTCAGGGGTGTTTTTCTTCTTCTTGGCGGACGGTGGCGGCGAGCTCTTCTTCTCCACCTCGTCCTCCTCATCCTCGTCCTCGGGCGGGCTGTCGGGCTCCTCCTCCTCTTTGGGCGAGGATTTCCCCAGGGCCTTCGCCGCACTCGGGCGACCTTTGCCCTTTCCTTTCATGGGGCTCGGGGTAACTAGGAGGCAGACAGACGCAAACAGTGTTTAGATCTTTACAATAATAATAAAGAAAAACAGACACACACCAAACGTTCAGATCAGGGAATCAGTGTCTTTGTAGCTCTCAAACTGTACCCACTTGTCTCACCCTCTATCCACCTGGACATCCCTCCCTCCCCCTCTTCCTCTCTGTCCACCCCCCCTCCCGCTCTCTGTCCAGCCACCCCACCCCCTTCCTGTCTGTCTGTCCATCCCTCCCTACATCTAGTCATCACTATCCATATCTCTGTTCTTTTCTATCTCAATCTCTTACTCTTTCTAATAAAGTGTGTCCCTCTTTCTCTCTCCCCATCTGTTTCCACTTCTTACCATCTCTCCATCGTGCCACCACCCTTTATCTGACCAACCGTCCATTCCACATTGTCCAGCTATTTCTTTATCTAATCATCACCCCATCTTTCTGCCCCACCAGCCATCTTGGTCTCCAATTAAACGTTTGTCTATTCTCTCCATCTGTCCAACACTTTTTATCTGTCTGTCTGCCTGCCCCCCCCTTTCCACTTGTCTTACCATCACTCCATCTGCCCACCTACCCCATCTCTCAATTTCTCCCTCCCTCCCTTTTATTGTTCTACTATCCCTTTCCCTCTCTGTCTGGTCATCTGTCCATCTTTCAGGCTCATTCCGCCCCAGGGTCTGTCTGTCTTTCTTGCCTTCACCGTCGATCTGTCCCTGTCTCAAGTGGACAGAGTGGAGGAGAGCATGGCTATATGTACCTGTGGCCTTTAGTCTGGGTTTCGGGGATTTCTTCTCCTTCTTCTCCACCTTGCGTCCTCTCAGGCTCACTTTCTTGCCCTTCTTTTTGGACTGGCCATAGTCGCTGTCGTCATCGTCGTCCACCATGAAGTCCTCATCGCTCCCGGACTCTTCTGGAAACACACGTGTGTAACGGCGAGGGTTAAGTGGCAGCTCAGTAGAGACCGGCTCGCCAAAAAAAAAAAAAAAAAAAAAGGATAAACGGAGACTCTGCAGGAGGCCTACAGTGGAAAATAAATCACACCCCCAATAAAAGACTCGGGGGCAGTTTATAAATGTAATGGTGTTATTTATGATTACTGCCATCAGGAGGCACTGGCAGGATAAATCCGGTGACTGGGTTCAGAAGCGAAACGCGGCAGTGAAGCACAAGCGCCGCTGCAGAAGATCACGGAACGAATGCCGCAGGCGGGTTTGGGAAAGTGAAGAATCTTCTCAAAGCAATTTCATTTCATTTTCATTACCAAAACGGTCACCTCATACAGGTAGAGATAACTCAGAGGAGTTCTGCATCACACACACACACACACACACACACACACACACACACACACACACACACACACACACACACACACACACACACACACACACACACACACACACACAGAGAGAGAGATGGAGAGAAAGACAGACAGAGAGGGGAACAGAAAGGGAAAAAGAGAGAAGAATGGGGACAGTCAAAAGGACATGGACAAAGAGGGAGGGAGAGAGACAGATAGAGAACGAGACAAAAACAGACAGAGAGAGAGTGGTGACCCAGACATATAGAGACACATGGAGAGTGAAACAGAGAGGCACAGACACAGGGATAGAGTGAGACAGACAGAGGGAAAGAAAACAGAACAGGAGAAAGAGAGAGAGAGAAACACAGGCAGAGATGAGAGAGACAGAAGGAGTGGAATGAAGAGAGATAGGAAGACAAACAAACAGATATAGAGAGAGACAGACAGAGAGAGGGACAGAAAGGGAAGAAGAGACAAAAATAAATAAAAAAAGATTGATATGGAGACAGTCAAAAAGACATGGACAAAAAGACAAAGAGAGAGAGTGGTGACCCAGACATATAAAGACAAAGAGACAGACACACACAGACAGAGGGATGGAGACAGAGACAGACAGAGGGAAAGAAAACAGAAGAGAGAGAGAGAGAGAGAGAGGAATGAAGATAGATGGACAAATAGAAACAGATATAGAGAGAGACAGACGGAGAGATGATTTAACACAGAATTGAAAAGAAACAAGAAAAGAAGGGAAAGTGCAGACAATGAAGGAGAAAAAGTAAAGGAAGAAGAGGACCAGAAAAAGTAGTAGTGAAGACAGGATGAAAAAGAAGAAAATGGGCAACAACACAAACAACAGGCAGATAGGGTGAAAGAGACCGCAACAGACGAATAAAGAAAGAAAGACACATTGAGTGAGAGGGAAAAAGAAAAAATGGCTAGAGAGCGAGACATTAACGGAGACGAATAAAGAAACAGACAGATAAAGAAAGACACATTGACAAAGAAACACAAAAAGGGGTAAATTCTGATCGAATGTCTACGATGGGAATTTATTTCCGAGGCCATCGTTTAAAGGCTGGAGAATGAAAAGCCGAGTGAACTCACGATCCACGAAGGTGTGCTCATCTTCATCTTTATCCTCATCCTCACTACCTTTGTCCCCAAGCAGGATCTCTCTCTGTTTAGACGCAGCCTTGGAGGCGGCTTGTCTCACCTGCCTGGGCTTCCGGCTCACCTTATCCTCATCGCTCTCATCTGCTGTGAGAATCAAACACACACACACACACACACACACACACACACACACACACAATAAGGACAACTAAATAAACAATTAAACCAAAAAGCAAAAGAATGTGGTCAAAGTAATTGCACTCACCAGAATCCCGTTTTCTCTTCAGTGGTCTTCTACTGCTAGGCTTCTCCACTTTGCCCTTCTTTCCTTTCTTCCCCTTTTTGGCTTCATAATCGCTTCCTCCGTCTTCCTCCTCCTGTTCCTCCCCGAAGTCGTTGCCTTCGTCGCTGCCGAAATCATCTAAAGGGCAAATAGGTTAGATTAGATCGACAGACAGACAGAAACTTGGATTCCGTGCAGGTGTTAAAATCTCTCAAAATCAGGGCTGGATGGTTTAGTCTCGCTTACCTGCTGAATCGTTCTTAGGTTTGGAGAGTTTGTCATCCGAGTCATCACTGGGAAAAAAGAAGAAAAGAAATGCATGTCCACTCTTCAATATTACCTTGACAACACCTAAAAGCTAAAGAATTCAGGCAGAATTCCACTATCTGTAGAGATCGACTGGTTTTGATGATTAATCAGCACCGATCCACAGTCATTACAAGAGCGGCCACTAGAGGCGAATCGCTGACAGCGCAGGCTGTTTGCTTTCACACGCTAGACGGCGCGCTGCATGGAGTGCGCTATATTAATTAATTATGCTGATTAATTAATATATTCATAATTATAATTAGAAGATTTGGATGATTTAGTACTTTTTACAATAAAAGTTTGGTACTGGCTTAAATGGAGGTTTTTTTTTAATATATTTTTTTTTTAAGCCAGTATCCGTTTTAAAAACTATTTGCTGCTTAATCAGTTATTGGCAAGCACGATCTAAACTAGTTCTCGATAAAATCTGATTATCGGTCGACCTCTAACGAGCACTTGGGTTCACAAGGTTTCTTTTTTGCTGATAATTTTGCTGGTTCATTTGGGTTGCCATAGCGTTTCCGAGGTAACGGATTTGGTGAAGTGGGACGTCTAGATGCTGCTGCGCCCCCGTTCTCATGCGTTCTCTCAAGTTTGATCCTTCATGTCTTATCTATTTGTTAATTAAACACAGGTGGGGTATTATATAGCAACAAAGCGTAGTGGTTGACAGGGCTGCAACAACTAATCGAAAAATCAATTAATCGCTAATAGAATTTGTTGTCAACGAATGCATCATTTAGTTATGCTTCGTAAGTTACGCTTTAGCGTGTAAGAGAACGACTGCTTGTGAAATGGCGGAGATGGTCGCACTGGATCTGTTCTGTCGTGACTCGCGAGCGGCAGGTCCCGCAAGCGTCTCGTTCGCGTCTACTACAACAAAAACTTCTGTTTTCAAACGTGATTCACTGCAGCTTTACTACATTCAAATGCTTGTTTTCAATGTTTGCATATTTAATTTATGCATATTATTTATTAATACAAAAATAAACGATATATTCTAGATGTTAATCTTCATAGCTGAACAACGATGTATTAAATTTATTTCATTTTTTAAGCGTTCGTCAACTTGCCATTCAAAACACAAAATGTTGATTTACACAAATTGCTTCAACTTGCACACTCAATTGTTTTTTTATTTTTCACAGAAAGAAAATACCCAGCGAGAAAATTTGTTCAAAGAGAAATCCCCCATGCACTCCTCAACAAGCGGCAATTATTAGCTTTATAAAATGTCAAAACAAATGATTTGAACTCAGTATGTAGTTTTTTTTTTTTTTACGAACACTTTCACACAAATACCCTGAATTAATGTTTTGTATAGTTATAGTGAGCAAAACATCTAATAGAAAAACAATGAAAAAATAATCGTCCAATTAATCGATCATCAAAATAACCGTTAGTTGCAGCCCTGGTGGTCAGTCAATTCAATAGTTGATTGGCAAAATTTCATACCGATAGTTTTTCCGGGTTGCGTCTGTTGCCAAATCGGTTAAGAAGGCAGCTGTCATTATACAGTACAAGAGCAGCCTCTAGAGGTGAATCACAGATATTTATTTATTTTTCTAATTCTTTTATATACATTTTTTTTATATAATTTTGGACGTAACTCGTTTTTTTAAAATAAATTAAGTGCCTTACCTTTTGTTTCAGTCTGAATGCAGGTCTTATTTTCCTCAATATTTATTAATATTTATATTTCATTTAGCATTTTTATGATTCGGCTATTTTTTTATTTTCACAAATAAAGTTCAGTAGTATTTTAGAAGGAGTGTTCTGTTTTCGGTATTCATTTTAGCTTCAGCTGATAAATCGGGTATTGGCGAATACAATCCAACCAGGCTATCGGCAAAATCCACCATCGGGTGACCCCTAATAAGAAGCTTAATAATCCTTCACCCCTCTACTCTTCTTTTTTCCTTTTCTCTCCGTTGAGTTAAAAATTCTCCTGAGGTACCAGTTATCCCATCTTTTTCTTCTCTTTAGATCTGCTTGACTCATCCTGACCCCCTACCTCTGGATGAAGTTGTCCTCCATTAGAGAGCACTCTGTACACCCGTGCAACTTAAGAACTTTGAGGATGGATTTGGACTGTAAGATCAATAGTGGGCTACAACAGCTAAGGACCTTGGATCGTCTGCACTTAAGCGCCCATCACTGAACACCTCAATAACGAATCGACATTCAGGTTCCCTTTTGTGTCCGGTTCCTCTTAAGGTTTCTTCCTCATGAAGTCTCAAGGAGATCTCTCATTAGGGACAAACTTATACATTAATTTTATAACCTATTTATCTCGGTAAAGCTGCTTTGGGGAAATGTCCATGGTTTAAAATGTTATTTAGGAAAAACCGAAGGAAATGTCCTGCAGCATGAGTGTGGCCTTGGTCTTATTAACCTCAAAAATATTCATTACTATTTAATGCTGCAAAACAAGACCCTCAAACTGACTTGTTTCATGTACATTTCCAGAACGTGGAATAAGAAGTAACTAAAGTAATTTCTCACCTTTCCTCCTGAGAGTTCTTGGACTTCTTGTGCTTGATTTCCCGCGGTGCTGCACGCACCTTCTTGGGCTTGTCCTTGTTCTGTTCATACTCATCTAAAAAGGGGCAAAAAAAAAAAATAAAAAAAAAAATGACAAAACATCCGACCAAAAGATGAAACTTAGAGCGTTTTTAATCAAATTCTGACAGCTTTCAGAAACCCGACCGTGACACAGTCGTCCTCCGTCTATCGCGGTAGTTACGTCCCAAAACCGACAGCGAAAAACTAATTTCCGCAATAAACGTGACCCCACCCCAAAAACGCTTATTTTCATTATTGTTCAATCCATAAATCCTCCTCCTGCATGCTTTAAACACACACAGAAATCATTCGCCAGAATATAGCGAGATGAATTTTGTGTACATTTCTAGAAATATCACATTTATAGTGCGTAATGTAGCGTAGCCTATGCGTCGTTTCTCTGCTTTTTTATTAGTTGAAGTGTCATATGAAAAGGGGCAGAGTTCTATATACATGTCACCGGATATTTTATTTTCACTGGCTAAATCTGGTGTCTTTAACTCCGCCCAACCAATAAATCAGTGGGAAACTACGATTTTCAGCATCTGCGCTTTCACAAAGTTTTCTTTGTCTCGGGTAAATACAGGATACACTGTACAGTATTTCAGGTATACTTTACTTCAGTTTATAATCAATGACATTTTTATTATTAAATTAACTTATTTTACCATAAAACTCTAAAAACAATTCCCATTAAGTTCAGATTTTTCGCGGATAAATCGAGGGACGACTTTATTGCTATGTGCTCCTTATGGAACATCGCATTCCGCATTTAGTCCTAAAAAATGCTCTAAAACAACTGCCTTGAGGCACAGGGATACAAAATGTAATGATTGGCTATAACCTTTTTGACCCGCCCACTAGTCTATAAGGCTGTAAACCAAGAAGCCGAATGGCGCACAAGGAAGCCAAGTAACGACGGGATTTAGATTTTGAGCAGTATGCTAACGAAACTTTTTTGCATTCCATTTTTAGAAAAATCCGTCTGCAAAATAAATAAAGAATTTAAACACGACGTTACCTGCTTCATCAGATTCGTTGAACTGTGAATAATTCACCACCTTTCTGTTCCTGTAGAATAAACACAATAACAGAGCTCACGTCAGACGATCCACACAGAACACAGGAAGTCAAGTTTTCGCCAAACATCAGCTTCAAACCAGACCACGCATTCCCGTCTCACGCTCTCGGACCTCCGCTTACTAGAACTAAACCCCGACCCAGCAAAAGCGCCGATCTGCCCTCCTGGGCAGAATAATCTCACGTCTCATCAAGATAAAGACCCGAAATACCAAAATGTACGAGGCCGTGAACAATAAACCGATACTCTTTTCTATATTAATTCCACTATATACGTATTTATTACTCTATATTTTTTTAAATAGTTATGATGCAGTTAAGGTTCAATATTTGTATATTATTTAAGTAAATTACTTATTTAAATGCTTTAATATCATACATTATTCTTAAATACTATATTATATTAATTGTGTGTGTATGTATATATATATATATGGTTCACGAGAAGCCACAAGTAACTTTAATTTTATTAATGTATAATTCCTTTAAAGTGAGTTTACAGTACATGTACAATTACCCTTAAAAAACGAAATATCAAAAGGAGTCAAAATCACACTTTTTTTGTTACTCGTGAGGGGTCATAAAACGTAACCCCTACGAGTATCAAGGTTACACTGCATTACATTTAATAATCTTAATTTGCAAAGCTATTAAAACCTTTTCCCCTTATTTGCATAGATGCGTGGTGCTGAAATCAGTCAGGAAACAACATTAATAAATGTTCATATAAGCTCTATAATAGTGCTTAATTTTATAGGGGTTTAAATATCCATGTGGTATTTTATATTGTATATTTACATATACTGTATAGTATATATTTTTATAAAATTGTACGTGATATTTACCGACTTCAGAAGTGGTTAAATACATATGTTTTAAATTTTTGGTAATTTAACATTGTGTTTATTGCTTGAAGGATAAATTTGTTTCTATACATACTTTTATTTATACAATTAATACAAATTTAAACAGACAGGCACTATGTTAATCTAATTTTATTATGTACGGAAGGAACTATTTATTAGCGCCATTTTAATAATTAATTATTCGTTTACTCGTTCCACTTTTTTTTTTTTTTAACCTCAGCTTGCACCAAGTCATATTTTTCCCACAAAATTTACCCAGCCACTCCAATAAATTTTCAACCATTATTATATTTAGCAATCTTTTTTTTTTTTTAACAAACAAACAAAAAAAACCCCACTAATGACAATTACAAAAAACAATTAACATTTAAACAGCAGTGTTATTTTTATCTTAAAAAATGCACACGTTATAACAATGTTAAACATTTCAATACACACCAATATGCATTCTGAATAAATTTAATTCAATTAAACGATAAATCAACTAGATAGTAGGATTTATTGAATAAATAATTAGATAAATAAAAATCCCTCTGAAGAGATTTGAACGTAAAGGGTGGTGGGGGGGGGGGGGGTGGCCAGTAGACAAACTCCGCCCCTTCGTTGCGTCACACGCCCATGTTAATTGAGCGCGAGCCGCAGCGTCTCGCTTTTCTCCCCCCCCCCCCCCTTTGTTTTTGTTACCAAACACAAATAAATAAATAAAATGTATTATTATTTGGTGTATGGTTGAATATAATTGCGATTTCCGGACAGTGTTTTAATAAAGAAGAAGAAAAAAAAATCAAAAATTTATATTCCCTTCTCGAAGCGCAGTATGAATGGGAGGCCATGTTCTTGGTCGAGGAAGGAAAGAGAGCGAGAGAGAGAGAGAGAGAGAGAGAGAGAAGGGGGGGGGGGACCTGATTGCATTTATCGGATATAAAATGTCTGCAATACTGCATTGTATTTAGATGATTCATGCACATTATTGTTAAAGAAAATGTACCATGCAAAACAATTATAATATTTATATATAAATATATATAAAATGCACCATGCAAGCCACATTTTCAAACGTGCATTCTGCACAGGGTGAGGCAAGGAATTCTTTTTTGCGTTGTAAAAAAAAAAACAAAAAACAAAAAAAACTAATCTGGATAAACCACACAGAAATGAAAATAAACAGATAGTAGTAAATGAGGTTATTAAGGTAACGCAATGTTGGCACGTGCGTGAAAGGCAACAAACTCCTCGGAGTGCACGCGCGCAATCAATGCAGCAGCAGCAGCAGCACTGAGGAGGACATTTTACATCCAAACCTACCTCACTGGCCGGGACATTTCTGCAGGAACACCGTGGAGAGGATTTTTCCTTTCCTTTCGTTTTTTTTTTTTTTTTAAAAAGAAAAAAGGAGAAAATAAAAAAAAAAAAAAAAAAAAAAGAAAGGGAAAAAAAAAAGAACCCCAAACACACAACAGCTTCACCTAATGACTAAATGTAACGTCGCATAAATGAAACACCAACGCCCCCTCGGTTTTTTTTTTTTTTTTTTTTTAACCCCGAAATCGCAAAAGTAAATAAAAACCCGGGTGAGGGGGAAAAAACCTGCAGTGCGCTTCTTCGTTTTTTTACTTTATTATTTTAGCTTGAGCTTCACAAAATGGTGAATAAAACAAACTGAAACTGCAGCCCCTCCGCGCAACCTAACTCTCAGCCACCGCGCGGAGAGGAGGGTGGGCGGCGCTTATCTGGCCAATGAGCCCGCCCCGCTGCCTCACCAGCGTGCGCGCGCTTTCCGACGCCGCGCCGCGATTGGGCCATTTGAAACGCGCGTCCGCCTTCCCATTCGCCGACCTCAGACGTCGGTCAAAACTCAGCGCGCATGTCCCGCCTTCTTTTTTCCCCTCTCTCTCTCTCTCTCTCTCTCTCTCTCTCTCTCTCTCTCTCTCTCTCTCTCTCTCTCTCTCTCCAGCCTCCTCTCTAACGCAGTTAGGTTGCACTCGCACTGCTTCAGAAAACACAAAAGAGGCCCCCGGTAGACATGTCTGTAAAAAGCTGTGGGTTTTTTCCCAACGTCTTAAAACACTGATTGTACATAAAACACACCCCTTTACCGGTGTTCTTTAGTCACCTGAATCCATTTGGGATTTCTCACACACTTTTTATTCGATTTCCTCACCCTGATCAGTGACCTATTTTGGATCCTTCACCCACACCTAAAATGGCATCCTTCTTCTCACTGTCCTCCACAAACCTAAATGTAATGCGAGCGCCGTATCTCCAACGAGAAGCTGGTTTTAATTAACAACCCGCCGTGACGCGTCGTGGGATTTATTATATAATATATACATATATATCGACGTCGCACGCAAATAATATATACATACATACACTGATCGGTTATAACGTTACGACCATTTGTGTAATATTGTGTTGATCCCTCTTTTTGCTGCCCAAACCGTCCTGACCCGTCTAACAGCTTCTTCAGCACTTTGAGCTCAAAGAAGGTCTGTTGGACCGGACCACACGGACCAGCCTACGTTCCCCACGTGCATCAATGAGCCTCGGCCGCCCACGACCCTGTCGCAGGTTCACCAGTGTTCCATCTGTGGAGCAATTTTTATAGATACTGACCACTGCAGACCGGGAACATCCCACAAGAGCTCTGACCCAGACGTCTAGACGTCCCAATTTGTCAAATCCTTACGCTCGTTTATTTTTTCTGTTTCTAACATCAACTTTGAGGACAAACTTGCTGCCTAATAAATATATCCACCCACTAACAGGTGCCATGATAAAGAGATAATCAGTGTTTAATGTCAGTGTGTGTGTGTGTGTATATATATATATATATTTAAAACAATCCCTTTGTTATGATTCCATACGAACGTTTACACGAGATGATGTATCTACAAAGCTAGGAAATCGGGAAAAGGTACCAAAGAATTTGGGCCCTCACGTTCAGTTTCTTTCCTCAATCCATATGAATACTTAATATGACACGCACACACACACACACACACACACACACACACACACACACACACACACACACACACACACACACACACACACACACACACACACACAAACACACACATGTGAACAAACTCAAAAACTGTTTAAAATACTCATGCCCTGATTTCATACGAACGTTAACACAAGACAATACTGTATATCTGCAAAGCCACCAGGATTGTGGTTGATAACTCACACACTCCTCACACACTCACACACTCCTCACACACACTCTTCTCAGTCCTGCTGTGTTTGAAAAGGGAAAAGCATTCGGGCCTCACATCCTTACAGTAACAATTTCTTTCCACAAGCCCGATCATCTCTTTGGTTTTGCTGGTGTTGAGGCACAGGTTGCTATCACTGCACCATTGCTGTAGAGCTCTCACCTCACCTCACCTCCATCTCGGCCCTTATAACTGATTTAGATGAGACGGCCTACAGAGATGAGGTGAGGTGAGAGCGAGTAATAGCAACCTGTGCCTCAACATCTGCAAAACCAAAGAGATGATAGTGGACTTCAGAAGGCTCCAGAAGATCAACTAAACCCTTTCATACATCGACAGAACCATAGTTGAAAGAGTCAAGAACATCAAGTTTTTTTGGTGTCCTCCTCTCTGACTTTTCTCCTGGTCCTCGCACACCAAAACCAGCTCGTCAGCGAACACGCGAACAAAATCATTAACTACTAAAATACACTAAATGTCACACACGTGCACGTTTTTATACCCCGGTTCTACAGCCAAAGTGCATTACATTCACATTATGCTATTTTTTGATGATGCTGGTGGGATTTTATGATATTTGGCAGTTTTTCACAATGTCTATGGACCTACACATGAGTGCAGGGTTTAGTAAATACAATGCAGTTTTGAAGATGAATAGAAAATACCTGGATTCATCTAAATATTTGTTGAGGGTTTTCCATCTACATAAAAAATAACAAAAAAATCAAGGAAGGAAAACCGACCTAAATCAAGAACGAGTCTACTGCGTGTTTATGATCAGTTGGAAAACAATTTGCATTTGGAGCTTTGAACCCTAGAAAGTGCATGTGAAATCTCTGTGTGACTCTGCAACCCATCTGACAGGTCCTCCAGCACATCCTGTACCTGACGTGGATGTGAAACCCCTCACTGAAAACTATTACCCTTATAATAACAGAGAGATGCTCAGTACGCTCGTACTAATCCGGTCCGGCTCAACATCCTGCCTCTTTTTTTCCCCCATGAAAAATAAGACGGAGGTGAAAAATTCATGCTCCTTGTCAAAACACGCCATGCACCGAAGTGCAGAGAGACTGTTTCTATGGCAACCAGGTGAGGAACCTCGTTTTTTTTTCTCCTCGCTTTGCCTGCTCTCTCTTTTAGTCTCAGGGTTTTTTTTTTTTCCAATCAGCGTGCTGTTTACCCCTGCTAACACCCAGACCTCTTCGCTCTGTACGTCTCCGGATTATTTACGCACACAGGAAGGGCACAAATTTGTACCATCTCAATGCATGCACACATGTGCACCGTGTAATTCACTGCTTCTGGGCCAGAAGCTTCAGTTTAGTTTCAGATCAACATTTCAACACACAACGTAATGCAGAGAGAAGAAGAAGCGGAAGCACAACGCGTTAGAAAAAGGTTTACCCGAGTGCAATGTTTAGGCGCAATGTAAGTCTTAAGGTTTTACAGTTGGAGGGAAGTAAATCGGTCTGTTTAAGAGAAAGCTGTGAGATTTAACACATCTTTTATTCAGCACTCAGTGAAAAGATTTATTTATTCGGCAAACAGTTTCATACCGACGCATAAAGCAGAAGAGCTCAGCTCAGTATTCTTTGTTTATTATTGAATTAAAGCCTCTGATCAGATTTTTAAATGCTTGTAATTTATATTACTGACATTTAAAAATCCTACTGTCATAAAATATAATATAATATAATATTAACAATAAAAAAAAAATAATTGTAAGTATAAAGCCACATTTAGATTTTATTTATTTATTTATTTTTTTTTTTACAAATTTCACAAAACAAAAATTATATGTTTTAAAAACCTAATTTGACATAAAACACTGCTAAAAAAAAAGATACCAGAATATAAAAATAAAATAAATAAAGGCTATTCTTCTATTCTAAATGACAATTTATTTCTTAAATAAAACCTGAGTTATTTTTTTGAGAAAATTACAAAACCACTGAGAAGCTTTTTAACTATTTATTTTAATTTATTATTATAAAATTTAATATTTTATTTAATTATTCAGCAATATAAGGAAACTCAAGCCTTAATATATATATATATATATATATATATATATATATATATATATATATATATATATATATATATATATATATATATATATATATATAATATAGTTTGAGAAAAATAATACATAATTTTTTTTTAGAATAATAATAAATAAATAATAATAAAAAAATTATATATATATAAAATGTCAGACGTATTTTTTCACACAATTATATTTAGTTATAGCACTAAAAAGAACAGCAGACAAATAAAAAAAAACTAACAAAAAAATTACAGACCATCTTTAAGCAGTAAAAACGGACCAGTTGAGGACAATTGGACATGTAATATGGGATGGAATTCCCCAGGAATTTCTAACACAGGGGGTTTGGGGGGGAATCAACTGCAGACTTCGGGCCGCTCGACCTTGTGGAGATTCAGGTTTTCCTGCCCCCGACATTCCACATTCAACTAGTGTGAGACCTCATGGTTAATTTATGAGCTTTAAAAGTGGTCATGAAAAAAAAAAAAAAAGAAGTTAACTTTTTTTTTTATCAGTGCATTTTAATGAAACATGGGCAACAAAAAAAACTAAAATTCTAATTTGATCACCACATCAACAGAAAGTTATTACTACATGAGCAATATCACAAAACACTAAATCAGGTATTAGAATCGTTTTTCGTTCATCAGCATGTTCTCCTCTCAGTTCTTAGTGAGAACTTTTCAGTCTCCAATTCATCAGTCGAACCAAATCATGAATCCTGTAGTGGGCAGAAGGGAAGTATTTATGCAGAAGGTCTACAGTATAATCGCTGCATTTATTTTGTTATTATTTTTGCAACTATTTGCACGTGCACCAAGTTAACCGTGGTGTGCGCACATTTCCAATGGATTTATAAACGTGCTGCTCCACTGATATCACCATTTGAGGCTCGGAATAAATAATGCCGAATGCTGTAAACATGTCTAGACATGTCAAATACAACAAGGTATTTGATGATGCCTTCAGTGCCAGAGGTCAAATGAAAAAAAAATTCTCTCATAGGTATTTAATAAAAAACGATTATTTGTAATGTCAGTGGCACTGGATGGCCACCAGAGGGCAGTAAAACACCATGTTTTTCAGATGTAGCTCAGATACAGAATGGTGTATTTTGGAAATAAACCAGAGAAGAGTACAGAGTTTGTGTTATTGCGTTTTCTGAGCCAGTTTATAAAACTCTTTTCTTTACTTAGTCATTTAAAAATGTGTTAAATAGTTGTAATATTTCCAGTGTTTCATCACGACTGTGTAATAGTTTACTGAATATCTGAGGAGTCTTCAAACAAACCATAAACCACATCAGTCATACCATTATAATATTATTAATACATTATAGAGTTATATATTATTACCAAAATATATTATACACTGTATGGACAAATTTATTGAGACACCAGACTTTCCTCTTCACTTGATCTAGGAGACCCAAACCTGTTCCAGCCCCTGTGCACATGAAGATCTGATGTACATGGTTTGGAGTGGAAGATCTCCTGCTATAGAGCTCAAACCCTAGTGAACACATTTGGGATGAATGTAAACACTGAGTGAACCTCCAGACCTCCTGACCTTCTCACCTACATCAGTACATCAATTTACTAACACACTTGTGGCTGAATGAAATCTCACACAAGCAAACTTCAAAATCAAGTGAAACATCTGCCCAGAAGACTGGAGGTTATTAGAACAGAACATGGTGATTTCATATGGAATGGGATGCTCAAAAAGTGTAGATGACCAGATACAGATGACCAGATGTCCATAAACTTTTGTTCAATATTGTGTCTATGAGTATTTAATTAATGAGACTAATAGACAATAAGTCATGGCAAAAAAAAAAAAAAAAAAAATAAAAAAATAATATATATATATATATATATAAATATAATTGAAATAATTGTATTTAAATTTAAATTTTAAGATATTTAATTGATTTAATTACAATCCACATTATGAAGATAAATTATTACAATTATTTTTATAACTTTTTTTTTTTATTACTAAAAAATTAAAAATATTAATAATTTGAATAATTTATCTACACAATGTTGATTGTAATTAAATGAAATAAAAAAAAAAACTAAATTAAATTAAATTTATTTGAAACTGAATTTTTTTTGATCTTTTTTTTTTTGCTCTGTTCTTTTTTTTTTTTTTTTTTTTTTTTTGGCTAAAAATGTCTAAACTCAAACGGAATGATTTATTAAAACTATTCATAACAAAATTAAAAAATAAAAACCTGATGCTCATCGTATTCTTAAAAATGCAAAAATAAAGATCTCACCTTAAAAAAAAAATCTGACTGCGTTAAAAAAACCCCCACTAATTCTTTAAAAATGAACCAATCAACCTGTAATCTGAATAAATTCACTACAGTATAAATGGCCTGTGGCTGAACGTGACGTTTCATCCTGTAGTGCTTTTTTGTTCAGAGTAAAGTGACGTGCTTGAGGGGGAAAAGCTTTTTTCCGTCATTTAATTTTTCTTTTTTTTTTACATTTTTATTCCTCATATCGGTTTTGAAGTCCTGCTGTGAGCCATCTGGAGCTCGCCTCCAATTATAAACCGCTGCTGCGTTTAGGAAATGTTTGAAAAAGATTTATTTGCTGGAGAAACTCACAGAACGTGCGATTGACACGACACATCTGCGTAGGAGAAACATCACGCCAGGACTCTTTGGGTTCTTCTGTTCTTCTGAAGTGCAGGATGATTTCACGTTTTAGCACAGAAAGCGTGTGAAGGCTCAGATATGCTGAAGTTGTGCGTAAGGGTGATGTTTAACGTGGAAGGAGTCTCCGGTTCGAGCGCTTTTAATGCTTTGTGGTTTCTCTGTATCAGGACTACACGAGGCTGGTGAGCAGATGACACGTCAGAAAAGTTGCAATATGTGGTGGATAAAATACAGCACCCCTGGAGCAGAGAGTGTTAAGGGCCCTGCTCAAGGGCCCAACAATGTCAGTGGAACATCTGCCCAGAAGACTGGAGGTTATTCGAACAGAACATGTTGATCAATGCATGAACCCACAACTTTCATATAAGTAACCCAGAGGAACATGGGGTATATCAGTAGGAGAATGCTGAGGATGGAGACACCAGTAAGGAGGACAGGAGGAAGGCTAAGGAGGAGGTTTATGGATGTGGTGAGGGAAGACTTGCAGGTGGTTGGTGTGAAAGAGGCAGATGTAGAGGACAGGGGGGTATTGAGACAGATGATCCGCTGTGGCGCCCCCTAATGGAAGAAGCTGAAAGAAAAAAAAAAAGAAGAAGAAGATTGTACTTTAATCATGTTTTTTTAGCTACTTTCTAGTTTTCTACTCAACTTAATTTATGATACAATAAATGTACCTTTTACTCAACTATATTTTCATTCAAATGAACGTTACCTATTACATTTTGCACCTCTGTTGAAGATTTATTAAGGTTCAAAAAGCAGTGTCCTACATAAAGACAGTAAATGGAATTGGTTACTGTATTTAAGTCGCTTTTTCACGTATCTGCACTGAAGTTTTTCCATTTGGGGAGATTTTACTGTAACTTCACTACATCACAAAGTCAAATATTTTTAACTCGATTACATTTAGTGAAATCAGTCGTTTCTTTTTATTAATGAGGATAAAAACGTAACTGGTGAAACACGCAGCGAGTCACCAATCAGAGTCGAGCGCACGCTCTGTTTTACACGTGTTCAGATCTTCGCTTGGTGCATCTACTGATCACCAACATTCAGTTCAGCATCAGTTAAACATCAAGCAGAACATTTAGAGAGGAATAAATGATGAAGAAACTCCAGACTCGAACTCACCACAACACACGTGACCTCATTTACACGTTTTATTGAAGTAGTTGAAAAGGAGGTTTTGGGCTCATGATCACTGTAACAGAAATCAATCAGTGTTTGAGTCATTAATATCATTCTATTAATAGATCAGTGTGCTGAGAGTCACATTCGAGTCTTTTCACATAAACAGTTGATTAAAGAGTCTTATGATAAAAATGATTATAGGAACATTATAGTTATAATAAATCACAGTACTTTAGATACTTAAGTACATTTGAGGGCAAAAACGTTTGTACTTTTACTCAGTTTAAAGGGACACTTTTACTGGAGTCATATTTGAGTGAATCTCTACTTTAATTGAACTACATGCTTTGTGTACTTGGTCCACCACCGTCTAAATGGAACCTCATCCTCATCTTGGTGGCACCGAATGTCCCTTCGTTACAGTTCCATCACTGTTGAGGTTATCACCTATTCACTGATAGAGACTTGAGCGTTAGATTCTCTGTATTCTTTACGTTTCAGAGTCGGATCAGTACATTTTCGGGTGTCACCTGACACTGGAAAAGCTTCAAAGAACCACAGCGTCTCGTTGTGTAACACCACATCCATCCGACTCGACACGAGAGCGCATATCCGTCAACAGCCAGTGCCACCAGGGCCTCGTGTGATTGATGTCCCCTCATACACGTGTGATTCCTCCATTTCTTCTTTTCCTTAAGTGGAAAACGAGCCGGCCATCGTTCATCAAAAGGCGTCAGACGCCATCCGTATTGATTTACGACTTTTATTAAGATGTATTATCCGAATAAATGACGTGTTTTATTGGAAACGGCGACACGGGAGACGATGATTATTATCGATGTGATCATTATTATTGCTATTATAATTATGAATATAATTAACACTAATATTGAGAGTATTATTCGGGGATTACATGCTTGTATTGTAGCCTCGGAAAAATACGATGGAAAAAGTCGACCTCGTTTTTCAATCAGTGTGTGATAGAAAAAGAAAGCGAAGGTGCAACGAGTAAATAAGCGTAGTATTACATTTCAGAATGTCCTGAGTGTATAATACGATTCACATTCATAAGGCAATGCTGGCAGCTGTGTGTGTGTGTGTGTGTGTGTGTGAGTGTGTGTGTGTGTAGGATGGAATATCTGAATAAATTCCCCTCAGTGCCGAGTGAAACACAGCGTGATGGGTTCAGCTGTGGGACACGGTCTCCGGAGCTGAGCGCTCTTCCCTGCTCTTCCCTGCTCTTCCCTGCTATTCCTTCAGCATCACCAGCACAGTGTCTTTACGTCTCTTTAGATTTAATCATCAACGTCGTTTACATATCAGATTCAGATGTCTTTTCCGAAAATTCGGATTCTTTTGATCCTTCTTATAGACCCTGTCAAAAGTGTAAAAGCACCAAGTCTAATGGGTTTGGACGGACACATGCGTGTTTCTTGTGTACGCAACAAACGTGGTCATTTAATGTAACGAAGACCAAACACATCGTTAAATGTGCAGACAAACAGCTTGACACACACTCTCAGCATCCGGACGCTTCGTTCCTTCCGAACATTCAGCTGAAACACTTAAAAAAAAGGTTGCTCTTTACTAGTTGGAGATTTCTTCACGATCCAGTTGATCCCAGAGCAGTGCAGTAGGATGTAGGTGCGGTGACTGGGCAGGTCTGCTTGGTGTTGAAGTATGGAATGGGAGCCATGTTGGTTTAGGATTCCTTGATATGATTCGTTATAATTATGTATAGAATTGAAACATTGTGTAGGTTTGAATATAATGCGAAAGTATTGGGACACCAGGCGCATGTGGTTCTTCCTTAAAAAAATCATAATAAATTGGAGGCACACACTTGTATACGTTGTAAATAAACCTGTTCCAGCGTGACAATGCCCCTGTGCACAAAGCCAGCTCTGTAGACATGTGTGGTGAAGCATCGCACTGCTTGTAGTGATGTACAACAGATTGAGTAAACACAGATGTTGAAGGATTTCCATTTGAGTAATCCCAGGATACGCTCCTGATCTGATTCAGGACGGGGGGTTTGGGTTCGGCCTCCGACTGTTCCCATGTGTGTATGTGTGTGTGTGTGTGTAAGAGAGTGTGTGATGCAGGGCAGGAGTGTGATGTTGAGTCTTAAAAGTGCACACTTCACACTGAAGCATCCTTAACCCATCCCGGAGGCTGTTTGATCCAGCACATGATCAAAATTGCAAGAAGTCCTCTCCTCAGGTCTCCTCCAGCTGCACGGCTGTTGAGAAGCTGTCATCTTTTCACGCCGTCTGCAGAGAAAGATCAAAGAGCCGAAGAGGAGGCTGGGGAGAGGAGAAAGAGAGAGTGAGAGAGAGAGAGGAAGGGAAGAAAAAAAAAGAAATTTCGGGGTGAACCAGAGGACGCAGTCTCAGCGACTAAATAAGATAACCCAGTTCTGGCGGGCGAGGATTCGAGGCAGCTCGCTCGCGTCCTCATAAACATATTCAATTAACACATCAAATGTCAAAGCAAAAAAAATAAATAAATGGTGGGTTTTTGTGGGTCAAGGCGTCTCCCGTCAGTCCTCCCAGATTGTCTTATCGCTTCTTACGATCAAATAATTATCCGGGGAGAGAATTTATAACGAGCTCAGCGTGCCAGAGATTTAACGACTCCTTAAAAAGGAGAGGAAAATGAAAAAAAGGCAACCCGTTCTGTTCCAAGCGCCAAACTTCAATCGGAATTTATTCAGAGCTCTTTAACTTTTCCGCTGGAGCCCAAACCCGTCGTTAGCTCATTCATTATTCTTTTACATTATTTATTTGTTATGTGTTATTATTTTGTAATTTTTGTTTCTAGAAGCGGAAAATTGACTCCATGGTACCGCGGTTGAACCCGGGACCGAATATTCAATTAGAGAGGCAGACGTTCGGATGATGTAAAGATGATGCGAGTGTTACTCATGCTTGTGTTACGCTGTATGAATTATTTCATTTTTTCTGCTTCCTTTATATTCTTCATATTCTTTTCCCACAATATATCCGCATGTGATTCGCTAACATACATAAATATTCTGTATACCCTGTGTGATTTTCGTTTTACATAATAAAATATTTGCACATGTGACTCACAGAACCAGATGCTAAATATGTGTGTGTGTGTGTGTGTGTGTGTGTGTGTGTGTGTGTGTGTGTGTGTGATTTTTCCCATAAGGTAGCAATATTATACATGAAAATAACCAAAACCTTCCTACACGACAACGGATTATTCTGTCATTCTGCGTCAGAAGTCATTTCTAATCATAAAGATTGTGTTTCAATATGTGACTGAAGCCAGTGTGTGAATCTTAAACTTCCAATTAAATAAAATAAAAGAGAAGAAGAGAAGTGGTTAAATAACTGTGAAAACTGTGGGAAGGATGGAGATGTTAAAACTGTGACAGATCACATGATTGCTTTATTAGCTCAGTGTCATGCGATAGCTTCTTTGGCCAGTAGAGGTCACTGTGGACATTTGATGGACATTAAACGACACTATACACACTTAAGGTATTGGGACACGACTTTTCCATCCATGTGTTTTTTTAAAGTTGAAAGCACACAATTGTATATAACGTCTTTCGATGCGGAAGAATTCAACTTTCCCTTCACTTAACTAGGAGACTCAAACCTGTTCCAGCATGACAGCGCTCCTTTGCATAAAGCCAGATGCATAAAGATATGCTTTAAATGGGTTGGATCTCCTGCTATAGAGCGATTTGGGACAAACGTAAACACTGACTGCACCTCTCACCTCCCCTACATCAGTACCTGACTTTACTAAAACCCATGTATCTGAATGAGCACAAATCTCCACAAAATCTAGTGGAACACCTACCCAGAAGAGTGGAGGTTACAGCAGATGAGGATTAAATGTGGAAGGAGATGGTCACAAAAGCAAGCAATCTTATGGTCAGGTGTCCACAAACTTCTAGTCTCATTACGGTGAATTTATGGAGCTTTATAAGGCACTATTATGTTATAAAAATGATTACAAAGCACTAAAAGAGCTGAATGCAGGTTTCATAAGGCATCTTTTATAAAAGGTCATACACCATTTATAATGCATACAATATAACACCAACATAGAATTGATCATTATAATTAGGATCTGTTTATGCATTATAGATTGTGCTTATAACACATGAAAGCCATGACATTTTCAAGCTTGCTGATATAATGCATTATGAACACTTGGATTGGGGTGCACTTATAATGGAGCATGATTAATAATAATAATAATAATAATAATAATAATGCATAAGATGTGATATGCAATAAAAAACCGTGTAACGTGTAATGTACTTACATTAATGATTCTAACAGTATGTATTATATGGCTTATGAATGCATTATAACATGCTATGAAGACATGAAAATGAGATAAATGTGTGCCATTGGATTGCATTTATTTGATTGATTTAACCTTTGATGAATAATTATTAGAGAAAATGATGATGATGATGATGATGATGGTCAGTTCGTTTACCTCAGCACTATGTCGTGAGCAGACAGACAGCAAACACGATGAGTAATGGCCAAGAGACGACCGTCTCAGTGAAGTCCTTTAGCTCCGAGAGGTCAGAAGTTCACAGCTACCATTAGAGCAGGTCTTCAGGTGAACCCCCGTCAATTCCTCAGCCATATTGCGCTCGCTGTGTGCTCGGAGATTGATTCCCATTTTCTGGCTGCCTTAAGAACTTTTCCTATAAGGACTTTTGAGGATAAATCACTGAGGATAGAGCCGGTCTGATTTATAGGATTATAGCCTCTCCACATGTCTCTCCTACTGTACAAATGCACTCGTACCGCAATACACATCTGTCATGTCACATACAAGATCTCTGTCATGACAAAAAAAAATTACCTACGGCGAGATTCTGATGAATGAAAGCGCAATTCTTATCTCTATGTGTGCGGTCCTGCTGATATAATGTTTTTGGAGTTGGATTTGTACATAAAATTTGTAAATAATCCTGAATTTACTGTAGAATTATAAAAAAAAAAAAAAAAGCCAAAATTACTTTAGCAATAATAGTTCAAATAACACAGAATATTAATACATTATTAAAATAATATAAAATAATATAATATAATTTAATATAATATGATATGATATAATATGATATATGCTATTATTATTATTATTATTATTATTATTATTATTATTATTATTATTATTATTATTATTATTATTAATTAAGGGTGCCAATAATTTCAGAACAAACCTTGCACATGGTTGCAAATATGAATTTCATTAAAAACTACACAGCATCTCCTTATGTGTGAACTCAAAACTCCCCCCAAAACATTATATTTCATAATTTGTGCTTATTATTTTCGAGGTGCCAATAATTCTGGAGGTTCGGTGTTTTGATAAAATACTTTCAAAATGGAAAACAAATGATTTTCTATGTACAGATTAAAAAAAAAGGGGCAAAATTCTTTAAATCCTAAAGCCTATTAAAAAACGATTATATTAAAGTAACAGGCATTATATCAAATGTTCATCCATACAGCCATAATGTGTTATAACACCTTTATAAAGATGACATACTCTGAGATCCAACGATGTAAAAAAAGTGTGCATCGGATACAAGTTGAAACCGAGGCGTGTCCTGAGAGTCACAGAGAATACAGATTAACATGGCAGAGGTAGAGCTGTAACGTCCTGCAGACACAACAGGAAAAGACCGTCTGGATTTTTTTATGTTTTACTGCAGAAATCAGAAGGCACTTAAGTAAATTGACAACTTGCTGTTTGTGTGAATCGAAGAAATGAAAGCGGACTATCTGTACCATATTGAGTTGCATAGCATCATATTTTTTGGATCCTATTTGTTGAATCACATCGGGTAGAATCAAAATGAAACCGGTAGCTGCTTCATATGTATCTTTGATGTATCGTATCGTTGGCTATGCATCGAGATGCGAATCGTATCACCCTCACTGATGGACCTGCACATCCCTGGTCAATTGGGAAGTTCAAAAACTTTTCCATACAGTATATTTTTTATGGCATGCTCATTCAGCTTTAATGAAAGTTGGAATGATGTCATATTACAGTGTCAAATATAATATATTTCAGTCCCTAGAACCTCTTTGATGTAATTTTAGGAATAATTTTAAGACTCTATAATATAATCATGTTCATGTGTCCACAAACTTTCATCCATGATAATGTATATAAGCTTGTGTCCCATGTTTACTATTAAACCCATAATGATATCTGTGAATTTTTGATGAATGTCCT
>NC_139602.1:9963051-10035551 GCF_946808225.1 Silurus aristotelis
TTAGCATTGGTAAAGTAATTAAGATTGATGCAGGTAAGTCTTTGTTTAGTTCAAACGCAATACGATGATAAAACAAGAAACGAGCAGAGAAAGTAATTAATCTGCACGAATGAGACGAAGTTTGAGGCTTTAAATCGGATATAATAAGCACCATTTAGAAGTGACGCAATGAAGACAGAGTGCCCTTTTTTGTTCTAATTCTTGGTTATCGTGCCATATTTCCTGGCTGTTAACAAGCAAGTGGATTGTTTTGGACCTTCGTGGAACAGAGTGCAACAGCACCACAGGTAGGGATCCAGTGGGAAACTTCTCGGCCCTAAGAAATGACACTAGCTCTTCGATTGCATCGAAAAAAGTGCCTTATTTTTGTCACATGTACTTCAAAACACAGTAAAATTCTTTCTTCGAGTATCCTGTGATGTTAGAAACTGAGTTCAGAGCTCAGGATGATACAGTGCAGCTGGAGCACGGATTGTTAGAGCCTTGCTCAAGAGCCCCAAGAGTGGCAGCTTGGCAATTCCAGGGCTTGAACCCCCGGCCTTCCAATCCGAGCCTTAACCACTGCGCTACCACCAATATTTTTGTGGAGATTTTATCATGATTTTCAATGTATTTATAATGCTTCGTAATGCTAAATTAGTTTATTATTTTATAGACAAATGATCATTACTTTTAAAAATATATGAATATATGAATGAATAAATATAAGTATATAATTAATTAATTATAAATAATATATATAGCGCTCTCCGTGCAGTGCACAGTCACGGGTGTAAAAACAAACAGCACGTGGCATCAGTGATTCGCCCCTAGAGGCCGCTCTCCTAATGACAGCGGACCGGAACCCGGAAATGGTATGGTATGGTATCGGTCCCTTTGACAACTATTATTAACTAAAGGAAATGTTTACCTTTATTATAAAATACAGATATGATATAAGAATATAGATAATGATATAGGAGGAGGTGTGTAGTTCAGTGGTTACGGCATTGGCCTTTTGGATCCGAAGATCGTGGCTTCAAATCCCAGCCACACCAAGCAGCCACATCCTTTAGCCCCTAAGCAATACCCTTAACCCCATTGCTGCTTAGTTTTAGTGTGTTTTTGTCTAGTCTTGTCTGTTTTGTCTTGTATATTCCAAGCTGAATGTATAGTGTTATTTATGTCTGTACTTTGAGAGTCACTAACAGCTGGAACCAAATTCCTTGTGTGTGCCAGCACACTTGGCTAATAAACCTGATTCTGATTCTGATAAGGGTGTCTGCCAAATCCCAAAAATGGAACTAAGTGTAAAATATATTTAAAATATGTATCTGGCATTGTTGAGAGGGCTGTTCCAAATGTGGGGGTGCCCTTAACCAGGTGGACTTACACTAATCTTATTGATGCAGCTAAGCACTTGAGGGGTTTAGAGGCTTGTTTAGGGAAACTTGGAAATGGTATTTGAACTCATGACCTTTCAATCAGCAATCCATTATCTAAACCACTGAGCTACCACTTCTGCATGTTGACTGCAAAGAAAGTATACACTTTGGATAAATGTTGGTACAATGAACTTAAATAGACCGTTCTGTGAGTCTTTACCAGGGCTTTTTTTAAATCATTATTTTGAAACCCCAAAGGATAGTTTTAGAACAATTTCTAGCATTAGCATCAGTAATCGTTTACCGGAATGATAAAATCATCGATCGGATCAAGTTGCATGGCTTCACATGTGCTCCCAGGCGTTTCTATTAGTACATGGATTTTTTGTATTATGTATATAAATGCGTGGTAACCCATCCTGTGCTCATTTGATACGCATTTCACATCCTAAACCCTTCAGAACTCCATCCTTACACAATATGAGCCTGTCGAAATAGCACTTGATTGACGTGCCCCCTCTTTGCCCTGTAGATCTTTGGGAGTTTGGAGCGTTGGGTTGCCTGTTCAGCTCAGCGCTCAGAGCAGGGTTTTCCCACTTGACCAGCAGCCCACCCTTTGATCAAAGGCACAGCCGCTAGGCAAGCCGCCAGCGGCAGAGTTTACTCCGTACCCTGATTCTCTCCCTCATTTCCTCGGTTAGGTAAATAAACCAGTGGTTGCTAAAACCTTGTAGTAAAACAGCATTGATATCATACCACTTATTCGACTGGATATGAGTGCAGGGATGGACTGCCTTCTGCCATCATTTTCCTTTACTTTGCATCCAAATGGAGAACTCCAGTGACCTCCCCTTGGCTTATAAAGAGAGACTGACAGGAAGAGACACATGGAGAGTGAGAGTAGTTGTCGCTCAGGGTCTTGTCAGAGTTAGAAGATGTCCCATTCAGAAAATGAGTACTTTTCGTTGCCTCTTCAGCTACTTGTGTCTGTATGTTTGCTGCTATCCTCATCTAGACCACGGGATGGGTTTTTGAAAATCTCTATGATAAGAAAACATGAACTGGGACAAAAGGACAGCAGATGGAATGGGTAATGTTTGGGTGAGGAGCTCAGAACTGTCCTGAATCCCTTTCACAGTGCTTGATTTGATGCTCAAGACATTCACTTAAGCTTTATTAATGTTTAGGTTTTCTCCTCTAATATTCGCTCATTGGTTGTTGCTACTTGAATATTTAATTCATGTCATATTTGTCTTAGGTATTTTTTGCTGTAACAGATATACATAGGAATTCATAATCATGCTGGAATCCTCTAGTATGTATCTCTATTTATGTGTATGATGCTGTTGATGCTGAAGTTGTATCCCCACCCTCTGCCCATAATTCCTGGTATATGCTCAAGTTTTAAAAAGTCAAAAAGTTTTGAGACTAATGGTGCTAACTGGTGCTATTCTGACCACGTCGGCGATTTGATCATGGACAGCCAGTTAAAGCAACGAGCAAACGTGAAGTTCTCTGTGAAACTGGGCAAATTTACCACAGAGACGTTTGACACGACGTACGTTTCACAGTTGGCAACGCTACAATGAGACGTTCGAGGTGTTTTGGGTAGCACGCATGCATCAAGAGAGGAAGAACATCACTGGAAGATGACAAAAGATCTGGAAGACCTTCAACAAGCTCAACCTCTGAAAATGTCAAAACCATTTGGCAACATGTGCATGATGATCGTGGGAGAACAATCCACATGATCTCACTTCCGTACCCACCACACTCGCTAGATTTAGCTCCTCTAGACTTCATCCTCTTCCTGAAGATAAAAATGCAGCTCGAAGGTCGACGCTTTGACACCATCGCTGAGAGCTGCATTGCTAGAATCGCAGAAGGGGGACTATTTTGAAGGTGATATTGTGTAAATGTAGATATATAAAGTACTTTCTTGTAAAAAGAGTGAGTCTCGAAACGTTTTGTCACCACCGCATAGAATATAAACTGAATATAAAGCAAATAAGTTCTTGATTCTCACTTCTTTAATTAATTTTTAATTAATTATTTATAAATTTTTTGTATTAATTGATACATTTTTACAGTTATATTGGATCCTTATAATATTTTATTAAACCTCTTCATTCCTTGAATCCAGTTTTATGACTACTTCCATGTTCAAAGGCCTGAAAGCAGTTACAGTATGTAGAGATCATTTCAGAATAAAATTAATATTCTGGAACAAGGCCAGCTTTTGTCAGAAATATGTATATTTTTATTCAGAGAATTTTTGGCTTTATTGCTTACTGGGGAATTTCTCTGTGACAGAAAGCAGCATTCTTTGGAAACAATTTTGATTCTCTATGCGCTGCTGTAAAATGTGAATATCCCTCTGGAAAGAATAAAGTGATCTATCGATCTACCATACGATACAATCCTCCCGGTGATAAAAGACATTAGAAGGATGACTCAGGATTACACAAAACTCATAACACAAACATGGCCAGAAAACATATTGTTATTACCTTAAACTCACTTTGGAGAACGTTTAAAATTACGCAAGCAGGTTTTCGAAAATGAGATTTCGAAAAAAGATTGTTGCATGCGTTTTAACAGAAATTACATCAGATTAGCATCAATGGCAAAATAAATTACCTTAAATCAGTTAGCAAATACTATTATACCTCAGACACTAGGTGCTAGCGAGCCTAGTATGAGCCAGGCCCTCAAAGTAGTAAGTAAATGCTAAAAATACAAAAGACCTCAGATTATTTAGTCAAATCAAGTTAAGTCAAGTCAAGTCAATTTAAGTTTATTTGTATAGCGCTTTTCACAACAGACATCGTCTCAAAGCAGCTTTACAGAAATCAACAGTCAAGCACAGAAGCACAGTCAGAATATTGAGTGAATGCTAAAATACATTCCTTCATATTTGTCGGCAAAGGCTAACATACCACAGACAGTGGGAATAAACAAAAATAACCTCAGAATTAGCAAAGGATAACGTGCCTGATACAGTAGAATGTTAAAGACGCACAATCAGATTCAATTGCCTCAAATTCAGTTTACCTTCAAATGACCTCATAACATCAGAAAATTATGCTAAAATGATAACTCATAAGTAAGGCTGCCAGCAATAATGCACAGGTGGGAATGTAATGCAAGTGTGCAGGAACGAGAACAGGAACGAGAAAACCAAAACAAGACCAAGAACACACCTGAGACCTTGGACATATAAACGGCTTGGTAATTGACTTAACCGGACAAGTTTCTTCATAAAAATATAGTTAGGGGAATGTTTTCCAATACTATTATACATAGATAGATAAACAGATCAATCACCTTATTCATTCCAGAGGCAAACTCACAATTTCTTTCTACACATCACATCTGTATAATCATTTTTAACCTATTTTCTCTGCACAATGTACCTCCCCATTAATGCTAATTGCATTTCATTGGCTATGTACTTGTACTCTGCACATTAGCGTTCTAATCTAATCTAATCTAATCTAATCTAATCTAATCTAATCTAATATAATCTAATTACCTGCCAATCTCTTCGCTGAACCACACCACTTAAGGCCTGATACTAAAGTATATATTTCAGATTAGCTAAAAATGCTAATTTACCTCAGACTAGATAACGGAAATGAGCTGTTATGAGAATGCTAAAATAAATGATCTCAGATTAACTACTGAAGATTTGACAAGAAGCTACAGTAGATACCACTTCTGATCACCTCGAACTATTACTGAAGAATGTTTGTAATAGC
The DNA here is from genome assembly GCF_946808225.1 of Silurus aristotelis. Lineage (NCBI taxonomy): Eukaryota > Metazoa > Chordata > Actinopteri > Siluriformes > Siluridae > Silurus > Silurus aristotelis. The sequence goes on from NC_139602.1 coordinate 9,968,177, forward strand.
ACATGGTCATTTTGGTCATTTTCTTGTCTTCACATCGAACCCGTGGAGAACATTTTACCTCACAGTCTGTTATGGAATCCAGGGAAGATTTTATTGAATCATCTCACACGCTGTGACACCAATTTATAATCTTGAACCAAAAAAACAGAATGTTTTCTCAGTATAAAGTTTCAGGCCGATTTAAAACCAACATTCAGAGCTTGGGAATGTTCAGTCACGTCAAAATAACAAAAAAAAAATTAATCTGGAGAAAATGGCAAGATGACTTTGAGCTAAAAATTAAAATATAATAAGATAATATTCATCAACTCTCTGTTAAAATCCTTTAAAAAAAAAGCCAATATTTGTAAAAGCTTTAGAAACTTATTAAAGATCAACGTAAATCGCAGAAGCCTAAAAGTAAAATCTTTTCATGTCAGCAGTTCCCAAAAGCTGTCACGTTTTTCACAACTTCTTAAAATACTTATAACAAATATTCTTTAGCAAAAAAACAGTTTGCGTTCCAAACAGGTTTATACTTTCATTCTTCATCAAACGAAAAAGAAAAAAAAAAAAAAACCTTCTCTATCGACCGCACCGTCCTTGCTTCCATTTACACATAAGAGCACTAGATGTTGTGATGTGGACGGGCACCTTGAAAAGTCTTCGTTAATTGTTGAAGAGCGGGCCGTTTTTCCCTGCTCTCGGCAGTACAATGAGGATTAGCGCCATAATTTTCACTTCAAACAATTGACCTCTGACTCCAGCTCAAACCAAGCAGGGATCCGGAGATTCTTTTTATTATGACACCGAATAAACTACAGTCCAAACCCTCCAGAGCCCAATCCATTAGCATGTCTTTGAAAACACCAGCACTTTCTTTTCATGACCCCCACGTCCATAAAAAGCTTTCAATACCCACAAAGCTGGATAAGAAAGTTGAAATCACACATAGGGTTGATTTTTTCTTTATCCAAACAAAGATTAATGATATAAAACTTCAATTAAAAACTCTAAGCTTATTAATTTTTTCAAATATCTGTTACGATTAGCATCAGTGACGAGTCAGGCTAGAGCAAAGATGACGTAAATTACCTCAAATGAGTTATTGAACTATAAATGACCTCACACTAGGTTGTTTATGCTAAAAGATATTACCTCAGGTTAGCTTTAGGATGATACATCTGCCCAGATTCGGTGGCACATGACATAACAGTAATTAAGAATAATGTAGAATAATGGGTAAAATCTGACATTGGAATAGGTCTGATTTTAAAGACTATATATCACTTGCTAGCATATAGTTCGCTTGCAAATCTACATAACCCGAGTTTAGGTGGCACAGGGTAACAGAAATGATGTCAGAATATAGAGGGGAATGCGCAAATTAATGACTTCATTTTAGTTATCAAATGATGTCAGAAATTACTTTAGAATAGTTAGAGAATGCTAAAGTAAATAACCTCAGATTAGTTTGCAAATGCCAATAAACCTAATACAGTAAGACATGAGACTTTACCTTAGAACAGAAAGTAAATGCTAAAATAAATGACCTCATATTAGTTAACAAATGCTGAAATACCTCAGATTTATATGATAAAATAGTGTACATTTCCTTAAATTACAAATGCTAACATGCCACAGACCTGCTAAAAATGTAAACATACCTCAGAGAGTAGGACCTAAAAGAAATGACCTCAGAATATTGAGTGAATGCTATTAATTAAATAAAATAATATACTTTCAACTACCTCAAATTTGTACAACAGACAGTAAAATGTACAGAAATTACCTCAGAACTGTAAGATAATGCTCAAATGATCTCAGGTCTTTTAGAAAAATCCAACATACCTAATACAGTAGATTCTACTGAGTAGAACGTAACAGAAATGACCTCATACTGTAATACTGAGTAAATACTAAATTACTTAATTTAGATACCAAATGCTAACTCCATCAGATAGTAGGTCCTAATCAATCAAATCAAAAATCAAAATCAGGAATTACCGCAGAATAGTAATTGAATGCTTAAATAGTGTAACTTTCCCCAGATTGCTTAGCAAATGCTAACATACCACAGACAGTAGGTCTTTAAAAATTACTTCAAGTTAAAAAAGGAGTTCTATGATAATGTAAATTACATCAGATTAGCTAAAAATGTTAACATACCTCAGAAAGTAGGTCCTAAAAGAAACTACTTCAGAAAATTGAGTAAATACAAGGAATTAAATAAAAAGATACTGTCAGCTACCTCAAATTTGTACCACAGACAACAAAAGTATTGAAATGACCTCAGAATTGTGAAATAATGCTAAATCTAAATCACCTAAGGTCTACCTCAAAACAATCTAGCCAAATTGACCTCAGATGAGTTAACAAATAATACAACACTGTTAGTTAGCAAAGGCTAATTTACTTTATAATCTATCTATTTATCTATCAAATGAAGCCAATCTAAAAATTTTAACATAAATTACCTCAGATTAAGCAAATTAGCTAATCGTTAGCAAATGATACAACAGGCTAGTTAAGAACGTCAAATTACTTCAGAGCAATTAGCAGTATCTATCTATCTATCTATCTATCTATCTATCTGTCTGTCTGTCTGTCTGTCTGTCTGTCTGTCTGTCCGTCCGTCCGTCCGTCCGTCCGTCCGTCCGTCCGTCCGTCCGTCCGTCCGTCCGTCCGTCCGTCCGTCACCCCCCTTCTAGGGCCTAACTCAAAAACATCTACCCTTAATTACCTCGGATGACTTAGCAAATTATACAACAGGCTAGTAGGCAAATTACTTCAGCGCAATTAGCAAATGCAATCAAATTACCTCTGAATGACTAGCACATGCCATACCATTAATACTATATGTACGACGAAACCCAGACCATTTGGGCTGGTTTTATTTCCAGAACAATAAAATATTTAGCCCCTTTTTTTGTAGCTCTTCAACATAGACTGTTATTATTTATCTTTTCCTGACCTTGTGGAAAATCATACACCTTCTAAACCCTTTTATTCTGAATCTGAAATGCCATCAGCATCAGCTCTACATCTCCGTTGCCGGATTGAGGGCGTGAACTCGTTTTAAGAATCGCACTCCTCAATCCTATGTGTAATGTTAAGATTTTTTTTGTCAGCTGTCTGTCTGCCTTGTTAATGATAATAAGAGGGTTTAAAGAACTCATTCAATCAGAAGATGCAGGGACGATGGTGCAGTCCCCCCTGTGGAGCGTCCACAGCTGCGTGTCGGCGTCCAGCTGCTTCAGGTGCTACAGCAATCCTGATTCATTCTCCTTATCACTGTAGGGCGGATCCACCCCTCTCTGAGACAATCAGAATCTTCTAATTAACTCGTTAAAAGTTTTACATCTAAAACGACGCGTGTCAAACATGACGTGGTGAATGAGTGGACGGAGAAGTTCCCACAAAGACTGAGGGGAAGAGTGTCTTACTTTTTACTATTGCTTGTTCTCATCCTAGTAAAGATTACATATACATGTTACATATACATATTACATAAACATATTACATATACATATTGTACCGTATTTTCTGGACTATAAGCTGTTACTTTTTCCCCCACACTTTGAACCCTGCGGCTTAAACAATGAAGCGGCTAATTTATGGATTTTTCCGGGGTTTTTCCCAGTTTCACAAACTTCAAGACAAAAAACTGAGCCCCATAACATTAGACCAATGAAATTGCCGAACGGGTTCAGGTGAACCAATGAAATTCTTTATATTAAATCAGATGCGCTCCCACTGATTCGGGCCGCACCACATCATAAATATGGATGAGGTTCCTCTGACGTTTGACCTCACTCGGACTGTCAACAGGAAATGTGAATCATTCGTCACGCTGAAAACAACCGGGCACGAAAAAACGCACTTCACCTGTGTTCTGAGGTGCACGGCATCGGGAGAAAAGTTGAACTGAAGGAGAAAGCCTTTAAATAGAAAATAGAATAAATAACAGCACCAGGAGTCAACTCTAACAGCTTCTTTATTAATATAGAAGCAATACAGAAACACATACACTTATCAGGAGTAACATTATAAACAAGTGAACATTTTGTCCTCAAAGTTGATGTGTTAGAAGTAGGAAAAATGGGCAAGCATAAGGATTTGAGCTAAACAGCTAAATTGTGACGTCTAGACATCTGGGTCAGAGCATCTCCAAAACTGCAGCTCTTGTGGGCGTTTCCCAGTCTGCAGTGGTCTATTAAAAGAGCTCCAAGGAAGGAACAGTGGTGAACCGGCGACAGGGTCGTTGGCGGCCGAGGATCATGTGCAGAGCGAAGGCTGCTCCATGTGGTCCGATCCAACAGACGAGCTCCTGTAGCTCAAACTGCTGAAGAAGTTCATGCTGTTAATGTTAGATGGGTCATGACTGTTTTAGCTGCAAAAGGGGGACCAACACAATATTAGGCAGGTGGTCATAATGTTATGCCTGATTGAAGTAATTCTCTTTCTTCAAGAACTATTTATTAATAACCATATAAGTGAATGTAATCGAATGGCACTACTTTATCTCTGTGTGTGACTTGGAGAAGCAGAATTCCAGATTTCATGAGACATATATAAAATAATTAGGGAAAATTAAACATCATTTGGATCCATTCAGTCAATTTCTGCAAACATCAATCACAGTTTAACCTGTCAATGCTAATAGGTAATAATACACAGCTATGTGTAGGCTGCTATTGATCTTCTCATTGTGCACTAACATTTTGTAAGACTTACCTAGACCTGGATTATTACTGATTTATAAAAAAAATGAATAAATACTGTATACTATTTTACATGTAGGTATTGTTGAAAATTTATTATTATTATTCGATTTGCTCTGTGATGTCATTTGAAACTCCTACATAATTACGGTGGAATGTTAGCTTAGCATCTCGAGCATAGCTAGTATCTTACTTTTGTGTCAATCAGTAAGTTTTCATCCATAGCAAAAAACGTTTTAGGATTAAAAAAAAAACTTTAAGAACTCAGTTAGATCCGTTTTTTTCCACATAAAACAAAGCGATTTATGACGAAATTCCCAAATGTTCAAAATCACATTAAAAGCAGATACAATTCCATCACCATTTCTTTCTAGACAGCTTGATTTTAATGTTAATTTATTCTGACATGTTATCATCTCTCATGTCTTCAAACACTCCAGGGAGAAAATAAGTTACTTTTTTCAAACATATTTATAAAAAAGGGTGAGTGGAGAAGGTAAAAATACGGCGCTTTCGCTCGGAAACAGCACCGAGTGGGAGGAAAGCAGAGAGATGATCTAATTACAGACTCAGATGTATTTGGGAAGAATAGGATGAGGACTAATAAGCTGTCAACTTAGAAGTCTACTGTTGCTTTTTTCAAATAACGAGTTCCCTCAGATGCGCTGGAGAAGAATCAGCGGAACAAGACGAGGTCATTATGTGATGGACAACACTCTCTAACCACTTTATTGATATGACGAAGCTGTTTGGAATATTTTCAGAGATTTGCTTTTATAAACCGGTCGAAAATCGGTTGCGTTCACATTTTGTTTCAAAGGGAAATGTAAAAAAGGGCAAATAAAAAAATAAAAAAACCCAGCTTTGAACATTTTTATCTCTCATGACGTGCATGGAAAATAATAATTATTATAGTTATTTTTTATTAAATATAAAAAAAAAAATTAAACCATATTAAACCAACAAACCCATATTAAGCAATAAATCTAAACTAAATTCTTAAAAACCAAACCATTGAATTGATTGATTTAGAAATCCAATTTTCTCAAAATTAATCAATATTCCTTTATTGGAAAAATTGGAAAAGGATTTTTAGGAATTATACATTTTATTTATAAATTGCAGCACCTCAAACTCCTGACATTTTTTCTCCAAAGTATATGGATCAGCTCTTTATTTGAGGAACATCAAAGTCTATACATGCCTTCTACAGTAAATTATTCAGTGTTTCAAATTTAACACTTTTCTGCTTTTCGAACATCCCATTCCATATTTAGTCCCTATTTGCTGTTAAATAACCTCCACTCTTCTGGGAAGTTGTGTGCCTATTCAGGCACAAGGGTGTTAGTAAAGTACTGAAGATGGTTGAGGTGAGAAGGTCTGGGGGGCAGCCACCGTTCACATTCATCCTAGAGGTGTTCAGTAGGGTTGAGGTCAGAGCTCTATAGTAGGTCACTCACGTAAAGCATATCTTCATGGATCTGGCTTCGTGCACAGGGGCATTGTCATGCTGGAACAGGTTTGGATCTCCTAATTCAAGTGAAGGGAAAATTTAATGTCACTGCCCCCTGTGTGGGACACACAGTCAGAAGTCCCAGTACTTTTGTCCATATAGTGTATATTGGCTAAAACTCTTAATCAAACTTTAAGCTGGATTAAATGTATTATTTTTTAAGTGTTTACAAAACTAGGACAATTATTATTTTGAAAATTATTGTTTTTTATTGTTTACTTGAGCTGATTGCAAAGCAATGTAAAGGCATTGATTTCTAGCTCAATGTTGCACATGCATCCACTGAATTTAAAACTGATTTTATCTTAAATGGTTACTAAATGTTTCAAAAGATCAAGTTTTTCTTGGTTCAGATCAATTTCTTAAAAAAAAAAAAACAACAAAAAAACGATCTGTCCCACTTAAGATCAATATGAAACCCTATCTGTGTCTACACTTGCAAAATATTGTAGTATAACACTTTATTCCAAACATTCATTGGAATAACCTTCATGAGATCATCTCCATGAGGTCAGGATTTAGTTCTCCTCGCAGTACTAGGAGCGCTGTTTAAAGTATTACGTGACCATCTACTGGAATCCATTCAGGGTTGTTTCTCCTTACTTGTGTTAAATTACCTTTAATGAAGATTTGGATCAAAGTGTTCTTCTAGATAGACTAAAAATATGGTTAGTTATTAGAATAATAAATAAATTAAATAGTTAAAATTTGGTTTTCCACAGGGTTCCATTTTAGGCCCACTGTTTTTTTTCCTTAATCATGCTACAGGGGGTGTCCCTGACTAAAGATTTATAATATTCGACTCAATTCAAGTCAAGTCTTGCCTAAAGTCGACTGATAGTCCAATCATGTGTGTGTGTCAGGTCTTGGAGGACGGTGATGACAACTAGTAGTATTATTAATTATTAAGAATATTAATAGGTCAAATATTAACTAATTGTGGAAAAAAATGCTAGATGTGAAATGTAAATGATAATGTGACCCTGAGAACCCCCATATAAGAAAAATATTATGATCCTCATTTTATAAAACCTTGGCGTAGATTTGACTGTGAGATTTGTTAGTCGAATCAGGCTCCTCCTATAGAAACATTGAATCTTTGACTATTTGTGATCACTTCTACTATGTTTTTGTACAATGATTCATAAACATGCAATGAGTTTCCACTGTTATGCTGCTGACAAACCTTTGTATGCTTCAGCAAAGCCAGATGAGAGACACCAGCTTCATAAAGTTGAAAAGTAAGTACTTTTACTAGGATCATCATCTTGTCAAAATCCTTATTAGAGCCAGAAGATATAACTACGTCTCTCTTTTACCACACTGTATCTACCTTTAGTAAAATTGTGCACTGATAATAAAATACTACTAATGACTTATAAAATATGAATGTTCTGCTCCACAGTAGCTGAAACATGATCAAAAGGTGCAGGCTCCTTGCTGGTACCTAGAACAATGAAAGCTACAGCTGGTGTCAGAGCTTTCTTGTATAAAGACTCCACAGTTATGTAAGAGTCTTCTAATTAGCGTTTGCAATTCAGGCACTGTTTTGAACTAATTTAAGATGAAAATCTGTTTGTTTAGGCAAGTCTTTGTATTAATTCTATTCTTGTTTGGTAAAAAGGTTCAGTAGTGATTAATTCAGGAGCTACTCATTATAAGAAGAAACCCCCACTCGATTTATGCAGACAAACTTAAGCTCTGTGAAAAGTACACATTTAAAAGTATTACTACTTAATGGCATCCAGAATCATCACCGGTTCTGAACAGAAGCAATGGGGAAATACACTTACATCAGCTTTCATAAAAATAACACACAAACCATACACCCGACTGCAAAACATACAGGAAGTGAAGGGAAAAACTCTTCCTGGATGACTCCTTTCCATTCCACAGGCACTAAGGGCTCAAAGATTAGTTTCCATAAGGACGTGAACGATGTAAATGATGCAAATTGAGTGATTTGACCTAAAAGTTCACCACATGTTAACCCAATTAAATACTTATGGACTTTGGATCTCTGTTTCAGATGGTGCTTTAGTTATCAAGACACCGACTTTGCCAAAAGTATTTGGAAGAATGGTGTTTTTCGGTCCATTTCCAGAGCTTGAAGCCGTTCTGGTGTTTTGTGTTGGGCCAATCCCTTACTGACACGCTTAATGCTGTTTTCTTTCTTTCCTTTTTAATCCACCTGTTGGTATAAATTCAATTCTTTGTATAGGTCCTTTCATCCTCAAAATGAGACCCTTTTCATTTCAGGCGCTGAACTGACAACACTCATTCGAACCCAAGCGAGAATCAGATTCTCCGTTCGAGGATGAAAGCTGTTTTGAAAGCTTTGGGGAGAAAAATGTAATCGGACTGCAAACCAGTAGGATGGCACCCGATATGTTCCGTATCACTCTGCAGATATTTGACGCTCATCCTTAGCGGTTTGCTTGTCATTTATCTGCTCGCATGGCACTCATTATGTCAATCTTGTGTCAATCTTGTCTAATGGAAAGCGGTGGAATTTAAGACAATTTTGTAACTTCCTGTTGATTGGTCAGCGGGTGAACACCACTAAATTGAATATTTGATCTACTGTTGGTTCGTTCATGAACCTATTTTGATTGTGTGGCTTTTTCATTCTATTACTGGTGTATCATTTCCTGGCTCTCACGCACCACAGACGTAGACTAGTTTATGAAGCTCACAATGAACACGCAGAAGGCAGTACGAAGTCTGGGGTTAACGTGGATGAGACAGAGGGAGTCAGTGATGGAAACATGACCGAGAATAGACACATTCCTGATCACATGATCATCATCATCCTTTCTCTGCTTGTGTTCTATATGGTGGATCTTCATCCTGGATACATTCATTAGGTAATATTTTTTAATTCTTTAGTATTAATATATTAAAATGACGAGGTTTAGTTACCAGTGTGACACTAAAACAGGTAGTAGCAATGACTACTTCTTACTGAAGTACATGTCAGAACCCAAAGTCAGAATTTCAACTTTTACCAGAGTCTTTTAAAACACGAGTATCTGTACTTCTGCTTCTACTACTGAAGGATGTGTGTACTTTTGCCACCTCTGCCTCTCTTTTCTTTTCTTCTTTCGCTCATGCTCCCATTGGTGCTATGCAGTTATATGTACACATTGAAATTATTGGAACTGTAGTTAAATTTAGTGTATGTAGACTAACTGCTTATTGAAAATAAGTATTATTTCTGATCAAAGGAACAAAATAAACTAAATGACCAAAAAAAAAAAGATAAATTCGTTTTGATGTAAACAAGAGTCTCTGGTTCCAGATTTCTGTAACTTCAAATGTAAAGATGTAGCTTCAAGTATTTTTTATTTGACATTCTCAGGACACACTGTCGTGTAACGTGAGCAGAGTTCGATGCCAGATGTGGAAATACAACAAACGGACAAAACACAAAGCAACAATACAAAAAAAAACAACAACCATAAAAAAAAAAAACCTGAGACAGAGCCTGGTGCAAAGTGAGTCGTTATTCGAGTGCTCATTAGCTGAGAATGTGATTCAGGTGCAAACAGTCATGTGACATAAAACTATGCTATGGTTAATTAGAACGATTGTCCATAACCATCATTCTGACACAGATGAGTTTATGGCTTCCTTGTTCGGTTTTTATAAACTTCGAATGGAAAAAAAGAGAAAATTGTGAGGGAATGGCTGTGAAAAAAATATACACAAAAACAAACAAATAAATAGTAATCTGTTCTCAAAAAGAAATTATACTTATGGCATAAGAAGAACATAATACTCCTGAATGCGCCCTGATAAAACAGGAGGATATAATCAGCATTGGGTAACAGCACATCCTGAAGTGTTCAATTTCTTTGAACCGAATTCTTTGTAATTATTGTTTGATTCAGTAAAGTTATTTTGTGGTATTTAAGTGATTATTTGTGCTCAGTAAGTCACTGATTGTTTTTGTTAACTGTGGCGAAAGTTTATGGGATCTAAAATGTTTTTTCGAACAGAAAATTCACACTTTCGGCCTTTTCACCTCCCTGTAACCTTTTTTTTTTTTTTGACTGACAGCATGCATTTAAAATGAGAACTTCCTTCAATTCTGTGGTTTGAGAACTTGACTTCAGGGCTGAGATGTCTGTCATGTTTGAAAGAATGCATGTGTTTTGAGAGCGTGTTCTTCACGCAGTCAAGGTTGCACAACGTATCAGATTACATCTGGGTAAGGCCATCCGGCTGCCTTGTCAAATCTCAACCTGAGACCCTGATCCATGATTAAACCTGAACGTTAATGAGACATGGCCGAATTGGACCTTTGGTGAGCAAACAAATAGCTTGTTCAATTGCTTCCCTTGGCCAGTGTTTTTCTTTTCTTTTATTCATCAATCAATACATTATCTTGTGTCTATTTACAGCTGTCAGGTATGAATGCCAGGATGGAGGAAGGCGAAGGAGAATAAACACGGACGGTTGCAGGAGGATTGAGGCCCTGGAGCTTGAGCGTGTTGTTGATGGACAGAGCTGTAATTGTGCAGCACTTTTGCCATTCTAATGTGGGATGAATACAGCGCTGAAAGCTTCGCCTTCCCCTCCTTCTCAGTTGGTCTTGCCGTGTGACCGGGGCTTTATTGTTTACCCTAGCGCTCGTGCTTTGCTTCGCTCTGATGTGAGGGTGGAGAAAGATTGCGTGTCAAGAGCTCTCCTGGGCTGAACTATCATTCGGAAAGCGCTATCACACAGTCCTGACTCCCACGAGAGGCCGCCTGCTTGCTTGCTTTCCCGCCTGCCAGACGTACAGGCGTGTCAGAGGAGATCCAGACCACCACACAGTTTAAAGACAAGGGCACACCATGCAAATATAATTTTACAGAACAGTTTTTTTGATTGTATTTGCATAACAGGAGCGTTTAAGTATGGTGCAATGGTTGCGTAAATATCTCCGGATCATCTCTAACGTGTGCATTCGTTTCGCTTTAGCTTGATGACGGTATTAAGTCACGATGCGCGTTACAAGGTCGCTGAGAAGTAAACGTTGCAGCTAATCAACTGATGAACCAGAACTTGCTCATGCTAATGCAAACTTTGGTGGATGTGCAGGTTTTGCTTCCTGGGTTTTTATTGAGAACGTTAAATGGAATAGGATGTTTAAAAAAAGCAGACGTGGGTGGTCAGATGTCCACAAACATTTTGCATTATAGTGTATTATTATTACAATAGAGTCTATTAAAGCATATCGAGACTCTCCAGTTCAGAGCAGATGATAGCAGTGCCCCTGTGCACAAAGACAACTCTATGAAGATTTGCTTTACATGGATTAGAGTGGAAGATCTCCTGCTGTAAATCTCAACCCTATTAAGTCTCCTCACCTCACCTACATCAGTACCTGACTTTACTTACACCCGGGTGGCTGAATGACCCTCACAAATCTTCACAAGCACCAAAATCTAGTGGAACATCTTCCCTGAAAGGTGTTCTAAAATCGCAGATGAAACTTATGGTCAGCTGTATATGATATGAAATATAACATAATATATAAAAGCCTGGGAAGAGGATGAAGAACAAGAAAAATAACAACAACCATGGCTGAAAAACATGGGACTAAGGATTAAAAATGTTTTAAAACACCTGTCTCACGTTCTTCTCCTCAGGAAACATGTGGAAACCTTTAAGGTAAGAACCTTATGGAGGTCATTTGCATGATCTGTAGTGTGATAGATGTTTTAGGAACATCACAGGAATGATGTTTTTGGTCCCTCAAGTGGAAACCAACTCAAAAAAATTCCCCGTGATCATGGTGAGGTGTGTCAAGAAAAGCAATGCAAGTGAAAAAAACTTTATCTACACTTCCTGCCTCAGTGTAAGATCCTGTCTTTGTTGCTTGGACCACAATAAAGAGAGCGAGAAATACATTAAGCTCCTTATAAGCAAATTTTTATCGACTGGCGATGTTTGCCATTGTGAGGAATTACGACATGCTAATCCTATTCTTAAGCAAGGTTAGCGAGAGGCTAGCACCACTATGGGATTTCTATTCTCTTTTCTCTCCTGAGGGAAATTTCTTTCAGACCGAGTGACCACTGTATGGGGTTCAGACTCCAGTTAATGCTAATCTACTTAGCAACGCTAATCTAATTGTCTGAGAGTGTTGGACAGTCATCGAACCAAAAACTATGTGACATTCACTCGAAATGCCTGCATCCTTGTTAACTGTTCATCCTGCAGTGGTTCAGTAGTGACCTCAATTATTATTGAAAAGAAACGTCTACAGAAAGGAAGAAAAGAAAGAGTTGTGTCATTCCATTTGCCCCACAGAATTCGTTCGTCAGCCGCTGTACATTTGTTAAAGGAAATGAATGTAAATTTATTAGTTTCTTGAACAGCAAAATTTAAATCCGTTTCGATGAGTTTATACCACACAATTCTCGAATCTGATTGGTCAGAAGATTTTCTATAGGTATACATTTAATATATTTCATTAATCATTGTGTTTTTTTGGTAACAGCTAACTAATATTCATCTACATTATATGGACAAAAAGTTTGTGAACATCTGACCAGAAGATTTTCACTTGCTGTTTTGGAAGATTTTTAGAAAATCATAAACATATTTGCAAGTATAACAAGTTCTGCTGGATCTCCCAGTCTTTCATTTTTGTTGATATTCCTCTTTTTGCTGAGTCTTGCAGTGTTGCTGGCTCTACCAATTGTGGCGGGTCTCTCAGTTTTCCTGGGTCCCCCAGTTCTGTTGATTTTGCTGGGTCTCCCAGTTCTGTTGGATCTACCAATCCTGTTGGGTCTTTTAGTTTGCTGACTTTATTATTTCTTTTGGTTCCACATGTTCTGTTTGTTCTCCCAGTGCTGCTTATGCTGTTTTTCACAGTTTTGCTAGATTTTTAATTTGTGTAGTTTTGCTGTATCTCAGAGTTTGGAAGGGTGTCCCAGGTCTGTTGTTTCTACTGGTTTTTCCAATTCTATTGATTTTGCTGGATCTCCCAGTTCTGTTCAGTCTTTCATTTCTGGTGATATTGCTGTCTTGTAGGCTCTACCAATTGTGTTGTGTCTCCCAATTTTCCTGGGTCCCAAAATTTTTGTTGATTTTGCTGGGTCTTCCAGTTTTGTTGGCTCCACCAATTCTTTTTTATTTTTTCTTAGTTTATTTCTTCACCTAGAGATGTATCATGCAGGGTCAGCCATGTTACAGTGGCCCTGCCACACAGAGGGTTAAGGACCTTGCTCGAGGTTGGCAGCTTGACGATTCCAGGGTTTAAACCTTCTGATCAGTAAACCAAAGCTTTAACCCCTGAACGACCACCTCCCCTAATTCTGCTGGACCTCCCAGTTTTTCTGGCTCTGCTGGGTCTTTCAGTTTGCTGGGGTTTTTTTTTATTATTATTTCCGCTGGTTATTCTTGTACCATTTGTTCTCCCAGTTCTGCTGGTTCTGATGGTTCTCCCAGTTCTGTTTTCACATTTTGCTGGTTCTGATAGGTCTTTCAACTTTGCTGGTTTGCCCAGTTTTGCTGCTTCTGCTTTTAAAATTTCTGCTCGATCTCCCAATTCTGCTGGCTCTCCCAATTCTGCTGGTTGTCCCAGTACTGCTGGTTTTGCTGGGTCTCCAGTTATGCTGCTTTTTCTAATTTTGCCAGGTCTTCCAGTTTGTCTTGTACTGCTCTGTCTCCCAGGTCTGCTGGGTCTCCCAGTTCTGCAAGTTTTGTTGAGTCTTCCAGTTTGCATATTTTCTTTTTTCTTTTTGTTGGTTCTTTCAGTTCTGCTAGCTCTCCCAGTTCGCAGGTTCTGCAAAATCTCTCAGTTATCCTGGTTCTTACAGTGTTTCTGGTTCTCACAGTTCGGCTTAATCTGTGAGAAGATTCAAAGCATATGCATTAATATCGCATCTCTCTCTTTCCATCAGGGCCTTACATAATGATAGCCTGGTGTTTTATTTTATTGAAATGCTGTAGATGTTACTTAAATGAAAAATAAACATATAAAATTATACATTTATAAAATAAGTCTATAAATTGTCTCAGGGCAAGAAGACTCATGGGAAATGCAGAACCCTCTCTTCCAAAAAGTAGTCCTGAGTAAAGCTCGCACATAGCCGACGCATCGTTTTTCAGCCCCATTGTGCAAAATCTCTTTTTGGTAATATGCTCCGTGAAGTTGAATCTGCGGTCACGCGGCTGTGTGACTAAACAGAGCGACGAGACCCTCTGATTCAGCGTGACCCTCTGCATTTGTTTTCGGCTCCCTGAAAAGGAAGAGTGCTTAATTTCTCCTCTGTCTAGTAGATATCTCAAGGGCCTTATTAATTTGCCAAGCGGGACCTGCATGCAAATACGGATCATCAGCGACAGAGTTTGCTTAATAACATCAAAAGGGAAAGTCGGGAGGGGGAAACGAGGAGTTCCGGGAGCAAGTGGAGAATGTGTGTGTGTGTGTGTGTGTGTGTGTGTGTGTGGAGAAGAGAAAAGGCAAGGCCATGCATAGATACGAAGCTTATTTGCATTTATGCTGATGAGAAGATGACTGAATTACTAAACAGTTGTAGGGCGTATGGTAGCAGGGCTCATGCAAGGCTTGCAGCTTTGCTCTGAACGAAGGGAACTCCTTTTCCATGTTGTACCAGGTCAGGCACAGTGCACACAGAGTTTTTATTTTTTTTTATCTTATTATTTTTTTACTACTTTTTTTGTTTCGCTTATTCAGCTGAATAAAAACAACCCAGAGTTCAGCTACAGGATGTTTTTTACAAGTATTAAAATCCCACCCGGTGCCACTTTGAGAAATTCCCAGCTGTATTATTGAGCTACATGTAAAATGTGTATGGCATGTTTGACAAGTGGCACATATTTAATATATAATAACACTCACTGATTTTTTTTTTATCATTGTTTGTTTTATATGGACATTAGCTCATAAGCTTTTAACCAGTTCCTGGATTTGGAGGAGTTCCTAATAAAATGTGTATGTTTATATATATATATATTGTGTATATAATGTACGATGGTTTGACTTTTCCGATCCTGTATGATACAATGGCACGGGCCCAGGATTTACGCATCTCTCTATTTTTTCTGTTTTTGGTGTTTCAAAGCCCAATCTTAGTTCTTGTTTATTTCCTTTTTATCTGCGTCACCTTACACTGAAACACAGCGCATCTCACAAACCGGCGCTCGTCCATGCGCCTGCTGCCACATGCATATATATTGTATAGTTTATACATTACAGTACTGTAAATTGCTCTGTTTTACTTAATTATTTACTGTTATTTGTTAAATGATTAATTTATTACAGTATACTACTGTACCTCATACTGATCATCATTCTTTGAGACTCCAGTGTAGACTAGGCCATGTCTCAACTTACCATGTTTTCAAGTTATGATGGGGTCATCAGAACGCATCTCCATCAAAAGTCAAGGATGTGCTTTTCCAGTTTTCCCAGTTCTGATTGTTCGCCCAGTACTTCAGTTTCTGCTCTGCTGGTTCTGACAGTTCTGCCTGTAGTGCAGATTTTCCCACTTTTGATAGTTCTCCTGGCTCTTTTCCCCAGTTCTTCTAGCTCAACTGGGTTTCTTAGTTTCTCAGTACTGCTGATTCAGATGGTTCAGCCAATTCTCCCAGTTAAGCTGGTACTTCCAGATCTTCTAATTATGCCAGTTCTGCTGGTCCTGCTGCTATTTTGCTGCTTCCTCTGCTAGTTTAACTGGATCTTCTGATAGTTTAGTGATGGCTCCACTGCTATTTTTGTATGTTCTTCTGCCAATTTTACTGGTTCTTTTGTGAGTTTTATAGGTTCTGCTGCTAGTTTTTCTAATTCTTTTGCCGGTTCTGCTGCCAGAGTTGCTGTTATTTTTTGCTAGTTTTGCTGGTTCTGCTGCTAGTGTTGCAGGTTCTGCTGCTAATTTTACTGGCTCTTCTGCTACATTTGCTGATTCTTCTGCTATTGTCTCTGGTTCTTCTGCTGGTTTTGGTGGTTCTGTTTTTAGTATTACAGGTTCTGCAGCAGACGTTAGTAATTGCTATGCTTCCAGCTTCATGCCCAGCACAGTTACTATCCTCAGATGAGAGATGGTTGCTGACAGAAGATGACATGATGGTCCAGTCTAGCCTCAGGGAGAAACAGAGAGAGCTGAAAATTGGAAGTGGGACACCGTGGATGCCGATGGCATTGTCCTGTGCTGTGTTATCATGGTGGTGACATGGGTGATGATAATGCTGCTGCTGCTGATGAGACACACACTGATCCATGAAGTCATTGCGAGACCACTGATGGCAGTGTTTGGACTTTATTCGCACTTACTGGTGCATACAGGAGAGTATTGCTCTTTGAAAAAAGTACAGAAAGAACTTTTTCATATTTATTTCTTTTTTATCCTTATGTACACCTAAATGATTCACGAGAACCCATCACATCAATCCCCTTTCCGTTCTACAGAAATGTTCTACATTCCAACACTTTATTGCAACAACCCTGACGATACGCATGAAAATACCCTGCATTCGATCCGTTCCAGACATCGCTAAAGGATTCAAACTGAGTAATAAAAAAAACCTTTACAAACCCATGAATATGGAAATCTTAGTTTTTTCACCAAAATCAAAAACTTTGAATAAAGTCCCAGAATACTGAATGAGAAGTAACCACCCTGCGTCATGCTTTTACAGGAAAACAATCAACTATGCAGTGGACATTAAATCCACCCTTCATTATTTCCCAACAAGAGCATGACATAATGTGTCCTTATATACTTTTTCATTTCATACATACGATTATAGCACATGGTGCACTTCACACACACAGAGAGAGAGAGAGAGAGACGGAGCGATTGTGGAGAAAGACAGATACAATGGAAGTATGCGACAGAGAGAGAGAGATAGAGAGAAAGGCAAAGAAAAAGAAAACAAAAGAGACAAAGTGACAGAGAGAAAGAAATATGGGAGAGGGCAGATAGACAGAGTGAAAGAGAAGAAGAAAGAAAGAAAGAAGGATAGAAAGAGAGGGGCATAGAACGAGAGAAAGGAAGAGACAAGATAGAGAAGTTCAGAAAAACGCAGCAAAAGACAGAGAGAGAAAGAAGTACAGAGAGAGGGACAGAGAAACAATGAGAGAAAGACAGAGAGCATGAGAAAGCGGTAGAGAGAGACAGACAGAAAAAAAAGTCAAAGAGATAGACAGACAGAGAGAATGAGTGAGAGAAACATAGTGAGGTAGAGTGAGACGGACAGAGACACAGACTAAGAGAGAAAAAGAGAGAGAGAGACAGAGAGGGAAAGAAAGAAACAGATTACTAATAAATTGGAATTTAAGTGACATCCTAATTATCAGATATTTTATATATATATATTTACCACACATATAATTTATCACAATATTCTCATTTACTATTGTTATTATTATTATTATTGTTATTATTATTATTATTATTATTATTATTATTATTATTATTATTATTATTATTAGTGAAATTCAGACTTTTGTTTAACGCTGTGGTCTGAATCAGAGTTTATTAGGTGAAAACCAGCGGTTTGAGGAATCTTCTAGTCAGGGCGTCTCTTGTTCTTTTGAAGCAGCAGACAGAAAAACGAAAGCTAAAAAAAAAAAAAAATGAAAGTGTCACAAATGACCTTTAAGTGGCTGATATGCGCATAATGAATTAGTCCATGAAAAAGCCGAAGATATCAATGTTAAAGGGAGGAAGAGTAATTTTCATGTGGTTTTAGAAATCAGTTTAAAAGAACTTATATTTTGCCCCCCACCCCCCTTCCACACACAACCAAACACTATGTGGGCAAACGTTTATGTTTAACATCCCATTCCAGGTGCAGTCCCCATTCACTGCAATAATAACCCCTATTATGTTCTAGTGGAACATAATAAAAATAATGTTCCACTAGATTTTGTGGAGATTTGTGTACATTCGGGTGCAAGCGTGTTAGTAAAGTCCGGTACTGATGTGTAAGGTGAGGACGTCTGGGGTGCAGCGTTTACATTCATCCTAAAGGTGTTCACTAGGGTTTAGAGCTCCAAATCCAACCTATGTAAAGCAAATCTTCATGGAGCATTGTGGTGCTGGAACAGGTTTGGGTTTCCTAGCTCACGTGAAGGGTAAATGTCATGCTCCAGCATCCGAAGACCTTCTATAGAATTGTGTATGTCCAAATCTGTTGTAACAGTTTGAAGAAGAAGCACATCTGGTTGGATGAATACTTTTGCCCATATAGTGTATTTATATATTTTCAATGCTGAAAAAGCAGATAAACAATCTTATATTAAATTAAACACTTAGAGGATTGATAGCGATGTGAAGTGCTCGCATTCTCACCTATACATCAGAGACACTCATTACATCTTCGTTTATGTACACCGATAATTCATTCTCCCTAAGGCAGGCAGTCCGTTTACTCGAAACAAAAAACAAACAAAAAAAATATATATACAAAAGTTTATCGGAGAAAGAATGCAGGTGATTTTTCTGTCAAAAAAAAGAGTAAAAAACAAAAAATCCAGTGCTGAAGGAAGAGGAAGTGGAATCCCTTGGAGATTAGAGTCCTTGTCTAGCTCTCCTTCAAAAGGAGAGTCTTTGAGAGTCACATGACCCATGACCCCAACACACACGCATATACACGTCAGACGATTCTGCATTTATATCGACGCGGCAGGTGATTATACGTGCACCGACGGCACGCTCTGGTTCAACACCTGCGCTCGCATCACCTGGACGCTGGTCATAATCTTCTTCTGATGGCCCATCAGTGTAACCCCCAGCTTCTGGATGTCACTACAAGGAAACAAGAAAAAGAATCCAAATAAGCAGAAAAACTGTCATAACTGTGTAATGTGCAATAATTAATCGCTGACCGTTGCAGCTACGTTTTTGTCATGTCATGGAAATTGTTATGATAGCTTGTAACATCCCGCTCGGTGTGGTTAGGGATGGTTTCATGTCTACAGCCTAAAGATCCATTAGGTTACTGAGCGCTTAAAGAATTTGAGTATGGATCTGGACTGGAATTAAAATGACCACGGCTCAGGACCACAGGTTGAATGAACAGTTCTACATTTAAGTGCACACCCCAACAATGGAACTGTAATGAATGAACATTCGGGTAGGTTCCCTTTTGAGTCTGGTTCTTCTCAAGGTTTCTCGCTCATGCCATCTTTTTTTCCTTGTCACAGTCTTATGGGCACTAAAACTTACACACATTTATACAACAATATAACTGCTTTATCTCCAATATCTTTTATAAAAAGCTCTCTGCAAGCATTCAACTAATGAAAGGTTCGGCATAGAAACATTTGTCAGGACGCCTGAACCATCCTAGGACACCCTGCTTCAATTCATCATCAGGGAACCACCACGACCATTCATGGAACACCATTCAAATGTCTTACTGCAGCTGAGTGTCTCATCACCGTTCTGTGCTAAAAGTCTTCTGCAGGTTTTGACGTCTTTGTTCACAAGAAAATTCAGCACCACACGCTGTTCTCTGCACACACCAACATTGTTGTCTGCCATCTTGTTTAACGGTCTCAGGGCCGACCCTTGACATGTGCGCCGCCTATCAGGAACTAGCCACCTCATCATAGTTAGCAAATTTAACGATTCTAGAATGAAGAGGATGCAGACCTTTGTCTTCAATCGACACTAAATCACCAAATAATTACATTTTACCAACAAGCAGAAAAATTTGATTGCATTTCCACTCAAATAATTCACTCAAACAATTTGACCATTGGAAAGCAGTTCTGCTGTGAATTGTAACTATAGTCAAAAGGCTGTGCTGTACCACTGAGGTCATCAGAACTCATAAACCTTTTCATGGAACCTGCAATAAACATAAGGAGACATGGAGATACTGTTGCTGTATGATTGTTTGACTATATGACTGTATGATTTATGGTCATCTCTGCATTGGACTGATCTCTGTACATGCCGGCGGTGGACAGTGAAGAAGGAAATGTAATTCGTTACTGTACTTAAGTAGCTTTTTTGCATATCTGAAAATCAAATTGACATTTGTGTGCATTACTATAAAAAACACAAGTAAAGGTAGAAGGCAAAAGCACACAAGAATTGGACAGTGAATGGGTGGAGTCCAATTGGGACATTTTTGTCAACAGAAGATGGAGAGAAGGAGTGAAGATGTGATCCGACTCCTTCACCACCACAGTCACACACGGAGGTAGAAGCGTAATGGTTTGGGGTTGTTTTGTAGCAGGGAAAGTTGGAGACTTATTCTGGAAAGTGAAAGGAACCAACATGGCAAACATTCCATACTTCAACTCACACCATGCAGTTCCGTCTGGACTGTGGCTCATTGGAACCGAATTCACCGTACAACAAGACGATGGGTCGAATCGACGGATACGTCTGAGTTCTGTAAGCGCTATTTAAAGTGTAAACAGTTGTCTGGAGTGAGATCTATCATTGGAACGACCTGCTCAGTCACTCCACCGAAATTCTATTGAACCGCTCTGGGATAAACTGGATCACAAGAAAGAAATGTCTAGTTAAGAACATCTTTGGTGAGTTTTACAAAAGTATTTGATACTTTGTTCAGAGAAATGAACTGTCTGGATTCTAAAGTTGTGTAAAGCTTTTCTCCATGATTTTTTTTAAAGCAAATAAAGTGGAAAATCTGGAAATGTATAGATTTGTTCAGTCAAAGTTAATCTTCATAGTGTTACATTACCGAGTTTTTTGCAAAGAAACAAAAGGAACATGCATGTGTCTCTCAAAAACCGTAATAGACCAGGTGCTTCCACACTATGAGCATCCGAGACTTTGATTTTTTAAATAAAAATAATTTAACTCATAATTAACTTTTTTTCTCTTGAAGTTAACAGGATTACAAAAAAAGCTTAATACAAAGAAACTGTAAAAATGTAAATTTTTTTGTCTTGAAGACTTTGTGGAAAACAGCTTTAAATTTGCTTGTATTATTATTATTATTATTATTATTATTAGATTTTTATCGATCGCATTCTCTCATCATTAATATGCAAATGTTTCCAGTCCAACTTTTATAGTTTTTTTTCCTCCTATTTCCAAAACGATTTGGATGAAACTCTATGAAAACTTTTCAACACTTGTTTTCCTTTACACTTGACCTTCTTGTGAACTCCCGAAGAAATCATAAATAAATTCTCTCTGATCTTTCATCCAATAGCGGCCCTACAATTTGGTACAAACGGTAGAATTTCTCCCATCAGTTGAGGATAAAAACTAAACTGTGTTGCAATGACATCTTACACTTTATGTTCAAAAGTATTGGGGCACGCCTGTGCACAAACCCCCTGTGCACAATGCCAGCTCCATGAAGATATGTTTTACATGGGCTGGATTTGGGATGAATGTGAACACTGACTGCACCCCAGATCTCCTCACCTTCTCACCTACATCACTACCTGACTTTGATATCACCCTTGTAGCTGAAATCTCATACAAATCTCCACAAAATACAGTGGAACACCTTTCCAAATGTGTCGAGGTCGTCATTAGAGCAGACGGGGACAACATGTGGAATGGGACATTTAAAAAGAACAAATCATTTTTAGGGTTAGGTGTCCACATATTTTTGGCAATATACTGTATATAATAAATATCATAGTATTAAGTAAAAAATAATGAGATGTTTTACTTAATATATTCAAACATTATCTTATAGTAACTAAGTATTCAAGTAAAATAATGACAATCAAAATAAAAAACATCATGTAAAAACAACAACAACAACAATAATAATAATAATAATAATAACAATAATAACAATAATAATAATAATAATAATAATAATAATGAAGTTAATTTTGTTAAAAAAGCACAATTTTATAATCAGATGTCCACAAACATAAGTGATTGTATAAGTGATCACTTGCTTATAAAGACTTGATATATTAAAAATCCCTGTTCTATAGAGGATTTATGTTTTAAAGAAGCATATAGAAGAATATAGATTTTTCTGCACACTTTGAATTGTAGCGTCGAGGAGTTTGTGGTATGTATAAGTGGCGTTACGACTTACTGTTGATTCATGCTCATCACGTGACCGAGTGTGTGAAAACCTCCTGCGGCAAAGTTGTTTTTGTAGCGGCTCATCTTGATGGTGTCCAACCAGTCGTTCACCGATCTGCAGGTCGTAAAATCGGGAACGCTTCTGTTCATCAATGGGCTGTTTAGTCTGCGAGGGAGAGAAAGAAAGAACAAAAGAAAGAAAGAGAGGAGGAAAGAGGAAGAGAGAGAGACAGAGAGAGAAGTAGGCAATGAGGGAAAGCTTTGAAATGCAACCAGCTCAGGCAGAAAATCAATACAAGATGAAATGATGAAGAAGTGCAGGAGGAAAGACATGAGTGTGGAGGGAAAAAAAAAAGAAAGAAGAAAAGGCTGTTTTTCGGGGTTGATTAACGCAGGGATGAAATCCTCTGGCGTCGCCACTTTGCTCCCCATGGCGATATGCATCGCCGACCCTTTGGCGCACGAGCAATTTATACAAAGTCCAATTGCAGGACGGCCCGGCTCGAGCGCAAACCCTCTATGAGTCTTTGGATTTGGTGCGGATCAATGTCAATATAGAACAGAGGCCCTTTTACTTAACACAGAACACATCTATTTGAGACGGGCTTATTGGAAAATGTATGCTCCCTGTCTGAGACACCAAACACCCCCCCACACAAACCCTTTTTAAGACGGGTTATTCCCAGGCTTCGAGTAGAAAAGTTTTTCCGGCCACAACTTTGTGCTCCTTCAATAAGGGATCATATCTGACACAAACAGAGTGCATTTGTTGAGCAAATCCCTGCAAAGGAGAATAAAAAGCCAGTGGATCGATTGCCGGCTCTCTACCTGCACAATGTGTCCATTGACTTGAGGTTCTCTGGGTTGCGGATAAGCTTGTCCAGGACCGTGACGATTTGGCAGAACCGGGGTCGTTCGCTGCGCTCCTTCTGCCAGCAGTCCAGCATGAGCGTGTGGAGAGCAGCAGGGCAGCCCATCGGCGCCGGGAGCCTGTAGCCTTCTTCTACTGACTTTATTACCTGCACACCAGAAATATATATTCAGAGATTATAATGTTCAAAAGACCTTCAATAAGGCAATACACATTTTAGTTCACAATTCCTATCATATAGTATAGTATCGTATGGTATCGTATGGTATCGTATGGTATCGTATGGTATGGTATCGTATCGCATCGTATCGTATCGTATCGTATCGTATCGTATCGTATCGTATCGTATCGTATCAGAATGAACTCCTATTCTTAACACACTTTGTTACCTACGAACGCAGAAAAAAGGTAAACGTTCTCTGTAAACGTTCTCTCTCTTTTTTTTTTTTTTGCAATAATTCCAGCTTATAACAGGTTCATACAGTATGTCATTTATATGTATATATATATAATAGGTGTCTGTTATTATACTTTTTAATGTGGGAATAAACTGATTGTATCACCTACACACACACACACTACCGATCCACAGATCCATTTTTTTATAGTTTTTCTTCTTCTTCTTATTTTTATATAATATATATTTATATGAACAAAGGTCTTATATGTGCTTTTTTGATCATTGATTCCACATGTAGTCCCTATTTGCTGTTATAATAACCTCCACTCTTTTGAGAAGATGATCCATCAGATTCTGTGGACGTTCATAAAGCCTTCAAGTGAAGGGAAAATTACTGCATCCAAAGACTTCCTATACAATTGTGTGGTAACGCTGTGGTAACAGTTTGAGAAGAACCAAATATGGCAGGTGTCTGAATTTCTATATTACAGGTGTATATAATATATACTCTAATATATTACAGCTATACAAAAATGCAACATACAAAAAAAAAAATACAGTTGATAGCAAATTTTTTGTTTGATGTTGGAAAATTAGTCATAAGATCATTGAATTGAATTTTATCTAGCCGAATTTATATTTATATTATATGCTCTTTTTAAAGATAAGTAATAAATGTACCTGAGCTTGTTTACTTTAATAAAATATTTGTTATAATTTTATAATTTAGTTATAAGATTATGAAGCACAGCATTTATAAAGCGCCCTGCTCTTATATATATATATATATATATATATATATATATATATATATATATATATATATATATATATATATATATATATATATATATATATATATATACACATATATAAACATATACAGTATAAAAGTTTCTTTCGGCTTCTCCCGTTAGGGGTCGCCACAGCGGATCCTCCGCACGTTTGATTTGGCATATGTTTTTACGCTGGATGCCCTTCCTAACGCAACTGGTGGTCTAGTGGTTAAGATGCAGCGCTCCCACCGCTGCGACCCGGGTTCGATTCCCGGTCAGGGAACCATCCCCAGCCACTCTTAGTGCCGGTCCCAAGCCCGGATAAATTGGGGAGGGTTGCGTTAGGAAGGGCATCCAGCGTAAAACATGTGCCAAATCAAACGTGCGGAGGATCCGCTGTGGCGACCCCTAACGGGAGAAGCCGAAAAGAAACATATACAGTATAAGGACAGATATTTACATCTCTGTTGGTGAGGTTCCAGTATGGCCGCTCTCCGTAGGACATCACCTCCCACATCACCACTCCATAACTCCACACGTCGCTGGACGAGGAGAACTTGCGATATGCGATGGCTTCGGGGGCTGTCCAGCGGATCGGGATCTTCCCACCCTGCCGTGTTTCATATGACAATAGAAATGGAATGTAATAATAATCAGTTTCAGGTTACATTTCTAATGAAGGAACGATGAACAGATTCATAATATGTTATAATGCATTTATAAAGCATTATTATAATGCATTAGTTTTTTTTATATTGTGTTATGCATTTGTCTGTACGATATACTACATACAGTGTGCATAACACATTATAACATCAAAGTTGATGTTTGAATAGAGCATTGAATAGTGTCTGAAGTCTTTGCTATTGGTGATATAATGCATTATAACCTTTAATACTCTTACTTATAAATAATAAGCATTTTCATAACATGGAATGTTTTATAATAATGTCTATAGTGCTTCATGAGGTACCTCAGTGTATGCAGTACCACCATAAAAGTATTGCAGTATTCCTACATTATAATGAGCCATGCATGAAATGTAACATCGCATTATAAACAGATTATGATGCTTTATAAATACCCTACGCTTTATTGACAATGGAACTCACAGAGGTTGTGTAAGCTGCGTCCGGGTCATCCTCCAGAACCCTCGACAGGCCAAAGTCTGATACCTTGCAAACCAGATTGCTGTTGACCAGGATGTTCCTCGCCGCCAGGTCCCGGTGAATGTAGCCGAGATCCGACAGATACATCATTCCGGCAGCGATGCCTCGGAGGATCCCGACCAGCTGAATGATGGTGAACTGACCATCGTGTCTCTGTGAGGACAGATATATGAAACCATGAAACCATACCTTCTGGTCCTGTTTCTTCACCATTCCTCAGGCTGTGTCTTTAAGTTACAGTCCTGCCATGTTTCTTCTACTCAGTGTCTCTCATGTGTCCTGAATTCCTAGTTCCTATATCTTGGTATCTAATTCCTTCTCCTTCTTTTCAATTAGACCCTTTCCACATGAATTTATTTTCCTTAAAAAACTGCCCCAACTGCCCCGATTGGTGTCAATGAGAGCAGATGGTATCATGGCTACATTTTGGCATGTTGTGGATAAATTGGTTAGCTAAGAAAGGTCTATTTTTAATTGATATTATCTGTTACATGTTACATGCAACCCAATAATCCCAATAAAACTCTTAAATCTGCTTTTCTCTTTCCAAAATATCTTGTGTACATGTGCAGTGCACAGTCTTTCTGAAAAAATAATTTTTTGGCACCTGGCTATAAGACGTGTTTTAGTCCTGATTTACTGTTGGAATAATCACTCTTCTGGGAAGATGTTCCACAAAAATGTGTGGAAAAATGGGTATATTTGTGTGGAACAGGTTTAGGTCTCCTTGATCAAGTAAAGAGAGAATTTTATACTACAGCATCTAAAGTTGTCCAATTTAAAGGTTACAATTGCATGTTTCCAACTTTGTGGTAACAGATTGTGAAAGAACCACAAATAGCTGTAAAATCAGGTGTCCCAATACCTTTATCCTGATGTTGTACCTATTATCATGCTCTCTAAATGACATCTTGTAAACCACTGGTAGAGCTTCAGTTACTCATGTTTCACAAATCCAGCCCTGGGTCCTACTTATCAGAGCTCAGGATTGAGGCTGTATTTCTGGATCAGGTTATAATTAGACTTTTCGTGGCAGTGTGGTGGATTTGGATTCCGATCACATGGCCGAACGGTGACATTTTCCACTCTGTACAGTACTTTGTACTTCTTAAATGTTACGTTCTTTTTTTGCACGTGTCTCAAACATAATTAATATAAAATAAAATCAAGTGTAGAAATTAACAAACGAAGGAAAATAGAGGAGTTGTAAAGATTTCATTCTGACTGAGGTTTTGAGGTTTTATTCATGTTTAGGCAGACTGTTATTTATTTATTTATTTATTTATTTATTTATTTATTTATTTATTCATCTATTTATTCATTCATTTAAACTGACCAAAAAGAAAAGAAAAGAAAGGAATTGCAGTAACATGAACATATTATTTATATTTATATTTATTTTTAAAGTAAATATGAAAGATTACACACCCTTAGGAATGAATCCAGAGAGCCGTTCTCCATGTACTCAGTAATGATCATTACTGGTTTACCTGGGACAGAGAGATGGATGGACAAATGGACAGACAGACAGACAGACAGACAGACAGACAGACAGACAGACAGACAGATAGACAGATAGACAGATAGACAGATATACAGACAGAGAATAGATAAACAGACAGACAGACAGATAGACAGACAGATAGATAGATAGATAGATAGATAGATAGATAGATAGATAGATAGATAGATAGATAGATAGATAGATAGATAGATAGATAGATAGATAGATAGATAGATAACACAGAAAAAGATAAACAGACAGACAGATAGGTAGATAGATATACATACAGACAGAAAATAGATAAACAGACAGACAGATAGACAGACAGACAAACAACAAAATAGATAGACAGACATACAGACCGAGAAATAGATAAACAGACAGACAGACAGACAGACAGAAATATATATATAGTAAACTATATCACAGATTAATACAAAATCCAAAAAGTAAAGTGCTTCATTAAAACTTTTTGAATAATACAAATAAGCACGTACAGTAAACAAAAAACTATCGTAGTATATTTATGTGAGCATATACAACTTATATACACACCTTCTGAGTAAATAATACATATTTCGTCGCAGTGTTTCTTACATGGACCAATAATTGTTCATTTTGTGTGCTTTTCTAAAACAAAAAACAACAACCATGTCTGTGTTTGTCATTCAGCCGTTCGGGAATTTAACAAAATTCGCCCTTTGAACTGTTTTTAATTTTCACATTGAGCCCTAATTAAAGTCTGTGCATGTTCATAGGCCTACATTAAAACTACATTAGTGCTTTCTGTCAACTAACATAAACCTGTCAAGTTAGAACGATTAAATGTGTTGTGTGGTGACCTTGAACTAGACGAAGGTCATGACTCGAACCGTGACTCCAAATGCAAGAACATGGTTGATTATGTCATGTTTATTATAGTGTGGGCTTTATGTAGGCTTATGAACACTAGTCTTAGTTTAAATAAGCAGATGAGTGCTGAAATGTGCTGGAGATTAGATCACAAGTCAAGTTTCATGGCTGGAAAGCTTACTTCGAGTCACCACTCCCTCTAGACGGATGACGTTGGGATGGTCAAACTGGGCCATGATGCTGGCTTCGCTCAGGAAATCTCGCCTCTGTTTCTCAGTGTAGCCGACCTTCAGAGTCTTGAGGGCCACAGGGACGTCCCGCTTCCCAGGCAGCTTCATCCGGCCGTAACACACTTCCCCGAACTCTCCTACAGCACAGAGAGATGCACTGCTCTACTTTCAGTCCACACATTACAGTGTATATGATCCAGGAATGTCAGGTTTGTTCACAAGGGCTACAATTTTATATATTTTTTACAATTACATTTAACAAATAAACAAATAAATACATGCATATAAACATTTTCATGGGACACCTGACTTTTCCACCCAAATGCGGTTCTTCCTCAAACTCCACAAAGTTGGAGGCACAATTCTATAAGACATTTTTGGATGAACCAGGTACCATGAAGATCTGCTTTACATGGGTTGGAGTGGAAGATCTACTGCTATAGAACTCTAAACCCTACTAAACACTTTTGGGATGAATGTGGGATGAACATTAGTACCTGACTTTACTAAGCCCCATGTGGCTGAATGAATCTCCACAAATCTCCACAAGCACATTACAAAATGGGAACATCTTCCCAGAAGAGTGGAGGTTAGGGAATGATTAGCCAAGCAGATGGAAAAAAAAAGAAAAGAAATTTACCTCAAACTTATTCATCTATCAATAATGTTGTTTATGATAAAACAATCAACCATGTCATCTAGTGGAACATCCTCCCAGAAGAGTGAAGGTCATTATAACAGCAAATGGAGACTAAATTGAATGTTTAATAAAATCTCATGGTCAGGTATCTACAAACTTTTGTCCATATATTATACCTACATAGGTAAAAAAAAAAAAAAACACTTGTACTGAGTAAAAGTGTTAATTTTCAGTAAAAAAAAAAAGAAAAGTGGTTCTCTTGCCTGGACGTCTGGACGTCTGGACGTCCGGACGTCCGGACTTTTTACCTGAACATATCAAATCAAAACCTGTACTATAAACCAGGACTTGTTAGCAGGATATCTGAGAAAAGTCGGGCAATATCCATCTCGTAATGTTTGTGATTAGCGCATTAGCATTCATCACACACCCAGACGATCGAGAAAATGCTAATCCAAACGTCAGTATTCTCAGAGGCTGCGCTATAAGAACATACCAGAACCAATAATTTTCTCGATCTTGATCCGGGAAGCTTCAATTTCTCTGGCGAACTCGTGGACGGCCTGGCATGGGTCCTCGTACGTGTGCGGATCAATATAAAATCTGGCTTCTGGAAATGATACTAGAATAAACAGAATTAGCATTTGGTCACATATTGCAGGATGAACGCGCCGTTTCAATCACAGTAATAATCACTGGAGCATCCGGGGAGCAGCCGGGGCCTGGATATTGGCCTCACAACCCAAAATGCTTTGAAATCTTTTGATTTATTAAAATATTTATTTATTTGTTTATTATTTGCTGTACCATGGCCGTTCTGGTAATGCATCTTTTCCTCATCTGAATCCTGGAAAGCCTTGCTGTAGCCACAGTGTCTGGAGATAAAAGGTGAAGAAGATTTTTTCTTTAAGAAGACAGGAATCATAGTGATGATTTGACAAGGCGTCCTTATCGAACTTCTGTGCTGCGTTTATGACACGTGAAAATCTAATTAGTTTCTCGCTTCTTGTGCTGATTGTGTGCTTAAATTGCTTAAGAAAGTGATTCATTCCTGATACGTTCCTGCGGTTTAAAATGTGACTCAAACGCATCATATTTCGTTTTATGTAACCAATAAATCATCCTGAGAAGTTTTATTTATTCTTAATTATTATCCTAACACTTAGTTCATTAGACTGAGGTTGCTGTGATGTCAAGTTTTTCAATTGAAGTCATGAGATTTTAGCTAGCAGTTCTATAAAAATCCAATAATTAATATAAATATAATTGATTAATTAATTCATATTAATTAATAAAATGTGCATTGTGTTTTAATGACCTATTTGGTTAAAATAACATCACAACTGAAATCAAATAAATTAACAAATACTAATAAATATAATCAATTATAAAAATAAAATACAACAAAAAGGAAGTAAAATAAAAAGATGGTTTTATGACTCGTAAAAAAGAAAAAGTAGCTAAAAATAAAAGCATATTCAAATATGTTTTTTTTTTTTTTTTAGAAATAACAAATTGTAAAAATAATAAGATATAAAAATCAAATCAAATACAAAAAGGAAATAAAATCAAAAGACGGTTTTATGTCTCGGATAAATGAAAAAAGTGTCTTAAAAAACAGCATATTAAATAAAAAATAAAATATATAACAAATTAATAGTAAATATAATAAACTATAAAAAAAATTGAATACAAAAAGGAAATAAAATACAAAGATGGTTTTATGTTTCAGAAAAAATAAAACGTTTGCTACAAATAACAGCACATTAAAATATAAAATAAATTACATTACAAAATAACAAAAAAGATAACATTAATATGTTATAATAGAAATAATTCATTTTTAATTAAAAAGTGAGATCCAGTGATGTACACTATTTACTCAAAGGTATTGGGACACCTGACTTTTCTAGCCATATGTGTTTTTTACCCAAACTGGACATCTTTGAATGCATAAGATAAAAAAAAATTTATTCACTCGAACTAGGAGACCCAAACCTGTCCCAGCATGACAGTGTCTATTTGCACAAAACCAGCTCTATGAAGATCTGGTTTACATGGGTTGGAGTCAAAGATCTCCTGCTGTAGAGCTCCACCCCTATTGAACACATTTGGGATGAATGGGACTGATGCACCCCCAGGAACCTCCTCACCTTCTCACCTACATCAGTACTTTACTTTACTAGCACCCTTGTGTCTGAATGAAATCTTACAAATATCCAGAAAATCTAGTGGAACATCTATTCAGCAGAGTGGAGGTTATTATAACAGCAAATGGGGTTTGAAATATGGAATAAGAAGTTCAAAAAGCACAAATCAATTTTATGCTTCACAGGTGTCCACAAACTTTTGCCCATATAGTGCATAATAAAATAAAATAGTATTAATTACATTATATGATATATTATATAAAAAATAAACCCAAATGAAATAATGTAATAATAATAATAATAATAATAATTATAATAATAATCCTGAATTTTTTACATTAGAATAATGCCTGATATTAGCAAAGAAATCAAGTTGTTAAGCCAAAATGATGCACATATTTTATTTAAATGAAGGAAATTATGTGTTATTTTACTAATAACACGCTTTTAAATTGTAATAATGACCTGATCTAATGGTGTATTGATGTAATAACTCAAATCTTTATGTTGACATTACGAGATATGTGGAAATATTGAGTTCTGTATTCGAAATAATGTTACGTGTTTTAACGGGAAAACTAAACATAGTATCATCATCGTATCTTCGGCGACCCCGAAGTAGCAAAATTTCATTTTAGATATACTATTTTGAAAAGTTTTAAGTCTAAATAACAGCACAATATTTCAACACTTCATTAATACTGGATACTGGATGGAAAAGGGAGACAATTCAAAGTACTCCTCTTGCCGTTTTCTGCAGATGATAAGCGCCAGGAAGGTGATGAGCCCCGAGACTAGCGCCATGGAGATCCAGATAATCGTCGCAGTGTTGTAACGTAAAGGGGCTGGAAGAAGACAGAAGGAAAAAGTCATGCAAATACTGAGACTTATACTTTATATACCTTTTATATGTAATATATGGAGAAAAGTCTTAGGACACCTGACTTTCCAGCAACATGTGGTTCTTCCCCAAACTGTTACCAGAAAACTGGAGACATGCAATTGTATAGGACGTCTTTGGATGGAGTAGTATTAAAATGTTTTCTATACTTGAACTAGGAAACATCAAACCTGCTCAATGTAGATATGCCTTTAATGGGTTGGAGTGAAAGATTTCCTAACATTTTGGATTGAATGTAAATTTACTGCACCCCAGGCCTCCTCACATCACCTACATCAGTACCTGACTTTACTAACACCTAACCTTGTGGGTGAATGAGCACAACTCTTCACAAGCACACTCCAAAATCTAGTGGAACATCTTCCCAGAAGAGTGGAAGTTCCTATAACAGACAACAGGGGACTAAATGTGGAATGAGATGTTTAAAAAGCACACAAATCTTATCACCAGGTGTCCACAAACTTTTGCCATATGGTGTATATGGTATGCAAATTATTAGTCAAGCAGGTCATTTTTTAAAAACCAATGAATTCACCCTCAAACTCATTCATCTGTCAATCATTCTTTATCTCACACAGATGAAACGATCTACCATGGCGTTAAACCTCCCGAGAACACACACACACACACACACACACACACACACACACACACACACACACACACACACACACACACACACACCTTTTTTAAAGGGTCAATTACATCAGATATCTGTTATGACCCACCAATAACCAAAGCGATTATAAGAGCGCACTCGGGATTCTGTGCAAGGTGACCCGGTAATAAAATCACGATCAATCCCCTGTGAATGCTCGCTTCCTCAAAAACGTTCTGTCCAACACGATGACTTATTGATGGCCCCCAAATCGGTGAATCAGGACACCATTGGAATCCAGAAAAACTGTAGCACTGTAATAAATCGATGTTTTAACAATACCGTTTCCTTTTAGTGCATTCAGCGCCAGAAAGCTTGCTGCTCATTGGATCGTTGAGAAAATGTATTTAGCATCGTGGCTAATGGGGTTTTATTATAATAATTCTATGACGTTCTTCAGCAGGGCTTCAGGTTGTATTCTTTTCTACTGTATTCTAATCAGTCGTGTTGTTTTCTGTTGCAAGTGAGGGAATATACAACATAGGGATGGAAATATTCAACATAGAGGCTAGCAAACGCCTGATGATAAATGAAAGTGAATTCAAACCAACACCGTGGATTATGTGTGGAAAATTCGAAAATGCATCTTCACTAATAATGAAGGTGTGAATTTCTCAGGCTGAACCACATGCGAAAAAACTCCATGTAGCTCATTAAGGTCATTAAAAAAAACGTTTATGACACTGTAGCTGTTTCATTCTGTATGGAACTGGAACTGTAGGGAACTACATGACATGTAGAAAAGGATATAATAGAATTTAGAATGCGTTCAATTCTATTCCAATCTATTTTTCTGATTGCATTTCATACTACGTCATTACATTCTTTCATACTGTATTCTTGGAATTCTATGCAATCATTTCTAATTCATTCTATTGGATTGTGTTGTGTTTGTTATTTTTGTCACATGTACACTGCAGCACAGTGATTTTCTTACTCTGCATATACCGGTCAGCCATGATACATCACTCCTGGAGCACACAGGGTTAAGGGCCTTGCTCAGGGGCCCCAAGAGTGGTTGCTTGGTGATACCATGTTTTAAACCCCTGACCTTCCGATCAGTAACCCAGAGTCTTAGACGCTAAACTTCCACCTCCCCATCACAATCACCATCACAATCCACTACAATAATCAGTGTATAATAGAATTTGTTTAAAGCATTCAATTTTAATTCAATTTCGATTACATTCTTGCCTTCTGTATTCTACTTCTTGGAATTCCATTGAATAACCTTCTATGGTAATTTATTCTATTGTGTTGTGCTGTGTTGTGTTGTCTAGTACTCTGTTTAATTCTATTAGTTTGTATTTTGCTTGATTGTGAAATATTCACTGAATAAAATTGGAATGGCAGATGATTCTATAATAATATTCGTGGTGTTGAAGGTGGAGCTGGAGGTAGCAGTGATGAGGATTCAAAATTTGCTTATTAGAGGTACAGTGCAGGTAGGACCTTCTGGTGCGATTAAAATGGTTTGTTCATGTGTAATGGAGAGACATGGGGTATATTGGCAAAAGAATGGAGGAGAAGAGGTAGGCCAAGGACGATATTGATGGATGTGTTGACATGCAGGGGGTTGATTTTAAAGCGGCAGATGTAGAGGACAGGGTGGTATGGAGACAGATGATGCTATGTGGAGACCCCCAACGTCTCAATAAGAGACGACTGCAATAATATTTGTACCTATTTGATAAAATTGTTTCATGTTCTCACCTGCTTTTCCAGTCTGGATCTCCACAGAGGGGCTGAAGCGCCCACAGCCAGCCGAGGTTCTGGCCCTGATCTGAAAGATATAGCTGGTGCCAGGTTTGAGCCCAGACACTTTTGCGCTTGTTGTCTTCGACTTCAGGGTGGAATAGCTCTGCTGCTCTTTGTCCTGTGGAAAATCCCAGACAGATTCCTTGAACTTTCCCCGCCTGATATATCCAGAGATTATGCTGCCTGATCAAACTTTTAAAGTTTGATGAGCCATCTAATTGGCCATGATGCTAATGAAGATCCTAGTTGAAAACCAGGACACACAATCTTCCATATATTAGGATCTGAGGCCAGTGACAGGCTTTTACCTTGAAAAACTTTTCAACCTCATAAGCAGCCGTATGCAAATCTCATTTGCTCTCCGTGTGGTGCCGACCACTGTTTGCTAATTCCCCCAAACAGCTGAGATCCCTCTTGGCCCATTAGACGGCAAAGCTCCCGGCTCGCTCGGCAATTAACGGCTCCCCGGCGCTTGGCATGGCCCACACTGTTTGCCGTTCATTGTCACTTTCAATAATCAGACTAAATCGTGACAAACCGCCACTGGTTGGTAATTTTCATTCAATTAAATGGAGATGCCATCGAGCCATGTGATTGAATTGCGCGATCTGTGGCCAACCAAGCCCCATAAACAAACGTGACCCTTCTCTAATGGGTCGCTCCGATCACTTTGTGTTCAGTGAAAGCCACATTGTTTTATTCAAATCGCATCTGATATAAACATAAGCATCCCTGCTGTCATGCAGACATTAAATACAATGTTTACCTCTTATTTATTTATATTTTCATACAAATAACCTCACAACACAACATATTTTACATGAAGGTTTTTCCCACCTTTTCAGAATATTTAATATCATACTCCAGGATTACTCCATTGGGCTGCTCAGGTTCATGCCACATGAGGGTGATGCTGTTTGTGCTGGCATTCTCTTGACGTATCGCCATCAC
This sequence comes from Silurus aristotelis, assembly GCF_946808225.1. NCBI lineage: Eukaryota > Metazoa > Chordata > Actinopteri > Siluriformes > Siluridae > Silurus > Silurus aristotelis. The sequence continues at coordinate 10,003,263 of NC_139602.1, forward strand.
CTGAGAGGGAGCTGGAAAAAAAGATGTCATATTCAAAACTTTTCTTTTTGGAATTCTGCATTATTACATGATTGAAATATGTGTGGATGACCTTTAATACTGGATTCACCAAAGTAGCTTTAGGTTCTTTAAGCTCTTCAAGCTCTTCGTATCTGTATTTTAATGAAGTGTTTCCATTTGGGGAAACTTTTACTTTAACTGCACTACATTTCTACTACAAATATTTGACTTTTTACTGAACTACATTTTGTAAAATCAGTCGTTTCTTTTTATTTATGAGGATAAAAACGTAACTGGTGAAACACGCAACGAGTCACCAATCAGGATCGAGCGCACGCTCTGTTTTAAACCTGTTCTGATTGGCGCTCGGTGCATCTACTGATCACCAACATTCAGTTCAGCATCAGTTCAACATCAAGCAGAACATTTAGAGAGGAATAAATGATGAAGAAACTCCAGACTCGAACTCGCCACAACACACGTGACCTCATTTACACGTTTTTTTTAAGTAGTTGAAAAGGTTTTGGGCTCATGATCATTGTAACAGACATCAATCAGTGTTTGAGTCATTAATATCATTCTATTAATAGATCAGTGTGCCGAGAGTCACATTCGAGTCTTTTCACATAAACTGAGTTGATTAAGTAAAGAGTCTTGTGATAAAAATGATAATAGGAACATTATAGTCGTAATAAATCACAGTACTTTGGATACTTAAGTACATTTGAAGGCAATTTGTACTTTTACTCAAGTCAAATTTTAAAGGGACACTTTTACTGGAGTCACATTTTACCGACTGGATCTACTTTACCTCAATTACATGCTTTGTGTACTTCCACCACTGCTCTTTAAGTGTTCTTAAAATGTTTCTATAGAGTGTGCAGGACGTTTGGTAGCTTCTGAAGGGGTTATAATAGAAACCATCTCTGGTTTTCATTTTATTTTTTACTAGGAACCATCTCTGTTTCCTAGCAGAACTATTTAGGAAGCAAAAAACCCTTAAGACTCATAAGATCACTTATATTTATGACATTTGGCAGACCCCCTTGTAAACGACTTACAATTATATTATTTATACAATTCAGATTTTAAAGGATAAGGGCCTTGCTCAAGGGCCCAGCAGTGACAGAGTTGTTGGAGCTGGGATGTGAACTCATGACCTTTTATCAGAAGTCAGATCCAATTCCCTACATTTATTCCCTACCACAAGCTTAAAGAACCTGTTCCTCTGGAAACTGGCAAGCGGACAAGTTGAAGCAAGTACTCCAACCTCAAAACTGTGATAAATAAAGCTTTGTTGGCTTTTACACAAAATATATAATACGTCCCACATAGTAAAAGTCTCCTACCTGCCTGATTTGTCATAATGTTGACTGTGGCATAAGGCGGCGAAACCTTGCTCAAGTGCGATACCCCATTCATCACCAGGATGCGGAAGGTGTAGTTAGTGTGTGCCACCAAGTTGATCACGTTCACCCATGGCTCCGTCAGTCCCTTCTGCTGGGGGATGAACCTGATTGAGCTGACTCCCATTCGTGACACCATTCCATTTACACCTAAACCTCCTCCACTGCCAGTTGCTCCTCCACCTGGGCTTCCTTGGGCTCCAACAGCAGCTCCTAATATCCCATTGACAAAGGTTCCTCCGACATTGCAGTTCTCACATTGCTCTCCAGGCTTTACGCATTTTTGACACTGAACGTCATAGATGATATCGGCACGGCCACCCGTGTCCAAAGGGGAACCCCATTCCAGGTTAACGGTGGTTCCGTTTACAGACGAAATTACATTGATAGGTGCAGACGGAGGTCCTGTTGGGACACAATAGCCATCATTTAATGATTTGCGAAAGGATTGAGTTAGTAAAGTATCAGACTTGCAAATCAAACACCTGGTCTTTTAGATATCATAAGGGTATTACATGAGGTATTTTCTTTTACTCTTTTGATATCATTGATGCTTACACTTCATTCAAAACTTCACTTAAAATGAATCTCCTATAGGTTACACCTTAACATACTTGTGCAAGGAGCGCTAGGAGGGTCAGTAGATGTTCGGTAGTAGTTGGCGTCGCAAGGGCAATTGAGAGCAGCCCTGGTCTCTGAGTGGCTATGGAGAGGACATTTTCCACAAAGCTGGCCTCCAGCAACAGGTTTGTAGAAGCCCACTTCACAGGCTGGAAGGACATAAAAAATATGACAAAGATCATGTTACACCAAACTAATGTTGTGGAAAATGTGTACAAATTTAATCAAGCAAAGGTTGGGTGGATTTTCATCTTCAGGTCCCTGATCCAATCCTGACCTGAGTGAAGGGGGTACATTTTGCATGTGCTTTTTGTGTCTTTGAGGGTTTCATCTGGGTTTTCTTGTTTCCCCTCACTGTAAATTCCCCCTCACTGTTAGTAAGTGTGCATGAAATCTAGAATACATCTGAGTTATTTCCAGAAACTGCTCTGTATTCATCGCAATCCCTTGCACGACATGACAAATGAAATAAAGGTACCTGTGCTCCTCACCTGACTTTAAAAACATGCTCTCATTACCTTTAAAATCCACACTCCTGCGCAAGATAAATGGGCCGAGTCCAAAATGACAAATATAACATTTATTGCATTTGGCAGAGACCTTTATCCAGAGCGACTTACAATTATCTTATTTATACACTGAGCAGTTGAAAGGTTTAGGACATTATAGGCACACTTTAGCAGCTTGATGGTGCTAGGATTTAACCTCACAAGCTTCAGATCAGAAGTTCAACATCTTAACCATTGAGTTAACCCTCCCATAATATACAGCATTCAATAGTCTTATAAAATCATTGGTCAGAAAATGAGCAAAAATTAAACCAAGGCACACTTGAGACTCTCCCATGCCACCATTTAATCAGTTATGGTTACAAGGAAGGCATTCTTCAAAATGTGTCTTTGTTCTAGCACTGAGGTTCTGGAATTAATTTCCAGTTGATGCCCTAGCAGCTAAGGCAGCTGTTACTAATCCAGACTAAGACAGCTACACTAATCCAGAAAAACTTTTAAATGGCGCTTTTGTCTAGAAAACGCTACACGCTTTCAACTGTTTCCCAAAAGTTTCTCGTCCACATTGAAACATCTGAAAACACTTACATCCCTGTACTGCGTATGAGCAAAACCGGCTGACGTTTATTTACGTTCCGGCTCTTAGAAATGTTGCAGCAATGATGATCGTTTGCAAAATTCGCCTCCAACGTTACAGTTGGAGCAAAAACGTGTACAATTTGCCAAAACAAGGAATATGCATTTTCAAATGAAATCGTATTTGTGTGGACATACAAGACCCAAGTCTAAACACCTCATTCTTCCAGAATAACTTTAATAAGTATTTCTGAATGCAAAAAGACTTTTATTCTCTATTCATATTTTCTCCAAAAAAAAGTTTGTTACCTGATTATTTTCTTAGTTTTTGATCTAATAAACCAGAATCAGAATGTATTTATTGATCGAGCCCTCAAGGCAGTTTTACCGTAAATACCATAAATATAAATGTACTGTGGCAATTTTATGGCAGTGAAGTGTCCGAGGAAAAAGCTAAAAAAAATGAGAAATCCATAATAATAAAATTAATTAATAATAATCAAAAAACATTGAGTTTGAGATTGTGGGATTTCTAGTGTCTCTACTTTTGCGAAACAAGAACAATTTCAGGAATTAATCCAGAGTCCAGATAGTCAAACAAACAAACAAAAAAATTTACTTTATGATGCTAGGTGGACCTGCTTTAAATTTTATATTTTTATACATTATATATTTTATTTTGAAATATTCTATTTCTATTTATATGATGGACATGTCGGTGTATGAATGTGTGTGACAAATAAAATGTGATTAGATTTGATTATATGTAGATCAGGTTTAACAATAAACCTCACAAAGCAGAAATAAATCGATTACGAATCAACATTTTGGATTCATAGAATTAATGTAAAAAATTATTCACATTTATAAATTAATTGAACAAAAAATATAAATGTATATATATTCCTTTGTGAATAATGCACAGTAGTGCAGGATTTAATGCTTTATCACTAGTAACTGTGTAAAGGTATAATTCCTGTTCAGCTCAGTTTTATTTGTAGATCAGTTTCAGGTAAATCCTGAAGCTGGAGGTATTTCTGTTTGTTGACCCACCAGTCCCTAAACTGTCCAAACAAGGGTTGAGATATTTGCTGCACATAAGCACCACAGCACTGTCGTCAGCCCTGCAGTTTGGCATGTGTAATGAGATTGTAGCTGCAGACGGCCCGAGCATACCGATAAGAGAAAAAGAGAGACACGACTAAAGATACATGAATTAGCAATTGAAGTATTTTTTCGCTCTCTGGAAACAATCCTCTGCCCAGGGAACCTGCAAGAATTCCTGATTGCAATGTTTCGTTGCTCTCTGGTTTCTTTACTTGTTTTATCCCAATAATCTCCTGCATACTATGATGTTTTTGTTCTTTGTGAGTGTAAACGCAGGCCACGAGTGTGGACCCTTCTCACGCCTTTGAAGTTCGGAAGTTCAGCACCACAAATCAGATGACACGCTTGCAAACAGCAACACGCTCCAAAACAGCCTGGATGGAGTGTAAGACTGTTGTAAGATCTCTTGCAGATAAATTGAACATGGACACAGTAATCTCACAGCCAGTCAGCATTCCCTTTTAGACTGATGGAACAGAGCTTCTTTAGTGATCATTTGGCTCCTCTGTAGAAAGAAGTGTTAAAGGTGATCATCTGTACCAACAGTGTAACTATATCTATATTTATATCTATATCCACTACCACTTTACTGCTATTCGTCCATCTGCTGTTTACACTTTGCTGCCTGTCTGTCGGTCTGTCTGTCTTGTCTGTCTGTCTGTCTGTCTGTCTGTCTGTCTGTCTGTCTGTCTGTCTGTCTGTCTGTCTGTCTGTCTATCTATCTATCTATCTATCTATCTATCTATCTATCTATCTATCTATCTATCTATCTATCTACATTTCTGTCAATTTATATGTCTGAAAAACAGCCCCACAGCATAATTCTGCCACCACCATGCTTCACTCTTGAGGTGATATTGGACAGGTGATGATATTTGGTTTTCTCCAGAGATACAATTTAGAACTAAGGAGAAACAGTTTAATCTAGACTCTAGTCAAGGTGTACTGAGTGTAAATTGGTGAAATAAACAATGAATTGAAACAATTGTAGTATCTGTCTGTCTGTCTGTCTGTCTGTCTGTCTGTCTGTCTGTCTGTCTGTCTGTCTGTCTGTCTGTCTGTCTGTCTGTCTGTCTGTCTGTCTGTCGATCTACCCACACATTTAATTTTCGGTCATTTTTCAGATATTAAATGCGCAGTAAATGTATGTATTCAGCCTTGAATTGCCACTTCAGCTTGGAGGGTATACTCACTTTGTATTGGGCTTGAGTCTTACTTCTGTCTCTCTTTTCTCCGTATCGGCATATCGTTTGGTTTGTCAGCACCTGTCAGTGGAACGCACCCACTGCAGGGGGGATTTGCATCACTATGAATTTTAATGAATATTTACAGCCATCATGTGTTGACCTTGATATTTTTACTTTTTATATAAATGAATAAATGGTTGGAAATGTGTTTTTTTTTTCTTCCAAATACTTGACAACTACAGCATTAACTATGCATGGGATCTCTGAAAACTCTGTGTGTTCTCCAAGATTCTGTAATAAAACCAAACTCAAAAAACTGCTCTTTGGGGATTGCTCGACTTTAATGATAGTTTTTGCGAATGCTGCCCTGTAATAAAGTCACATGCAATACAGGCTATGGCTTAGTGAAGCTCAGTCAAGGTTGTCTTTGCAAAAACGGTTCACCCCCGTGGACTGAGGCGTGGACCACATCCAATTTCAACACCACGGTCTCGCGCTTACAAATTTTAAAGAGTTTTTAAAAGTTACAAGTTGAGGTGGTCCAGGGTCACAACTGGACATTTCCCATAAACATTGTTTGGGTTATTCGATATGCAAATATTTCCTTTAAGAAATTGTGATTTTTAGATAAAAAATTGGATCATCTTTGATTTTAGTAGAAGACTGTTGAGTATGGAGACAGCAGAAAGAAGGAAAAGAGGAAGGGCAAGGAGGAGGTTCATAAATGTGGCAGATGTAGAGGACAGGGTAGATGTAGATGGATGATAAAGCCAAAAGATGAAGAAGAAGAAGAGTAAGATGGTTCTCTATCTATTTATTTATTATTTGTTCATTTATTTGTAGATGGAATAAGAAAAAATATGCAGTAATTCGCTTTCACACGTCATTCACTTTACCATAAAAAGATTAAATGTGTAAATGTTCCAAAATTACAACAGTGAGGAACACCTCAGTGAAGGGTGCAGTTTAGTACATTTTATGTACACAATTTTTGTTTTAATTGTAGATATGCAAGTGTGTTATCTGTAGGAGAATCCAAAAATTGTCTATCACAAAGTCCATAGTCTTGTTTAAAGCAAATGCAGGACAACCTATTAACACCAACAGCTGAGCACCAGACCCTGGAAAATCAGAAATCCATGAAACCAAGATACAGAGGCAAAAGGGTGTAGATAAACAACCCAACACTGAATTCTACTATTATTGGAAATCCAAGCTGATTTTCTAAAGTGCCTTCTATATTTAGAAGCCAGATATTGCTGGCTTCTAAATATAATAAATGTATAACATTCTTTGCAAGCAATTTACACGCAGACAAAACCAAAAGACATGATTATTAAACACACACAGAGAACAGTCAGGCAATTCACAAACAAGGTCAAGGAACCCAGAGAAAAAAAAGGGTTAGCAATCACAGAATACAATGTCACAGAACTGGAAAAGTGAATGAGTCATTTTAAACCGTGTGTGTGTGTGTGTGTGTGTGTGTGTGTGTGTGTGTGTGTGTGTGTGTGTTTTGTGATTTAACCAGGTGCTTGCGGTCACAAATTCCTGTGACTGAGAACAAGTAAGCTGCCATGTTTTTTGGGGGATCTGGATCAGCCATGTTTTAGGTCGTGGTGTTCTGGGTAATTGAGTTCTAGTTTTTGATAGACTTAAAAACAATAATCTATCTACTGGTAGGGGTGTAATAGTCCACAAAATACACTCCCGGTTTTGTACATTCCATAGTTTTAAGTCACAGTCCTTTTTTCAATTTTAATTTGGTTAGGAGAAGGAAATGCAAAACATAAAATTGGTTGTCATCACTCAGTCGATTTTTGCTTTGTTACGCGAGTAAAAAATTGAGGTACGAGCTCGAGACGCCGCCGCTAGATGGCGAAGCGAAGCAAGAAAGTGAAGACTGTGACGAAAATTAAGATAAGCAAAGAAGTTTAGGGATACGTAGTGTACAGGATTGATAGTAAAAAACGAGTTTTCCTTCCGCCTCGGCCAGTGTCTTTTTTAGCTCAAGTCGTCTCATCTCCACGGTAAATACACTGCATAAAACCTCATTAAATCTTTACATGCTCTTTCTACTATGTTTTTATACAAGATTTGTTATTTAGAAATGTATTTTTCTAATTTAATAACATGAAACATAAAAATTGGAGTGGCATTTTAAGGGTTGGAACGGATTAATGCCATTTTAAGTATTTTCAATGGGGAAAATGTATTTGATGTGCGAGCAAATTGAGCTACGAGCTCGTCCACGGAACGAATTAAACTCGTAGGTCAACGTACCACTGTATATACAGTACAGACCAAAAGTTTGGACACACCTTCTCATTCAAAGAGTTTTCTTTATTTTCATGACTATGAAAGATTCACACTGAAGGCATCAAAACTATGAATTAACACATGTGGAATTATATATGGAATTATATACATAACAAAAAAGTGTAAAACAACTGAAAAATGTCATATTGTAGGTTCTTCAAAGTAGCCACCTTTTGCTTTGATTACTGCTTTGCACACTCTTGGCATTCTCTTGATGAGCTTCAAGAGGTAGTCACCTGAAATGGTCTTCCAACAGTCTTGAAGGAGTTCCCTGAGAGATGCTTGGCACTTGTTGGTCCTTTTGCCTTTACTCTGCGGTCCAGCTCACCCCTAAACCATCTCGATTGGGTTCAGGTCCGGTGACTGTGGAGGCCAGGTCATCTGGCACAGCACCCCATCACTCTCCTTCTTGGTCAAATAGCCCTTGATGCCTTCAGTGTGACTCTACAATTTACATAGTCATGAAAATAAAGTAAACTCTTTGAATGAGAAGGTGTGTCCAAACTTTTGGTCTGTACTGTATATAAATAAATAAAATGCATCAAATTAATGCAATAAAGTTTTTTATTATAATTATTAAATTGAGTATATATCCATATCGCTGGACAGTCACACTGCGCTAACGGTACCTGAAACACGATTTGTACTGCGCATGTGAGAAAACGTGTAGGTTTTGGTCTCTCAGTTCAAGTGAAGGGAAAATTGTGTAATGCTGTACAAGTTTAAAGAGGAAGTACATATGGCTGGAAAAGTCATGTGTCCCAATACTTTTAGTGTGTATAGTGCATCTAAGAGGTAATAACGCTGTCGGTGTGAATATTTCCACTTCAGGATGCTTTTCCACACGACTAAACACTCGGCAAAATCCTGAGGTGTCATCAGGGAGTGAAGAGCAGCTGCCAATGAGCTGTGAGGGTTCGACTGAGTGATGAATGATTTGTGAAATGAAAGCAGGAAATTAGACTTCATCCTGACGACTCTGTAAAGATCTCTCGCTCTGTAAGAGTTAGAACACACATGGAGGGGGTGTATAATGGGTGTATAATGGGAGTTATAATGGGGGTATAATAGGGGGTTATAATAGAGAGTATTTTGTAAGGCATAATGGATGTATAATTGAAGTTATAATGGGGGTATCGTAGGGGGTTATAACAGAGAGTATTTTGGAAGGCATAATGGGTGCAAAATGAGGTGTGTTATATTATGGTGTGTGTAAATTGGGGCTATAATAGAGGTTATAATGGGGTATAATGGGGGTTATTATGGGGCGTGTTATATTGAGCTGGGTATAATGGGGGTTATAATGGGAGTTTATAATGGGAGGTTATAATGGTGCAGTTTTATTGAGCTGGGTATAATCGAGGTTTAATGACGTATAATAAGAGGTTATAATGGTGCAGTTAAACCGAGATCGGTATAATGGACAGTATAATGGGGTATAATGGGGCGGTTATATTGAGTTGGGTATAATGGGGGTTATAATAGGGCTATAATGAGAGGTTATAATGGGACGTGTTATATTAAGCTGGGTATAATCGGGGTTTAATGGGGGTATAATGGTAGGTTATAATGGGGCATTTATATTGAGCTGGGTATATTGGGGGGTATAATGGGGGGTATATTAACTGTGAGCCTATAATATAAATAATAAATGTAATAAATAATACAATTATAAATATTATGAACTGGACACTTGGTACATGTGTGTGTATATATGGTTGTGTGTGTGTGTGTGTGTGTGTGTGTGTGTGTGTGTGTGTGTGTGTGTGTGTGTCAGTGCACAGCAATAAAGAGTCGTTCTCTCACCATCTTTTCTTTTTCTGTCACAGGTGTGTGTGTGTGTGTGTGTGTGTGTGTTTGTGTGTGTGTGTGTGTGTGTGCTTGTAAGCCGTGTGTAGGAGCTGTGTGTAATCTGTATGTAAGCTGAGTGTGATTTGTGCGAGCTGTGTGTGTGTTTGTGTGTGACTAAGCTGTGTGTGAACTGTGTGTGTCTAAGCTGTGTGTGTGTGTGTGTACGGTGTGTGTCATGTGTGTGTCTATATTGTGTGTGTTTAAGATTTGACGTGTGTGTGAGAGCTGTGTGTGTGAGAGAGAGCTGTGTGTAAACTGTGTAAGTGTGTGTGTGAGAAAGAGAGTGAGAGCTGAAAGTATGTGATCTTTGTGTGTAAGAGTAGTGGCATGTTAATGGTATGTCTGTGTGCAAGCTGTGTGTGTGATCTGTGTGATCTGTGTGTGTGTGTGTGTGTGTGTGTGTGTGTGTGTGTGTGTGTGTGTGTGTGTGTGTGTGTGTGTGCGGTCTGTATGTAAGCTACAGAAATTACAGAAATGTCCCCACTGTGGGGCAAATAAAGATATATCTTATCTTATCTTAATGCATGTGTGATGTACATGTGACTAAAGTGTGTGTGTGTGTGTGTGTGTGTGTGTGTGTGTGTGTGTGTGTGTGTGTGTGTGTGTGTGTGTGTGTGTGTGTGCACGCACGCATCAGTAAACCGAGGCGTCTTTTAGCCATGACATTATTAGAGGTTAGTGACATTTGCAGGCAGCCAATCTGTCTTCAGGCTGCAGGCCACCGTACAGCGATACTCATCACCACCGGCACCATCTGGATCCTGAACCTTCTGCTCATTACAGCGTCGCTGATACCATACAACACCCCCCTAACCCCCCACCCCACACACACACACACACACACACACACACACACGCCCTAAGCGGGACGGATGATCTCAAGATGGATTGTGTGCACTGTCGAGGCTGAGGCTTGACAAAGAAATGAAAAGAAAGCAAAAAAAAAAAAAGATTTGTATATAAATAATATCCGATATCTGAGCTTCGCCGCTGCTCCAGAAATGCCAGTCTGTTTAAAATGCGAGTGCAAATCTGGAACAAAAAAACCAAAAAAAACATGCGATGCAGCTATGACCTTTCCATAATCATTAAATAACGAGACCTTTGATTAGAAATACTAATCGTGGCGTAGAGACACAGTGTGGACGTCGGGACGTTTGTCTGCCTGATGGATTCTGGGCAACGTTTTCCTCAATATGGTGTTTATAGGCATTCATAACACCAGCGTAAGATCTTCATGATATCCTTCACTGCTATTACAATACCATTACAATATACGGTTGGCATTCGGTCAAAGGCAAAGGTGATACAAATAAAAATGAATTGAAAAAAAATGTATTGAATTGAATTGATTTGCTTGAAGAGAAGGTAGTAAAAACTTATAATCATGCTATGACAGGTTATGATACGTTTATGATATGATTCTATATGTCATAAGATTGAATATGAGACATGAGATGTGAGATCATAATTAAGGAAACGACTTGCTGGAATGAGGTTCTTATGTCACCTCATGATGCCAGATGAGGATTTTATGCTATTTTTCTTTAGAGATGAAGTTCTTATGTCATCTTATGCCATTTCTTTTAGAAATGAGATCCTCATGTCACCTTATGCTATTTTTATTTAGAGATGAGGTCCTTATGTCAGCTTATATCATTTTGGAGATAAGGTCCACAAGTCATCTTATGCCATTTATTGAAATGTTGATCTGTTGACATATGATTCTTATGGCATGACTGTTGTTGACACATGGCGTTAATATCATCTTATAACGTCTTGGCATTTGGTTCTTGTGTCAGTTAATGCTGCGTATTTACAAACGTCAGTTTATTGCACTAAAGATTCTTTCAACTTATGACTCTTGTTGTTATAAGCTTCTTATGTCATCTTATGTAGCTTTCAGTTAATTATCATTGAATAACAATTGATTTGAAATACTAACCGTGGCATAGAGGAGCCATGTGGATGCTGGGCCGTCTGCCTTATGGATTCTGAGTAACGTTTTTCTCAATATGGTGTTCATAGAGCTACATAACACCAGCATAAGCGCTTCATGACATCCCTCACTGTTATAATGATGTCTGGTTGACATCAATGCCAATTGATGAGAAGAGGTCTTTATATCAACCTTATGCCTTTTTCCGAATGAAATTCTTATGTCACCTTATGTCATTTGCTGAGATGAGGTTCTTATGTCATCTGACTTGCGTTCATGGTTGTGTAAAAGCAGCCGACAAACCGTCAACATCAAAGCCATTTTTGCTTTGTGCAAATTGATATAAAAATTTTATTCCATTAAACGAGTGAAAAGATGACATAAGGTGCATAAGACATTTATGTGAATATGTAAAACACGTTCCACAAGGGTCACTGTATGGCACTGCACAAGATAAAATAAGGCATAAGGTGACAAAAGAACCTCATCTAAAAAAAATACAAATATTAATAATAATAAAGACATAACATAAGGACCTCATCTCAACAAGTGATATAAGATGACATAAGGACTTCATTTCAAAAATGGCACAAGGTAACAAGTATCTTAAAAAAATCTAATATGGTGACATAAGAAGGCATAAGATTGAGAAAGACCTCTTCTCAACATAAGGACCTAGTCTCAAAAAATGACAGTGACATAGGGACCCTATTTTAACAATTGATTTGAACAAATGCTTTTATTTTGCATAATGCAGAGTTTTCTATAACACTGCCTCATTACAGATGCAAATCTGTTTACTAGCAGCAAATTGTCCTTAAAACTGCGATTTTCAACTTTGTAGGTGACTGAAGCCCAAAGTGGAGGAGGGGAATTGCAGATCAATTTGCGACAGAAATGCGGTGTCTCGTTCTAACTGCTTGATAGATGGAGTCGAACCTGCCTAAATAGAGTGTGACCTTGAAGAGTTGTTAACTGGAGGAAGAGAAGCTGACAGTCGGTAGTCTGGGGTTCGTGCACATCGCCACTGTGGATGCAGTAAAAAATACCCGAATTTTAGAATGTTATGTCGACCCTGTGATCGCTTTCAGGACATGAAGATAGGAAGAAAAAATGAAAGATATTATTATGGGCTAAAAAAATGGTCTCTTGTTGATCTTCTACAACATCTTCCACTACAAACGAGCAGGACACATCAGAGCATATTAAACAGACACACGTGTTTCTTCCACACACTGTTACCATCAAGTTGGAAGCACACAATTGTACAGAACGTCTCTGAATTTCCCTTTAACTCCAGATCCAAACCTTTCTTTCTTTCTTTCTTTCTTTCTTTCTTTCTTTCTTTCTTTCTTTCTTTCTTTCTTTCTTTCTTTCTTTCTTTCTTTCTTTCTTTCTTTCTTTCTTTCTTTCTATATCCTCCTCATTTCTTTTCTTTCTTTCTTTCTTTCTTTCTTTCTTTCTTTCTTTCTTTCTTTCTTTCTTTCTTTCTTTCTTTCTTTCTTTCTTTCTTTCTATATCCTCCTCATTTCTTTTCTTTCTTTCTTTCTTTCTTTCTTTCTTTCTTTCTTTCTTTCTTTCTTTCTTTCTTTCTTTCTTTCTTTCTTTCTTTCTTTCTTTCTATATCCTCCTCCTTTCTTTTCTTCTTTTCTTTCTTTCTTTCTTTCTTTCTTTCTTTCTTTCTTTCTTTCTTTCTGTCGTTCTGTCGTTCTGTCTTTCTTTCTTTCTTTCTTTCTTTCTTTCTTTCTTTCTTTCTTTCTTTCTTTCTTTCTTTCTTTCTTTCTTTCTTTCTTTCTTTCTTTCTTTCTTTCTGTTGTTCTGTCGTTCTGTCCTTCTTTCTTTCTTTCTTTCTTTCTTTCTTTCTTTCTTTCTTTCTTTCTTTCTTTCTTTCTTTCTTTCTTTCTTTCTTTCTTTCTTTCTATATCCTCCTCATTTCTTTCTTTCTTTCTTTCTTTCTTTCTTTCTTTCTTTCTTTCTTTCTTTCTTTCTTTCTATCTATCTATCTATCTATCTATCTATCTATCTATCTATCTATCTATCTATCTATCTATCTATCTATCTATCTATCTTTCTTTCTTTCTTTCGTTCTGTCTTTCTTGCTGTCTTTCTTTTTTTTTTTTCTTTCTTTCTTTCTTTCTTTCTTTCTTTCTTTCTTTCTTTCTTTCTTTCTTTCTTTCTTTCTTTCTTTCTTTCTTTCTTTCTTTCCTGCACTCCATCCTTCCTTCCTTCTATATCCTCCTCATTTCTTTCTTTCTTTCTTTCTTTCTTTCTTTCTTTCTTTCTTTCTTTCTTTCTTTCTTTCTTTCTTTCTTTCTTTCTTTCTTTCTATATCCTCCTCCTTTCTTTTCTTCTTTTCTTCTTTTCTTCTTTTCTTTCTTTCTTTCTTTCTTTCTTTCTTTCTTTCTTTCTTTCTTTCTTTCTTTCTTTCTTTCTTTCTTTCTTTCTTTCTTTCCTGCACTCCATCCTTCCTTCCTTCTATATCCTCCTCATTTCTTTCTTTCTTTCTTTCTTTCTTTCTTTCTTTCTTTCTTTCTTTCTTTCTTTCTTTCTTTCTTTCTTTCTTTCTTTCTTTCTATATCCTCCTCATTTCTTTTCTTTCTTTCTTTCTTTCTTTCTTTCTTTCTTTCTTTCTTTCTTTCTTTCTTTTTTTCTTTCTTTCTTTCTTTCTTTCTTTCTTTCTTTCTTTCTTTCTTTCTTTCTTTCTATATCCTCCTCATTTCTTTTCTTTCTTTCTTTCTTTCTTTCTTTCTTTCTTTCTTTTTTTCTTTCTTTCTTTCTTTCTTTCTTTCTTTCTTTCTTTCTTTCTTTCTTTCTTTCTTTCTTTCTTTTTTTCTTTCTTTCTTTCTATATCCTCCTCCTTTCTTTTCTTCTTTTCTTTCTTTCTTTCTTTCTTTCTTTCTTTCTTTCTTTCTTTCTTTCTTTCTTTCTTTCTTTCTTTCTGTCGTTCTGTCGTTCTGTCTTTCTTTCTTTCTTTCTTTCTTTCTTTCTTTCTTTCTTTCTTTCTTTCTTTCTTTCTATCTTTCTTTCTTTCTTTCTTTCTATATCCTCCTCATTTCTTTCTTTCTTTCTTTCTTTCTTTCTTTCTTTCTTTCTTTCTTTCTTTCTTTCTTTCTTTCTTTCTTTCTTTCTTTCTTTCTATCTATCTATCTATCTATCTATCTATCTATCTATCTATCTATCTATCTATCTATCTTTCTTTCTTTCTTTCTTTCTTTCTTTCTTTCTTTCGTTCTGTCTTTCTTTCTTTCTTTCTTTCTTTCTTTCTTTCTTTCTTTCTTTCTTTCTTTCTTTCTTTCTTTCTTTCTTTCTTTCTTTCTTTCTTTCTTTCTTTCTTTCCTGCACTCCATCCTTCCTTCCTTCTATATCCTCCTCATTTCTTTCTTTCTTTCTTTCTTTCTTTCTTTCTTTCTTTCTTTCTTTCTTTCTTTCTTTCTTTCTTTCTTTCTTTCTTTCTTTCTTTCTTTCTATATCCTCCTCCTTTCTTTTCTTCTTTTCTTCTTTTCTTCTTTTCTTTCTTTCTTTCTTTCTTTCTTTCTTTCTTTCTTTCTTTCTTTCTTTCTTTCTTTCTTTCTTTCTGTCTGTTTCAGTCCAGTGACATCAATAAAAAGGAGAAAGAGAACAGCCTCGGAGGGATAAACACACCAAGCAGAGGAGAGCTACCAGATCCCTACACATTGAAAACTTTCCCATTATGCAACCCTGATACTAATGATTCCATGAGTATTACAGAATACAGAATAATTCAGCATCTGATCTTCACCTGATTTCGACTGACACTGAATTTCCTCATTCTTACACACTCGTGTTGTGGAAAATGTGAGAATTTAAAAGGCTTAAAAACTTCACCCAAGTGGTACGATGGGTTTTTTACAGCAGAGATGATCATAGCCTCAGACTCTCTCTCTCTTGTGTTTTGGCAGAAAGTCCAGTCTGATGCTAATGAAGAAGTTTAATCTACCTGAACGCTCCCCCCCATGGGCATCCCATTTTAATTATGTTATTAAATGTCTCCCGCCAGTGCTAATAGGCTGCATAGCAACACGCCACTTCTCTAAAGAGTTTTGCCGGGTGAAAAAAAAACGGGAACTTGACTGCAGCTATTAGAGCCGTCTCTGCCAAAATCACTATTAGAAAAGAAAAACGCTGTGAAGTGGAGCAAATACGCGATTAGACTTTGCCCCAATGGGCCTAAAGCATCTCAATTTATCTCCATTTACTGGGCAAATATTTTTTTTTATAGCTCAAAAATATGGACTACACGCAGGAGGATTTCATATCCCGTAATAACATGTTTACAGAGACAACTTGGAATCAGATTTGTCCTGTTGAATAATATCCCACGTGAGCTTGTTCTTCATTATTTATTATACAGAAACACGTCTCGAAGTGTTTTATTCCACTTATACTTTATTCCACTTATACTTTATACCACAACAGTTAGTCAGAGGAAGTAACACTGTGAACACTATACGGTGTCCATGAAATCCATGATAATGGTGTCAATGGTGTCCATAATGTCTATAGTGTCCATGGAACTCATGTTTATTATGTTTATGGTTTCCATAATGCCTATGGAATCTGTGTTTTTGGTGCCTAAAGTGTCCATAATGTCAATGGAATCCATATTTATGGTGTCTATGTTGTCTATAATGTCTATGTTGTCCATTTCAGTCCATGTTAATGGTGGATTTTTTTTGGCCATAATGTCCATGGAATCCAAGTTTATGGTGTCTATAATGTCCATTGAAACTATGTCCATGGTGTTAATGTAATATTTGTGTCTACGGTGTCTATGGAATCCAGCTTTATGGTTTGTAAAGACTCTATAATGTCCATGGTGTCTTTGGAATCCACGTTTATGGTGTCTATGGTTTCCATAATGTCTATGGAATTTTTGTTTTTGGTGCCTAAAGTGTCCATAATGTCCATAGTGTCAATGGAATCCATATTTATCATACCTATGGTGTCCACGTTGTCCATTTAGTCCATGTTTATAGTGGATCTTTTGATTTCATAATGTCAATGTTGTCCATGAAATCTTTTATTGTGTCTATGGTGTCCGTAATGTCCATGGAATCCGAGTTTATAAAAGTTTATATATCCTCCTCATTTCTTTCTTTCTTTCTTTCTTTCTTTCTTTCTTTCTTTCTTTCTTTCTTTCTTTCTTTCTTTCTTTCTTTCTTTCTTTCTTTCTTTCTTTCTTTCTTTCTTTCTTTTTTTCCGAATCATTAAACTGAGTCATGATTCGACAAACAACTCAAAACACAGAGAAGACACAAAAAGATGTCAAGTACAGATCAAACCCTTTTCGCTGTTCGAAAATACTGTGCAATCGCACGCCAGACGAGACGGACGCGTTTGTGTTAATGAGCGTTAAACAGTCGTTAATTGTCTGACTGAATTGCTGCCACCTCTTCAGGCTCGTCTAATTGATTTGTGTCGAAACGGAGGAAGGAATCTGTCTCTCAGTGCCTGCGACAAAATTGGAGGGAATGTCGGAATGAGAGTTACTGATATTATTTCTGCTCCAAATTACTGAGAAAACGAGTTTTGTCCTTTCGTCTGTCTGATTCTTGTGAAGCCAGACTTCGATTTATTTACAAGTTCAATATTGAATAGATTGAATAGTTCAAAAGGAGAAAATTTATGTTTATATCCATACAGAATATTTGAGTCTATCTCGTGTGCGAACTAATCCTAGTGCAAAAGTAGTGCTTTACACATTGCAAACACACAGTCGTCTTAGTGTGGGGCAATGAGAACAGCAACAAAATGTTTAAATCACACATATGGAACTGCCCCCCTTTGTGAGCATGTAGTCTTTTACAATAAATTGTTTAAATTCAATATAAACAATTCACAACAAAACGTTTGCAATTATTATTATTATTTTTTGTATGACTCTCTATTCCAGCCTGCTATAAAGTTCAAATACAATATTCCCAAAGGTGCTTGGACCCCGATGATCGCAGTGCTCCAGGTCACATACTTTTACTACATCATGCTCCGCCTACCTCCGATGTCCAGTGACTGATAAAATAGCTTTTGCAGACCAAGGAATCACGTTATTATTTCTGCCGTTTGTGACTTTTTGCATCGTGAAAGAAATGGAAGAAAAAAAAAAGAATCCCAGAGACGAGTCATAATCTAGGTGACCAGACAGCAGCTAATGGCTTCACAGTCATTTCCCTTTTGTCCAAAAGCCCTTTCTTCCAGCCATCACAAAAAAAACCCAAATACAGAAGTCCATCGCAATGAATTATGGAACAGTAATGAAAAAAAAGGATGAACAACCATGGAGGAGGTTTTGTTTGTTTAGTAGTGCCTTTATTGTGCAGACAATTTCTCCTCATAGCCGAGAGAGAGCTAAGTGATTGTGTGTGTGTGTGTGTGTGTGTGTGTGTGTGTGTGTGTGTGTGTGTGTGTGTGTGTCTGTATATATATATATATATATATATATATATATATATATATATATATATATATATATATATATATATATATCATCCTGATCTTTGCAATGTCTCTGTAGCGCATTTTCTCCACTTATTGATGATGGTTTTGACAGTGTTCCATGATAAATTCAGTGCTTTCATAGTCTTTTATAAACCTTTTCTGATTGCTGCCTTTCAACAAATAAGTCTCACAGTTTCTTTGGCAAGTCTTTGTGGCCCATGGCTTTTGGAACAGTGCAAAAATGGTGGTATCTCAGTGGTTAAAGCAGTGGTGTCCAATCTTTTCCACAAAAACGTTTTCATTGAATGAATGCGAGTCCACATGACATTCTACATGTTTAATTCTACGCTGCACCCGCACCGGCCCTTTGTGGAAAAGATTGAACACCCCCAGGGTTGAACATCGGGCATTGGACTTGGGACCCTGAATAGCCCCCTTAACCATGTAGCAGCTCAGATGTATGAATGAGATCAATGTAATTCACTCTGAAAACAGGCATCTGTTTAATGCAGGGAATGTAATCTTAAGATTTAAGCAAATACTCCAGCAACAGCTGACTTTTACCAGGTTTTAATCAAAATCAATGCAACTGATAGCAGATGTAGGTTAACCTACAGGCCTCATTCTGAGTGTGACTGTTTACTCTGAGGACAGTTACAGATCCCAGTATGAAAGCGTTTGCAGACTTATGCAATCAGGAAAAAAAAAAATATTCCTAATTATGAAAAAATTTCTCTGGATTTGTGTTTGTTGGAAAATAAAATTTAAAATGTAACAAGTCGGACATTTATGTTGTTATTTCTGTCTGTAGAATTGCAATTGCATAAGAGTGAGTAGACCTTTTATATCTGCTGTAAATGTGTGTGTGAGATTTGAAATACAATTAATCCCTTTATCAGAACCCCTACCCCCCCCACACACACACACACACACACACACACACACACACACACACACACACACACACACACACACACACACACACACACACACACACACACACACACACATTCACTCTTCCTCCTCACTGCCAGCTGACAGATTAAACCTGTGCTTTGACACAATAGTGAAATCACACGACGGGGTGTTAATACCATGCGGAACCTTCGCTTGATGTAACATCGTGTCTAAAAATGGTGCATGCTACAGTAAGACCTCTTTACTAAACATCGTTCTGTTCAGTAAAACATTTATAAACCATACGAAGTTCCTATAGTGAATTCGAAGATATGATAATAATACAAAATGCATATGAAGATTTGACATACACTTTTGCTTATATGTAACAAATCCTGTTATTTCTCTTTTTTCATTCATTTTTTACAACCATTAATGAACAGTGGTTATAACAATAACAAATACATAATTATAAGACATTGTTATCGCACAATGAGTGCATTCTTGGTATTTCTTAGTCTTCTTTAAGAAGTATGTCAAGCACCTTCTGCGGTTTGCGCCGGATCTCCGCAATGGTGTCAAAAAAAGGGCAAACTGTGTTCTGGATCTTTATCTTCATAAGAAAGGCAAAGTCCCCAAGAGCCAAATCCGGTGAGTAGGGTGGGTGCGGAAGTGAGATCATGTTCATTGTTCTCCGACGATCATCATGCGCAAGTTGCTGAATGTTTTCAACATTTTCAGGGATTGAGCTCGTTGAAGGTCTTCCGGATCTCTCCTCGTCTTTCAGTTATGTTTTTCCTCTCCTGAAGCACGCGTGCCGCTCGAAACACTTTGAACGTCCCATTGCAGCGTCACCGTATGTCAACCTTATGTCATGCCAAACGTCACTCAAATTTCACATTTGCTCTTTGTTCTAACTTGATCTTTGTCAGTGATCATTACAGACATGCTAATGCATGTGGTCAGAATATCATTATCAGTCTCGAAACTTTATGATACCAGCTCGTTATGTTATATTTTATGAAAGTGTGTAGTCCAAAAGTGTCCATTGTAACTTCTAAACAAAAATGACAGGACAGGACTTGGTTGGGGTTGAGCTCAGAGCTCTATAACAGGCTCATGACCACTCCAATCCTGTAAAGGAGATCTTTATGGCGCTGGCTTTGTGCACAAGGGCATTGCCATGCTAGAACAGGTTTGGAACTTCTAGTTAATTTGCCACCACATTCGAAAACATTCGAACAGTTTGGAGAAGAACTAAATACTGTATTGTCTGTGTGTCGGGTGTCCAAATACTTTTGGGCATGAAGTGTGTATGCTGTACTGTATATATATAAATGCATAGAATAAATTTAAACCTGATCAAGGAAAGAAAACGAAAATGATTTCGACCAATCGGAATCCAGAATTCCACCAGGCAGCAGTATAAGTGACTAATTAATGTATAATTAATAATTTTTTTTTTTTTTTATAAACAGTATTTTATCATCATGCACAGCTGCATAATCCTGTCCATTTTTCCATCCTGGAGTTAAGAGATAAGTGATAATACCACAGATGTAACGTTGAGATCTAAAATGAATTGGAAAATTGAAAAAAAAAAAGATCCAGTTTTTTTTTTACTCCTCCATCTTCATATGTTACAGTCCTCACTTTCTTTCTGCTACATCTGTAATCCCTCTAAAGCCACTACGTTACAGAGATTTCATCATGCAGCTGTTGTGATTATTAATTGTCTATTTATTCACTCAATGCAAAATCTATTCATCTCATTAAATCTGTGTGTGTGTGTGTGTGTGTGTGTGTGTGTGTTTGTTTGCACTTTGCTGATGGGAAATGTTTACTGATAACAGTTGAGCATTGACAGGATTTTAATTAAAAAAATTTATTTCAAATTGAATACTACCACAATCAAAAAAACATTCCGTACTGCCATCCTATACAGCTTGGTTTGGTGGTACTGGGATTTGAACTTGGTGGCAGCTTGGTTTGGTGGTATTGGGATTTAAACTCAGCAGCAGCTTGGTTTGGTGGTACTGGGGTTAAAACTCAGTGGCAGCTTGGTTTGGTGCTCTTGGGATTTAAATTAAGTGGTAGCTTGGCTTGATGGTACTGGGATTTGAACTCAGTGGCAGCTTATTATGGTGGTACTGGGATTTAAACTCAGTGGCAGCTTAGTTTGGTGGTACTGGGATTAAAACTCAGTGGCAGCTTGGTTTGGTGCTCTAGGGATTTAAATTAAGTGGTAGCTTGGGTTAGTGGTACTGGGATTTGAACTCAGTGGCAGCTTATTATGGTGGTACTGGGATTTAAACTCAGTGGCAGCTTATTATGGTGGTACTGGGATTTAAACTCGGTGGCAGTTAGGTTTTTGGGGGTACTGGGATTAAAACTTAGTGGCAGCTTGGTTTGGTGCTCTAGGGATTTAAATTAAGTGGTAGCTTGGGTTAGTGGTACTGGGATTTTAACTCGGTGGCAGCTTGGTTTGGTGGTGGCAGCTTGGTTTGATGGTGCTGGGATTTAAACTCAGCTTGGTCCAAAGTCCAGTTAATTAACGGGTGAGCTACCATTTTACCAATGTCCCAACAATATTCAAAACCTTCCGCTATCGTTTCTCTCCTTTCTTTCCAAAATCATTGAACGCACTGTCTATAATCAATTGTCAATGTCTTGCATAACAACTTGCAAGACTGCCCTCTTGGTCAGATAACCTGTGCACTGTTACGTAATTTAACATTGACTAACTAACTAACTAACTAACTAACTAACTAACTAACTAACTAACTAACTAACTAACTAACTGTTTATAAGGTTTTCTCGACGGTTCTGTCCGACATTATCTGATGCTTTAGATGTTTATTTCCACTTTAATAAGAGCTTCGACTGCATTCAGATGATTATGCAAACACACCCCAGGTGTTCTGACCCTTTTAAAACATGCATTATGCAAAAGCTGCTCACATTAACGTGCCAAAAATCACAAACGCTGGCGCGAGGTCTCAGGCAGGAATTAGCAACCTGAAGCACTCACCCGTTTCATGCATTACATTCGAATATAAACACACATATATTATCCAGTGCATTCATTTACAGCACCAATGAAGTCTTTAAAGAAAGACCTTGCTAATAGAAGAACTGTAATGTGCAGTAATGCAGTGTGTGTGTGTGTGTGTGTGTGTGTGTGTGTGTGTGTGTGTGTGTGTGTGTGTGTGTGTGTGTTAAGTATTGTACTTTGAATGCTGTTTTTTGTGCCATTTTAGTGAAAAACACAAAAGAGAATCAAAATTCTGATGAAACCAATAAAAAAAAAATTATCAAAAATTTGGAATTTTTTTTAAAATAATTGCATTTTTTTGTTCTGAGGTTTGTGCAGGTTGATTTTTTTGCAATTGAAAATTTGATTTACGGAACATTTCTTGTTTTTTTTTTATATGAAAAAATTATATATAGAAATTATGAACTTTTATTCTTGGAGTGTCTTAAAGTGTACAATATTTCTAATTAAACATGGTGGGCTTGTCTTAGAAAGAAACGTCCAAGCAGGAGCCATTTACACAAATGATAGATAATATGACACAAACCAGGGCAACATATTCAGAGTTCTCAGACAATCTAGACAGATCTAGAACATCATGGGGCAGGGCAGGTGTGAGTATCTGGAGATATTGATTAACACTATAAGAAGAAGTCGTGTTGGACTCCCATTTTCTGTCACACTTGTTGCTTTTTCAAAGCACATAGTGATCCATATGAACTTCTCAGCGTGAAGCCACAATGTTGGATGAAGCCAATGATAAATTCTGTAATGATGGTTGATATTTTACATCCGAGTCCCACAAACCCGATTAACTCGAAAGCACACAATAAGAGTGCAAGAAACAATAAATGAGGTGTAAATTGTAAATTTTGAGCAAAAATAATCATTTCCAAACATTAATAAAATTTTCATACGTTTTTATTTTAAAAGCAAAGAAAAAAAAAAAAAAACAGAAAAAAAACGAATGAACGTCTCCCTTCCGAATGAACTCTGGATCAGTTTAAATTTTTTAAGTTCACATTTTCTCCAAAATTAAAAAAGAACAAAAGGACTATGAAAGAAAATCATGTCTAATGTCTTTAGCAATCAGTCAAATGTATTTCCATCAATTGTTTACACCCGTTTATAAAACTACTAACCCAAGAAAAGAAAGACAGCAGCAGGAGCAGGAGACAGGATTAAAAGTTCCACATAACATCTACATTTAGTATAAATCTATTAGTTTAAAGGTATCTATAAGCTAGTGAGCTCTGAACCCATGACCAATTCTCATTTAGAAGATATACACATTTAAAACACACGTCCATGTCATCATTCTGCACTTCAGCCTCTAACATGATGGAAATCATATCAGCAAGAGGGAAATGACTTGGAGAAATCCTCCACTCGTGAACTCAGTGCATCTCTATTGCTCAGTTTCATTTAAAAAAAGAGAAGCGAATTGATTCGTCCCACCGTGACTCCTCGATTCGGAGGACATTTCAACACTACAGTACATAGAAATGTAGATTTTGGTGTTTATTATAAGGCTTAAATTCTGTGGAGGTTCTGAGCATTTCTTCAATATGCAATAAAAAATAAATAAAATGAATTAACAAACTAACATTTTAATAAATAAAATAAAAAAAATTATAAAATAAGATAGATAGATAGATAGATAGATAGATAGATAGATAGATAGATAGATAGATAGATAGATAGATAGATAGATAGATAAAAAAGAATAATATTAAAAACTAAAATAAATACAATTATTACTAAATAAATATATATTGAATAATAATATTAATATAAAAAGATTCCATATACAAACAAAAAAATGTTAATGATAAGCTGCATTTTGAAATTGTCAGCATTGTTATACATCAGAACTGATCAGAATCCAGAATTCCTGCAAGTTTTTTTTTTTTTTTTGCCAAATAACATACTAATGACTTCAATCACGTTTTACGTTTAAAATGAGACCATTTTCCACTATCAAATATCACCTACACAAATCCATCTTACTCTGGCCTTCCTGCTATTGGTTAATGAACTCCTCCCCGGCAGCACTACCCTTTCCGAGGCCGATCCAATCGGATAGATCTCTGTTTACAAGCTGTTATGAATAAGTCGAGCCCTCGGAGGCAGAGGAACATGTGTGGAGGAGTGTAAGTGGGTTAAATCAAGTCACTAAGTGAAGTGGATTTGACAAGGCTCCCTAGCAGCCGACATCCATGTACTGATTCATCCACTGTGAAATGTATATTTTCCCTCTCTGTCGTTTTTTACTCCTTTATCCAGACTGGAAAAAAGAGGTGTCGTAATACAGAGAGAAGAGAAGAGAAGAGAAGAGAAGAGAAGAGAAGAGAAGAGAAGAGAAGAGAAGAGAAGAGAAGAGAAGAGATTAAAGGAGAGGAGAGGAGATAGGAGGAGAGGAGATAGCAGGAGAGGACAGGAGAGGAGAAAAGATGAGGGGAGATGAGATAAGAGGAGAAAGGAGGGAGAGCGGAGATGAGAGGAAATGAGAGGAAGGAGAGCGGAAATGAGAGGAGAGAAGAGAAGAGAAGAGAAGAGGAGAGGAGAGAAGAGAGAGGAGAGAGAGGAGAGGAGAGAAGAGAGAGGAGAGGAGAGAAGAGGAGAGGGAGAAGAGAAGAGAGGAGAGGAGATGAAAGGAAAGGAAAGGAGAAAAGAGGAGAGGAGAGAGAAGAGGAGAGGGAGAGCAGACAAGAAAGAAGAGTGAGAGAAGAGAGAAGGGAGGAGAGGAGAGGAGAGGAGAGGAGAGGAGAGAAGATTGAGAGCAGAGAGGAGAGGAGAGGAGAGGAGAGGAGAGGAGAGGAGAGAAGATTGAGAGCAGAGGGGAGAGGAGAGGAGAGGAGGACTTTGTGCTTTGTTTTGATCAGCATTTTAGAAAGCACTCGTTTTTGTGCATGAAGACATTGTAGCATGTGTGTGTGCACATGCGCGCGTGTGCGTGTGTATGTGTTTGCGCGTAAGCGTGTGTGTGTGTGTGTGTGTGTGTGTGTGTGTGTGTGTGTGTAGGACTGTGAGAAATGAGCACAGAGGGCGGAAGCTTAACACTATTGCTCTGACACTTAACCTCAGACAACAAACACACACAAATATTACTATTATTATTAAAATGTATTATGTTGCACAAGCATTGATCCTGGCCTGAGTCAGATTTTTTTAGAAGAGTGTAAAAAATTACCAATAGCAAGTAAAAAAAAGTATATATATATATATATATATATATATATATATATTTTTTTTGTGGTATCGTACCCAAATCAATCAATCTCTCACTACCGTCATCATGACGCCATGGCTACAGAAACCATCAGTATAATAGAGAAACGCAGTAGAACACATCACACAGGAATCTCATACAGTGAGAATGAAAGTAATTTCTAAAGCAATGAATTCAACACAATGAACACAATTCAACACGTCTCATTTCACTGTAGCCACAACTGCACCTTCAGCATTAATCATCTCTAACAAAAGCATCGATATTAACTTCATTAAATAAACCTGATGCAGATGTTATTGAATGCCTTCTGGATGGCCTCGATGCCACCAACTCGAAATCTAATTGGTTAAAGCTAAATCCTTTTAGCAGCATGAACTGTACGCTGCAAGGTCCTTCAGTGTTCATTTTGAAGGCCTCAATGCAGATTCTTTTGACTGGGCAAAACGTGATGTGGTGGCTGAATTTTAATTGGCTAGAAACTCTACTGTAAACAGAATAAATACATATTCATGGACAGAAATATATTAAGACACAGGTCAGCAGAGAAGGCATTGCTGGCCCTAATGGCCTGCCACTAATACAACGCTCTGTAAGATGAAAAAGCAGGTCACTTACCAATGCAAGCCTCTCTGTGCTCCTCAAACCCAGCACTGCACACACAGCGTCCAATAGGAACCAGCCACTCCCCCTCAGCGCTGCAGTACATCTTAGGCGTGTCCTTCTCCTCAGCATGATCCACGCACTGACCTCTCACCTCCACCAGGGACGAGGAATCTGCCCCAGTCACCACGTCCGTGAACACAGCCAGGTTCCTCGCCAGGCCGGTGCATTTCTTGAAGTAAACTCGCACTGAGACGATGGCGATGCAGGCCCCGATGTCCTGAAATGCCAAATAGAAGCCGCGCTTGCTCAGAGGCCCCACGCCACGCACCTCCGTGTTCAGCTTCAGCCTCCTGACTCCCAGGTCCACGTTGGTGAAGCTCTCATCGGCAGCGATGGTGTCGATCTTGGAGAACTGGTTTTCTCGGAGGCTGGTTCCGACATCCCGCTCCGTCTCGCAGTAGTGGAGGTTGAAGGTCTCCTTGCACGTGCCGAGAACGCCAGGCATGCTGTTGCAGTCGCGGAGTGTGAACTTGATCTCCGCATAGACCCGATGCGCGCCGCTCCGCTGGATCCATTTGGTACGCAGCCAGTTGTTCTGGTTGGGGCTCATGACATTGCACACCTGGTACGTATGAATGGGGCTGAAGTATTCATCCATTTCGTTAATTGCGTCCCACTGCCAATAAAGGACGAGGAAGTTCGAGTTAGAGACACCACTACACCACTAATGGCATACATTTTACTTTCACTACAAACAGCTTTAATGTTTTACGGAGAATTTATGGAAAACAGACAATTTACTAAGGGGTTAAAAATGTTGTGCAGTTTGTATTTTATTGCAGTCCACAGACCAACGAATCATGAGAAGAACGGAAGTGTCCAGTTTTCCTCTACCTGCTCAATGTAAGAGTGACCGAGATACAGTTTTGGATAATGTAGTAGCTAGGTAGTCAGATGGATGGAATTATGACTACATAAGTATCTTAGTATATGTGACTGTAATGTACAGCGATGACATTATGACATCATAACATTATGAGTGGTGAAGTAAAGAACACTAATTATCTCTTCATCATGGCACCTGTTAGTGGGTGGATTTATCTATTAGGCAGCAAGTGAACATTTTGTCCTCAAAGTCGACGTGTTCAAAGCAGGAAAAATGGGCGAGCGTAACGATTTGACAAGGAACAAATGATGTCTAGACGTCTGGGTCAGAGCGTCTCCAAAACTGCAGCTCTTGTGGGATGTTCCTGGTCTGCAGTGGTCAGTATCTATTAAAAGTGCTCCAAGGAAGGAACAGTGGTGAACTGGCAACAGGGTCGTGAGGGACGAGGCTCATCGATGCACATTGGGAGCGAAGGCTGGTCCGTGTGGTCCGATCCAACAGCTCAAACTGCTGAAGAAGTTCATGCTGTTGATGCTCGATGCGTCAAGACTGTTTTAGCAGCAATGTTATAGTAATGTTATACCTGATCAGTGTATATGTGACAAATTAAATCTTCTAATCCAAAGTACCATATACAGTACTTCTCCACTGACCTTTCAGATGCTAACCCAGGCCCTGCTTCACTCTATACCAACTGCTGTCAAGGCAAGACTTCAAATCATCAAATCAACAATTCATCGAGAGCTTTAAGGTCTTCAGGCAATCAGATCAGTTTTCTCGCGAGCTCATGAAACATTAACGATGGCCAGTTGAAGGCTAGTTGCACTCTGCAAGACCTCAAACTGGGATAGGGACCATATGGGACAGTGCATCCATCAAGTTGGCTTTTATCTTCTATGACTGCTCCACAGGCCCTGAAAATCGCTCACTGCCCAGGAGCAAGCGTGGAAGGGTAATTAATCGCAGAGAGGTGGGTACAAATGGGGCAAACTGAGACTCCAGGTAAGTGGCTTCAACTCGCACAGATCAGAATGGACAAAAGTCCAAATATCGAGGTGTTGTTATGTAGAGAATATGTGTGTGTGTGTGTGTGTGTGTGTGGTAAAGGTATTCCCATAAAAAATAAAACCCGACCAAAACCTTACTTTTTTTTCAAATGGAAATAATCTAAGAGACTCAGCATTACAAAATAAAATTTGTTTATATTGTAGAAATAATTTTTTTTTTCTTTCCCTGTCTCTTCCAGCATCTTGTGGAGGATTAATATGTTAATGGCACATCACAGCTGCTTCAGGAACCTCAGTGGAAGAGTTCACGCTGATTACCTCAACGCTTTTGTCAAATTTCACACTTAATGTTTTCTCGGAGTAGATCATATTTTCTCTGTTCTCGTTTCCGCTGCGTGTTCGAGCCTAAAGCGTGGGACGAGAAAAACAATTTGCGATATGAAAACCGTCATTTCAGACAACTCACGGCGTCTGAGAACGTTCCTACTATACGTCAGCAGAAAATGTATCAGAGGTGTCTCAGTGATACACACAGTCTTATAGTAAGTAATATTAAGCTTCATTAGCATTTATAAAGGAGCATTTCATTTCGATTGGCTGTTGAAGTTGAACTAGGAGACACAAACCAGTTCCAGTATGACAATGCCCCTGTGCACAAAGCCAGCTCTATGAAGATCTGATTTATATGGTTTGGAAGTGTGTGGAAGATCTTGAGTGGCCTGCCATAAGACTTTAGAAACCCCATTGAACACCTTTGGGATGAATGTGAAAGTTGACTGAACCCCAGGCCTCCTCACCTTCTCACCTACATCACTACCTGAACACCCTTGTGAACAAATCTCTACAAAATCTAGTGGAACATCTTCCCAGAAGACTGGAGGTTGTTTGAAAAGTCCATTGGGATTAAATGTGGAATTTATAGATGTTCAAAAAAGCACACAAATCTTATGATCAGGTGTCCATAAACTTTTGTCCGAAAATCCTTTGCGAACAGAGCACCCTCGACACCCCCAACACACACACACACACACACACACACCGGGACTGATATTAACTCTCACGTCTCTCTTCTTCACTCGTTACGAATGGCAAATATTTACTCGAACATCTGCAGGTCCGGAGTTAAGCAGAAAAATGACGACCTCTGACAGCTCGCGAAGGCGAGGCTGTTCCTCCGAGATAAAGTGCACTCCGCGTTCCTCCGGTGCTCAGCGCTCTGTAATTACCCGAGAAAGAAGAAAGAAGTGATTGTCCACAGCAGTTATCGAGGCTTAACAGATGTGGATAAACATCTGGGTGTAGTATATTTGCGCTCTTACAAATAAAGCGACTTTTTTTTGGTACCGAAGGAGACGACGAGGACACATATTGTACCCTTAAGACATGGCACTGTAAAAGGATCATTATTTAATCATTGAAACCATTGAAAGGGATTTCTGCACATTCCTTACTGCAGAAGGTACATGGTAGCACTCCAGTTCGAGAGAAACACCTGTCCGAGAGACCTGTCGTCTCCTGCTAATATAAAATAATATAAAACTTCTATTCATATCCAGGACTAGAGCTTACGTAAGCCTTCGAGGGTTCTTCGGGTTTTTCCCAAAGGAACCCCTTAGATTTTAAAACCTTGAATCTGCTCTGACCTTCTAACACTTCTTGCACCTGAAAGTGTAGATGCCTGCTTAACGATTCTCCCGAAGAGACATGAAGGAGCGGGAAGAAAAAAATCAGCTACGTTTAAACGCCCGTAATTGGAACTTGTTCGCTCTTGTTCTTTATTGTAGTGGATACGGTGGGCATGAGGCAGGAATGTCAGTTCATCACAGAGCAGCGGACACACACACACACACACACACACACACACACACACACACACACACACAGAGAAGCAATTTATCTTAGCCAATTCACCTAGCAGCACATTTCCGGGAAGCAGGCGGTAATTGGAGGACCTGGAGGAAACCTGTACGGACGCAGGGAAAACTCGAGATCAGCTCAGAATACTTGAGCTGTGAGACTGTAATGCGACCTGCTGCCCCACCAGGCCATCCTGTTTTCTTTCTTTTCTCTTATGTGTTTTTTTAATATGCCTAACATTTAAAAATAATTACCACACACACACACACACACACACACACACACACACACACACACACACACACACACACACACACACACACACACACACACACACACCGGTGCGCACACACTCACTCAAAACACAAATTTCTCCTTTATTTTCACAAAAAATGACAAGAAATCCATGAATTCATGAAGCAGGTGAACATGCATTCTGATTGCTTTTATTATTTTTTCCGATGCGCTCGTTCTAAAACACAACTCTTTTCATATTGGCAGCTTATTCCCGCTATAATCCTGTTTAATAATCAATAATCATTATTGATATGAAGCATGTGTTTTCTGTGAGATGTTGAATCGGCCCTTAGCATTGATGCTGTAACAGAAACAAACAGTGGTGGACAGTAAGGAAGTAAATGTAATTCGTTACAGAATGCACGTAGGTTTGTCACGTATCTGCACTTTACTGTAATTTTTCCATTTGGGGAGATTTTACTTTACTACATTTCACAATATTTGACTTTTAACTCGATTACATTTAGTGAAATCAGTCGTTTCTTTTTATTAATGAGGATAAAAACGTAACTGGTGAAACACGTGGCGAGTCGCCAATCAGGATCGAGCGCACGCTCTGTTTTACACGTGTTCAGATCTTCGCTTGGTGCATCTACTGATCACCAACATACAGTTCAGCATCAGTTCAACATCAAGCAGAACATTTAGAGAGGAATAAATGATGAAGAAACTCCAGACTCGAACTCGCCACAACACACGTGACCTCATTTACACGTTTTATTAAAGTAGTTGAAAAGAAGGTTTTGGGTTCATGATCATTGTAACAGAAATCAATCAGTGTTTGAGTCATTAATATCATTCTATTAATAGATCAGTGTGCCGAGAGTCACATTCGAGTCTTTTCACATAAACTGAGGTGATTAAAGAATCTTGTGATAAAAATGAAAATAGGAACATTATAGTTATAATAAATCAGTACTTTGGATACTTAAGTACATTTGAAGGCAAAAACTTTTGTACTTTTACTCAAGTAAAAGATTAAAGAGAAACTTTTACTTTACTGGAGTCACATTTTACAAAGTCAAACTTTACTTTAACTCAACTACATGGTTTGTGTACTTCGTCCACCTAAAGCAAACATTTTCATTCAGCTTTTACTGAGTGTCAAAGGTAAAAGGTGTCAAAGGATCATTTTACTCTTTTCTCCACTATATTTTAATAGACAATGTGCGTTACTGATTACATTTTGCACCTCTGCTGAAGATCTCATTAGGGCTCAACACTTCCCAACATGGTCACCATTCCATACTTCAACACCATGCAATTCCACCTGAACTGTGGTTCATTGACTTCATCAAACAACAAGATAATGAGCTAAAAAGCGAAGCTCTGTAAGTGTTAGAAAGCAAACCATCATCTAAAGTGTTGTTTATAATGGAACCGCCTGCCCAGTCACTGCGCCTAAATCCTGTTGCACTGCTCTGGGATGAACTGGATCGTAAAGAAATATTTAACTAGTGAAGAACATCTTTGGCAAGAACGTTCAGAGAAATGAACTGTCCAGGGGATGAGAGTGTGTGAAGCTGTTCTTCATGCTAAGGGAGAATTTTCTAATGAAAATATGTGGATATTTATATATTGTTACATTACCGAGTTTTTGCATGGAAGCCAAAGGAACATGTTTCTTTCAAAACCCATGCATAACTTTCTAAACTTTCGACAGTCTCCATATGAATTAAATGATTCATTATTACAGAATGTGTTTACAGAGACTCGGATGAACGGTACATCTACGAGCGTTACACATGATCCTAGAGGTACGAAATGGCACGTGAAAAGTCCGACAACATGACAAAATGCCATGACAAGGGATGATGACATCCATATCATCTCAGTCTTCGAAGCCATTTGTCACAGCTGTCTTATCAGCTGTATCGATTGGCGGGAGAGGAGAGCACAAGAGAGGAGAGAAGCTGAAAATGAACTTGTCACGGCAAAAACAGGAGGCAGATGGGAAAATAATGAAGTTGTCCACCGCGGGCTGTCAGGAGTGGCAGCTGGCAGCGAGTGGAGCTGGGGGCCCAGGGCAGTACCGAGGCGCCGTCTCTCTCTCTCTCTCTCTCTCTCTCTCTCTCTCTCTCTCTCTCTCTCTCTCTCTCTCTCTCTCTCTCTCTCTCTCTCTGTCTCTCTCGCTCTCTATCTTTATCTTTCCAACTGGACAGAAAAGATCCTCCTCATTGTGAGTTCATGAAGGCGCATAAATAATTCAGGATGGCCAAGAGGAAAGCGGAGATCCATAACAATAGACTCGGAGACACAGGTTTTCAGATCGAATCGTGTCCGACTGTCCAGTCTTGCTAGAAATTCGATTTACCTTTATAAAATATTGCTAATACTTTGCACACAGGAAGTGTTGATTAAGCTACATACTGTAGCACTAGGAAAAGCCTTTGATGAGTGACATATACAGTAAGTGACATAAACCTGTAATCTATAGGAAAGTGTCCCAAGTCAGAAACAGTAAAACAAGAGTCAGACTCTCTGGAAAAACAAAAAATTTAC
>NC_139602.1:10040551-10190551 GCF_946808225.1 Silurus aristotelis
GAATTTGGTACCTACATTTGCACTCAAATCCATAAATGTCCAGATGTTCTGTCTTGTGTTCATTGAAACATTTTCCCTTAGATAGTTTTACACAACAGGACAGTTTGTTTCTCCAAACATTTAACTGAAATACTTTTGTAAAACTCGCCAAAGATGTTCTTCACTAGATGAACATTTCTTTAAGATCCAGTTTCTCCCAGAGCAGTTCAGTAGGATTTATGTGCGGTGACTGAGCAGGTCGTTCCTTTATAGATATCACTCCAGACGATATGTTACTCTTTAGATAACACCTACAGACCTGGACCTATTTGTCGCTTCGGCTCATCGTCTTGTTGCACGGTGAGTTCGCTTCCAATGAGCCACATTCCAGATGGAACTGCATGGTGTTGAAGTATGGAATGGTCACCATGTTGGTTCTCACGTTCCAGAATGTCTTCAACCTTCTGCTTCAAACACTGCTTCAAAACAACCCCAAAACATTACGCTTCCACCTCCATGTGTAACTGTAGGGGTGAGATAGTCTGATCACATCTTCTCTCCTGTTCTCCATCTTACACAAGATCTTCTGTTAGAGCCAAAAATGTCTTCAGAACTTCCTTCCACTCATTCATTGTCCAGTTCTCGTGAGCTTTTGCCTTTTTTGTTGCAATAGAAATAAAGAAATCCGAAAAAGGTTGGTGCTGCTTTTTGGGCATCCAATTCCACATTTAATCCCATTCGCTGTAACAGTAAGTTCCACTCTTCTGGAAAGATGTTTTTTTTTTTTTTCAGATCAGAAATGTAAGTGAATAAATGTTCTGTCATGAATCTTGGAGCTAATAGTGGCAGCAAAATGAAAGTGGATTATCACAGAAAGTAAAAACACAACACCGAAGCTGTGATCGTGACGCACTAAAAACCCTAGAACCTAAAATACCAGTGCTAACGAGCTGTAACCAGAAACAGGAAATCGCGATTCGATCACGTGACCTGTCGAGGAGGTAACGAAGCCTAGTTTCGCACCAGTGTGACTTTTTTTTTTATCCGTATAAATTTGGATGTGGTTTGATTGATAAATCCATTTAAACTACCGACAGGTTTTTCCAGAAAGGGAGGAAAGAATGAAAAGTCCTGCTGCATGCAAGACACCTCAGAGCCTCAGCTCGTGTTCAGGTGCAAAGTGCCACCCGGATTCGTCTCAGGTGCCATATTTTCCTTACCGTCCTTCTCAGAAACCTTGTGACTGATACAAAATCAAATCAAATTTTATTCATCACATACACATACATACAGGGTACGACATGCAGTGAAATGCTTTTTACGACGGTCCGGCATGAGGGAATAGGATGGGGGAAAAAGAAAAGAAGGCAGATAAATAAGTATGAGGTATAAAAGAACTATATAAAAATAATAAAATTAAGAATATAAAGATATAAAAGATATACACAGATCTATAAAGATCTATAAATGTGATACGATCAGGACACCGTTTTTTTTCGGTGCACCTGCGGCACGTGCGACCCAGACAAGGGCACCACCATGTAGCCAGACATATATTTGAATAAATAACTAAATTCTGATGTTTATGTTATGAAGGTGTCCACTGTGGGATGTGTTCAGCTTGTCCTGGTGTCAGGGTGATTGCAAGACGCTGCGGAGGGAATGGACATGTTGGTGTCTGTCCTACAATCCGTGTGGAAGCTGTAATGGAGGCTAAATACAAGATGGAAGCATGCTTTCGTTTATTTTCCATCTGAAAGATGAGAGACATTGCAGGAAGACTGTTTAGCAGGGTGACTTTTTGTACAAAATGGTGTCTAAAAATTATCTGTGGACTGATTTTCGCTGCTACGGAATGTGTGTTCTTTCTTTCTTTCTTTCTTTCTTTCTTTCTTTCTTTCTTTCTTTCTTTCTTTCTTTCTTTCTTTCTTTCTTTCTTTCTTTCTTTCTCTCTCTCTCTCTCTCTCTCTCTCTCTATCTCTCTCTCTCTCTCTCTCTCTCTCTCTCTCTCTTTCTGTTACCGTCTGTCTCTTTCACTTTGTCTTTCTGTCTTTCTCTCGCTATTTCGATTAGTGTCTATCTGTGACTCTCTTCTCATTTATTTTCATCTTTGTCTGTCCTGCTCTTTGACTTTTTTCCTTTTTTTTAATCTATCACCGTCTGTCTGTCTGTCTGTCTGTCTGTCTGTCTGTCTGTCTGTCTGTCTGTCTGTCTGTCTGTCTGTCATCACTTTATTTCTTCAACTGTGTTTTTCTTTAAAATGTATTTCTTTTAATCAATATTTTTCTCTTTTTTTGTCTGTCTTTTTCTACTACTGTCTCTTTTTCTGTTTCTCTTGATCAATATCTGTCTGTCTGTCTGTCTGTCTGTCTGTCTGTCTGTCTGTCTGTCTGTCTGTCTGTCTGTCGCTCTTTTAATATTTAATTACATCTTAATTTATTTCCGACTCTTTTATCTTTTTCACTGTAGTCACCTGTCTCCATCTCTTTGTCTGCATTTCTCTCTCTTTCTGTCTCTAGCTTTTTGTATCACTGTCTTTTGGGGGTTGGTCTATATCAGTTCAGTCTGTCTCTTTCTCTGTCTTTCACTATATTTGTCTCTATATGTCTGTCACTCTATTCCTATCTCTTTACATCTCTCTGTCTTTCTTACTTTGTCTTTTTTTTCTTTCTTAGTTTCTCTCTCTATCTCTGTCTATCCCTCTGTCTCTTGGCCTTATCCTCTGTCTGTCCCAGCCACTTGGTTTGTCTGCCTGTCTCCCCCTCTCTCTCTCTCTCTCTCTCTCTCTCTCTCTCTCTCTCTCTCTCTCTCTCTCTCTCTCTCTCTCTCTCTTTCTCTGTCTATCAGTTTCCTCATGTAAGGTTGTTGAATAGCATGTCAAAGTGACAAGTGAGGCTGTGTGAGGAGGCAGTGTGTGTGTGTGTGTGTGTTGTGTGTGTGTGTGTGTGTGTGTGTGTGTGTGTGTGTGTGTGTGAGAGAGATTGAGAAAAATGAGGGAGAGAGAGCGACAGAAAAGGAGAGTGTGAAAGAGTGTGTGTGAAAGCAGGATGAAAAGTGAACAACACACTTATTGGCATCTTTTAATAGATAGATAGATAGATAGATAGATAGATAGATAGATAGATAGATAGATAGATAGATAGATAGATAGATAGATAGATAGATAGACAGACAGACAGACAGACAGACAGACAGACAGACAGACACAGACAGATAGATAGATAATTTTCATTTTAAAACTCATAAAAACCCTAATAAAAACCCCGGCATGACATTACAAGGAGAAATAGCCCACAGTGAAGTATGTATAAATATTTATAAGCAGTCGTAAGGTGGAGAAGGTGTAAGTGAGTGCAGGTGTCTTACCCCGTGTGATGGATACGTCATCCAGCCCCAGTCTCCGGCTATGGTGGAGGTGTCGAGGAGATTTACTGCGAGAGACAGAAGCGCATGTAGAAATGTTGAAATAAATCACTTATAAGTTCACGCACCAACTCGAAATCCAGAATATCTGCAGCGTGTTTGCATATGATAAATAAATGCTATGATAAATCCATCACACCGCTAATACGTTTGTGGGAAGTGAACTTAAAGACAATCATTGCATTCAGGACACTTACACTGATGGCGATTGATTTACTATTCGATGGGTATTAATTAGATAATCGTAAACCTTTTTTCTGATTAATTGCCACTCGATCGGTCTGAAGTGTTTCGTGGTCGAATCCACCTGCTGGCTTAACCCCAGATCTCACCTCAGGCCACACGTCTGGCAAGATGAAACATTTTCCACCACTGATCGACATTTCCGCTGGGGCTTTTCCCCCAAATTTATCGATATCCAAACTCCTGGCCCTGCTTCAGCAAGACTCCAAGGTCACCCTGAAGCTTAAAAATGAGTTTCACATACTCCTGAGGTACCAATGATCATCTCCTGTTCTGCTCTCCAGACCTTCCTGATTTATCCTGATGCCCTACATCACGATGGCGCTCTCATCAGATGGAAGCCATGATCTGCAGCTGAGGATGGGTCTACATTAAAAACCTAAAGATCCATGAGGTTACAATTAAGCTCAAGAACCATAAAAATGAAAATTGGACTGTAATTAATATAAACAGTCTGCCATGAACAGTATTGCATTCAAGCTCCTTCAGTGAACTGTTCATAACTTTACTAATGATAGAACTATAGTGAATGGACATTCGGTGTCAGAAACTTTTTTTTTAATGCTTTTATTCTTGTTAGAATATGTAAATATAAATAACTTGATCATTTAATGGGGTCCGAATATACACTGGATTAATTACACAGTTTACTACTAATACCACTACTACTACTGATAATAATAATAATAATAATAATAATAATAATAATAATAATAATAATAATAATAATAATAAAACGATCTAACAAACCAATAGACAGTAACTTTTTGTCTAAGCGTTAGTGTACGTCATATTTTCACTACTGTATAATTACCATGTGACCCCTGTATCTTGTCTTTAGATTTTTTTACTTGTTTTTTTTTTTTTTTACTTTATTTATTACTCAGAAGCAATCCTGATTTCTGTGTGAGGTTGAACGCTGTTAAAAGCAACAACTTCAATGCCTTCTTTTTTTTAAACACAAAAAAAAAAGCACAAAAAAAAAAAGGTGAGCTTATAACTATTTATAAAAATATGATGCTCTTCTTGTTGTATTTTGGTTTTTCAATTTAGGGTTTTTTAATAAAGCATAAATAGTTTGGATTTTATAACAAAAAAATAATAACAACCCAATAACCAACCTAGCATCCAGAGTGACTTGTAACTTTCCTAGAGGGAGGAAACACAGAACTGTACCATTTACAGTACGTTATATATATACAATAGACATTAAAATGGTCTTTTACATTTTCTAAGTCGCCCACTTTGGTAAAATCCACTCCCCCTCTGCGTCCTCATTAACACATGATCTGTAGTTGTAAAGTTTATTTATTTTTTTAATCAGAACGCATGCCATCTCAGGGTTGAATTTTTTCCCCCTGACTCAGAAATGAGGTGCTTCAGGATTGCCTTTCTCCCTCTGTCTCATCCTGTCTCGAGCATGTGTCGTAATCATAGTTATTAGCGTGCACACTGATGAAACTTCTAATTTGTGAAATATGTTGCTGATGAGGGTCAGAAAGCAGGAACAGGTGGCCTCTTGTTTGCTCTCTCTCTCTCTCTCTCTCTCTCTCTCTCTCTCTCTCTCTCTCTCTCTCTCTCTCTCTCTCTTTTTCTACCACTTCTCACTCTCTTTCTCTCTCCCTCTGCTGCTCACTCACTCACTCACTCACTCACTCCCTCGCTTGCTCGCTCACTTCCTGCCATCTCGGACTGATGATGCTGTGGCCTTTCAGGAGCTCCAAGGTCAGACATGCATGTCACAATTACACGTCTCAAAAATCCCCCCCGCTGACAGCCGGCCGTGTGATAAATCACTGAACGACGTCTGGAAACAAACAAAAAGAGGTCCTGCACTGCGCCGAGCCTTCGGGGTATTTGGGGGAAAAGGGGGAGTGGCTAAATTCTCCTCTATTTTCCACAAAAAAAAAATAAATAAATAAAAAAATAAAAAAAATAAAAAAGAGAGAGAGAGAAAAGAGAAATTCAAATTA
Source organism: Silurus aristotelis (assembly GCF_946808225.1). Classification (NCBI taxonomy): domain Eukaryota; kingdom Metazoa; phylum Chordata; class Actinopteri; order Siluriformes; family Siluridae; genus Silurus; species Silurus aristotelis. The sequence goes on from NC_139602.1 coordinate 10,046,170, forward strand.
AATAAATAAATAGAAGTTAATCTAAATAAAAATGACTTTTTTATTTATTATAATATATTATAATTAAAAGGGATTTTTTTAATCAATTATTATTTATTATATTAATTAATGCAATAATAATAATACTGATAATAATAAAAAAAATAAAAATAATTTTATCTCACTATACACAATGCTTAGAATTAATATAATCTTCTTTTAATTATTTCCTGTTTGAATAAAGAGGGCCAATATTTCTGCACATGACCACAGTTAGCTTATCGATTCTCATCACTTAAACCGCAATTTTCTTTTCTTTGAAGTTTTGCCAGGATATTTGTCTAAAAATCCAAAGATCTGATCATAACCACCACCTCATACATCTGATTGGCTCTGCAGATGCTGCAGATTATAATGTGTTGTAAAATCATCCAACGCTGAAGGTAGTAAATGTGGAACATCCATCTTAGTCTGCTTCATGATACATTTATTTGGAATAAACACAGCATTGCTCTACATGCCTTCATCTTGAAGTCAGCGTGAAAGGATAAATATGTTTCTCAATTCCGATAGAAAACCATTAGGTGTCCAAACACCCACGTGATGAAAAAAATAGTCTATTAAGCGTAATCCTTTAGTCTCTCTCTCTGGTTGACTTTCAAATCACTCCAGGCCTCGACATCTTCTAAAGCAATCGAAAGTAAATGAACGCCGTTCTGACAGATTCAATCGCACAATTGAGTATCGACAGGCTTCTTTAAAGGATTGTTAATGAACTGCCTTTTCTCTTCCTTTATCCTCTGTGTTCCTTTCTACGACTTTAGACAAATGAACTCTTTAGCTCAGACGTGAGGTCAGACCTCTGAAACGAGCTTTGGAAGTTCTTCCAGAAGTTTCGGAACCTTAATGCTGCCCTCATAGACACGTCTAGAATTCACAGACGATGCATTAAAAAGCACTTATGAATGTAAAAAAGCAAGTAAAAAACCCACCAGCAGCCATTGAACAGCAGTTGCCCCCCTCCTACATTTCCATACCTGGATTACCCACACGTCTTTGCACCTTAGCGGCCTCCCCCCACCTCTCCCCCCACCTCTTACACCTCTCACCTTCAAAGAGGAACATGTGAATAGACTGTTTCGACGTCTGAACACCCACGAGGCTACAGGCCCCGGACTCTGTCTCCCCCTCCACCCTGAAACAACCAATCATCATGTCTCTAGTGTTCACAGACATTTTTAATACCTCACTGGAGACCTGCCATGTGCCAGCCTGCTTCAAGACCTCAGCCATTGTCCCAGTCCACAAAAAGACAAGTATCACAGGACTTAATGATTACAGACCCGTCACCCTGACACCCTGTGGTTATGAAGTCTTTTTAGTGCCTTGTGTTGACAGACCTGAACATGGCCCTCAACTTCATCCTCCAACATCTAGACTCCCCAGGATCCTACGCCAGGATACTGTTTGTAGACTTCAGATCTGCCTTCAACACGATCTTCCCAGCTCTGTTCAGAGACAAGCTCTCCCAGCTGAATGTGCCTGACTCCATGTGCAGTTGGATCACGGACTTCCTTACAGACAGATGGCAGTATGTGACATCTCTGACTCTAATAACATCATCACTGGATCCCCCAAGGCTGTGTCCTTTCTCCTCTGCTATTCTCCCTGTACACCAACGGCTGCTCATCTATTCACCAGTCTGCCAAACTCCTGAAGTTTGCTGATAATACCACCCTCATCGGCTTTATCTCTGATGGGGACGAGTCGGCCTACAGGAATGAGATGGACCGTCTGGTGTCATGGTGCAGCATGAAAAACCTGGAGCTCAACTCTCTCAAGACAGTGGAGATGACATCCTCTGTGACTCTCCGGTGACATCTGTCGAGTCCTTCTGCTTCCTGGGCACCACCATTACCCAGGAGGTCAAGTGGGAGCAGAACATCAGCTCCCTCACCAAAAAGGCTTAGCAGAGGATGTATTTCCTGCAGCAGCTCAAGAGCTGAAGGATGTTGGTAAACTTCTACATTGCCATCATCGGATCTATCCTCACATCCGCCACCACGGTCTGGTTTGCTGCAGCTACAGCCAGGGGCAAGCCAAGCTTCAGGATGTCATCCACACTGCTGAAAAGTTGATCTCCCGTACCTCCAGGAACTGTACATCTCCAGGATCCGGAGATATGCAGGTAAGATTGGAGCCAACCCCTCTCACATACAGTTCCATCTATATGGTTAGTTCACCTTCTCCAATCATGTGATATTTAGAGATATGTTAGCTAGTGAGGCAATGAAGCTTTCAAAAGGACTTTGAGAACTTGAAACTAAGCATCAATATACAGTAGATATAGATACATACACTACAGTCATTCTGGATTCTTTTCCTCATAATCTACACTCAATACCCATAATGTCAAAGTGTGGCAACACACACACACACACACACACACACACACACACACACACACACACACACACACACAGCTTCTTCATTACTCCTCCATTACTCCTCATCATTGTTCCATTAGTCCTCCATCACACTTTCATCAATGCTTTACTTCTCCTCCATCAGTTCTCTATTAATCCTTTATCACTCATCTATTCCAACACTCCTACATCATTTTCTCATTACTCCTCCATCACTCCTCCATTACTCTTCCATCACTTTTTTATTATTCCTCTATTACATCTCCATTACTCTTCCATCACTTCTCCGTCACTCTTCCATTACTCCTCCATCACTCTTCCATCACTCCTCCATGATGCTTCCATCACTTCTCCATCACTTTTTCATTATTCCTTCATTACTTCTTCATTACTCTTCCATCACTTCTTCATCACTCCTCATCATTCTTCCATTAGTCCTCCATCACTCTTCTTTCACTCCTTCTTTACTTCTTCATTACTCCTCCATCACTTCTTCATAACTCCTCTATCACTCCTCCATCACTGCTTTATTACTCCTCCATCACTTCTCCATTATTCTTCCATTAGTCCTCCATCACTCTTTCATTAATGCTTCACTACTCCTCCATCGCCTCTCCATTAATCCTTTATCACTCATCCATTCCATCACTCCTCCATAACTCTTGCATCAGTCTTCCATCATTGCTTAACTGAAAGTAAAATTGTACACATTTAATTGGAGTGAAGTAAAAGTTTCTCTACAATGAAAATGACGATGTATTTCCTGACTGTTTGTCACTCATTACTGTAGCAACATGTACTATTATTATAAGTGTTATAAGCGGTTATAAGCAATTAGACTGGACATCGTAAAGAAGTAAGCATTTTTTAAATGTATGGTGTTCCTTCAGCAGACAATGGTGGCATAATGTGTGTGTGTGTGTGTGTGTGTGTGTGTGTGTGTGTGTGTGTGTGTGTGTGTCAGTATGGTGTTTGCTATTTATGTTCCGATGAGCCTTTGCCTGAGTGCACGTGAGCACACGTCTCAGAGCCCCACGCCGCCTGTGTTCTGACTCGGTGACGCCGTGTACTGCAATATGTTATTACCAGCCTTAGAGAAAAAAAAAAGATGAGAGAAAAAAATATATGAGAAAAATCTGACATTACTGCTCGAATCAGAAAACGATTATCTCCACACGTTTGGCCCTGTTTTACAAAAAAGGAAAAAAAAAAAAACGCCTTGTCCTTAAGCAAATATATATATTCCTTGTTTTTTTTTTTTTTTTTGAGTACTCGCACGTCTTTCTCTCGTTGCCCATCTCCTGATAAACAAGGGGAGGATTTTCCCTGCCGGATCAGGCCAAAGCGCTTAGCGTCTGCTGTATGCGCTGATGCAACCGCCTGAAACAGATATGATGAACTTTTCCCCTCACGATTCTTTCTTTTTTTTGACATTCTTTCATTTTTTGTCTTTCTTTATAATAATCATTATAAATTTGGCCCTCAGCGTTGTGGCACATCGAAGATTTTGGGTGTGATGAATGTGTTTGTCACTGGTCTCAGTCTCTGTATTTTTTTCATCCTTTTCTTATTTTCCGTCCTCACCACTCTTCTGAGAAGATGTTCCACTAGATTTTGTGGAGATTAGAGTTTATTCAGACACAAGGGTATTAGTGAAGTCAGGTGCTGATGTAAGTGAGAAGGTGAGGAAGCCTGGGGTGCAGTCAGTGTTCACATTCATTCCAAATGTGTTCAGTAGGGTTTAGAACGCTATAGCAGAAGATCTTTCACTCCAACTCATGGAAAGTTCTGGAGCTGGCTTTGTGCACAGAGGGAATTGTCGTGCTGGAACAGGGTTTGGGTCTCCTAGTTCAAGTGAAGGGAAAATGTCATGCTCCAGCATCTGAAGACATCTGATAAAACCATGTACAGTTTAGAGAAGAACCACATGTGGCTGAAAAAGTTGGGTGTCCGAATATTTTTGCTTCACCAGGTATCTGAGAGATTAGGAATAAAGACGTTAGTTAGTCAGGATTGCTGTATCTGATGCTCAGCCACAATCCCTCTTCTCTTCAATCACTCCTTCATCACTCCTCCACCACTCTTCTGTCAATTTTCTATTACTCTATTACTCCTTCATCACTTCTCAATCACTGTTTCATTACTCCTCTATCACTCATTAATTGCCTCAATTTTTAATCACTCCTACATCACTCCGCTATTCATTCACAATCACACCTCCATCACCCCTCAATCACTCCTTCATTACCACTCCATCACAAATGTATTTAATTACTCCATAATCACTTCATCATTCATTTATAATTTCTCTACCACTTCTCCATTAATCCACAATCAGACCTCTATCACCACTTAAGCAATCCTCTATCACTTCACCATCACTGCTTTATCACTCCTTCATCACTTCTTTATCACACCTCCATTACTTCTTTATCACACCTCCATCACTTCTCCATCAATGTTTTATAACTCCTCAATTACTTCTCCATCACGTCTTTATGACTACTTTCTCACTCCTCCATCACTGCTTTGTCATTCCTCCATCACTTCATCACTACTTTATCACTCCTCCATCACTTCTTCATCACTGGTTTATCACTCCTCCATCACTCTTCTATTACTTCTTTTTTTACTGCTTTATCACTCCTCCATCACTGCTTTGTCACTCCTCTATCACTTCTTTATTACACCTCTATCACTTCTCCATCACAGTTTTATAACTCCTCCATCACTCCTTTATCACTTCTCTATTACTCCTCCATCACTTCTCCATCACTGGTTTATCACTCTTCCATCACTTCTTCATCATTTCTCTATTACTCTGCTTCAGTACTCTTCCATCATGCCTTCATTCCATCACTTGACTATCATGTCTCTGTTACCACTTCATCACTCTTTAATTCCATCACTTGACCATCACTCCTTTACTTCGCCTCCATTACCTTTCCATCAGTCCTCTATTACTCTTTCATCACTCCTCCACCAATTCTTCATTGCTCCTCCATCACGGCTTCATTTCTCCCTCTTCACCTCTTCATTACTCCTTTATCACTTATCCATTCCATCACTCCTTCTTCACAATATCATCACTTCTCCATCACTCCTCAATCAGTCCTCCATCACTCATCCATCACTCCTCCATCACTCCTCCATCCCTCCTCCATCATGGGTAATAAATCAATCATTTGGTGGTGTTTGTTTGTTGCTTTAACACTGACTTCAACACCAGCATCATTCCTCCTGCTATGGCTCTAAACTCCATTAGAGCTGGTACTGGTCTTTTATCTCACTCCCTCTTCCTCTCTCTCTCTCTCTCTCTCCTCATCTATCTGCCTATCTATCACTCCCTCTCTCTTTAGCTGTTCTCTCAATTGCTATTGCTTTGTTTTTTGTTTTGCTGCCAGAGAAATGAAGAATCTCTCACTCGTTCTGTCACGCCTCGGTCCTCTTTATTGGATTGCCACTCGGAGGAAAACAAAGGCAGACGGAGAAGTGACTAGCGCAGTTTGCAACAGACTCTGATGCATTCTGGGATATGAGAAGAACAAAATAAAGGTGTCGAGAAATTAGACATTTTTCCCATCATTGGATGAGTGTGTGCTCACTGTGTAGCCTCAGATTCCTGTTCTTGTGCTGTGATGTGTGCATTTTGAACTGCTTTTCTGTTCACCACTGTTGCACAGAGTGGCTATTTGAGTTACAATGAGCTAAAACCCCTGCTGATCTCGACAAGAAGGTAGCCAGGAACTGATTGTTGAAGTGCTAACACTCGTATGAAGACAATATAAGACTAAAATAAAGTTAGCTACACTGTATGGATGATTGTTTCTGGACCCCTGACCCTAAGATTGGTATGTTCTTCTTTTTGAACATCTAGTCCACATCTGCTCTTATAATAACCTCCAGCAGTTTAGCATCTAACCGAAGTGCAAATAAAAGCAATTGTGCAAATTGACAAGTGCAGATAAATATAGAAGTGTATGTACAGCATGTAAATATATGTCTATGGCATCCTGAGGTTGCACCAGCTCCAATCACGTTCCACCTCATAAAGATTATGGACCTTTAAGAAGTAGATGCCGACCCTGCAAACATCCTGAACCATCTAGAGACGTACCAGCGCCAATTAGATCCCACTTCATGTGGAGTTCTCATATGGACACTGGACCTCTTTGAGTGTTTAAAGGCTCTGCCATGGAAAAGCTGGTGTTGGATTTGATGATCGCAAATGTTGAGCTATTTTTTGAGTTGCTCAGTAGCTCCTGGTTTCATAATCTCAAATGACAGTATAAGACTGTAGAAAGAACATTACTCATAATCTCACACTACAGTGCTCATGTTAGTTCTCTCTCTCCAGTGTTCTGTTTTAAAGACTATAATCACACTCTTGATATCACCCAAATTAAAAGGATGTGGTTCCCTTTGAGTCTGGTTTCTCTTAAGGTGTCTTCCCATGAAGTCTCAGGGAGTTTTTCCTCGTCATAGTCACCACTGGGTTGCTCATTAGGGACAAACGTACAATTACAGGAAACAAACTTATACATTCTTTGATTACCACTTTATCTCTTTAAAACTGCTTTGAGACAATGTCCATAGTAAAAAGACTTTTATCGAATTGAATTTCTCTGATTGTATACAAAGAGAAGACATTTTTCTTTGTCTTCATCATAGAAATGTATTTAAATGTATTGAAAATCCTATTTAATAAAGAACAATGTATCATCATAAAGTTGATCAGTTGAATGAACATTTAAATGAAGGAGTTTTTAGTATCAGTGTTTCTCCTGAAGGTAAGTTGGTTTTCAACTTTTTTTTCAATCTAGCAGTAGCTGCAATTCTGTTACTGAATTAACCTGTTCAAATGAATGTAGCTATAAATGGATAAAAAAAACCCATTTACATAAAAGTTGTGTTAGGATAATAAGAGACTTTGGGACGTGATGTTCTGGAACAAACTTCATGATAATATTGATTATATTTTCTGTAACATTAAGATGCAAAGTGCTTTTCATCTCAAAGATAATTATGCATTTGGTGCCAAGGAACTAATGTTTTCCTTCTTCATTTCTCACACATTTTATCTCTCAACTCAATGAAGATTTTCCATCCGAAACATTTCAGCATTGCTGTTAAAACCCACAGAAAACTGCAGTCGATGTCTCTTTTTAATGACTCGTGACGGGTCCAGGTTCACATCCAGGTCCAAGTAATAACTAATGAGTCAACGTTCATGAAGATATCACCATCGCGGAGCTTGTTTGCTAATCCGGCCGAGCCGTGGCAGAAGGAAACCCCAGGAGACAAGCCGTCTCTTCAGGCGTACCCCCTCCGGTCTCGTCCTGTCTTCGCACAGCAAGCACGAGCTGTCGGAATCGATTTGAAACTTCGTCTGCACCCGCAGCCGTGCTAACAAGAGGCTTCACTTTTGCAAAAACTCGACCAAGAAAGACGACGAGCGTCTAACGGAAACGTGATGCAGTCAGACAGATGGGTTGACTGATCCGGGAAGAGTAATGTCTCACTCAAGGTTAACCGACTAGAAATAAACCGTTAAACTCATCTTCTGATGGCCAATTAACTCCAGTCCTTTCCATCAGTCACCGAGGTCGAAAAGTGACTTGTTTCTATTGTTTTTTTTTTTCAAAAATGTTTAGCATATTTAATAAATAATGAAGAAGTAATGCAGTTTGGAGATTGTACACTTTATTTCAGTTATTCACTATTAATTATTAAACATTATTTATATTATTGATATTATTAATAATAATAATGAATACGGGTAAATCTATCTATGTATCTATCTATCTATCTATCTATCTGTCTGTCTGTCTGTCTGTCTGTCTGTCTGTCTATGTATGCACATCCTTATGTCTGTCTGTCTATCTATCTCTGTCTGTCTGTCTGTCTGTCTGTCTGTCTGTCTGTCTGTCTGTCTGTCTATCTCTGTCTGTCTGTCTGTCTGTCTGTCTGTCTGTCTGTCTGTCTGTCTGTCTGTCTGTATCTTCCTGTCTCTATCTGTCCGCCTTTCTATGTATGTATGCACTGTATGTATGTTCTGTATCTGTCTGTCTGTCTGTCTGTCTGTCTGTCTGTCTGTCTGTCTGTCTGTCTGTCTGTCTGTCTGTCTGTCTGTCTGTCTCTTCCTGTCTCTATCTGTCTGTATGTATGCATGCATGCACTGTATGTATGTTATGTGTCTGTCTGTCTGTCTGTCTGTCTGTCTGTCTGTCTGTCTGTCTGTCTGTCTGTCTGTCTGTATCTTCCTGTCTTTATCTGTCTGCCTTTATATGTATATATGCATGCATGCATGCACTGTATGTATGTATGTTCTGTATCTGTCTGTCTGTCTGTCTGTCTGTCTGTCTGTCTGTCTGTCTGTCTGTCTGTCTGTCTGTCTGTGTGTCTGTCTGTGTGTTTGTTTTCCATTTAATGAATGTATTGTTGTGAAATGGATGTTAATTATGGAGATTTCAGAAGGATGTATATTATATTAAATGCTATAATGAATGTTTTTTAAATTTGGATGTAATGCAGTAAACACACTGGATTTCTTATCTTCTGGTAAAAACACTGCTTATTATGCATTTTGTTAAAAATAATACTACTACTACTACTACTTTCTTTCGGCTTCTCCCGTTAGGGGTCGCCACAGCGGATCCTCCGCACGTTTGATTTGGCACGTTTTTTTACGCTGGATGCCCTTCCTAACGCAACCCTCCCCAATTTATCCGGGCTTGGGACCGGCACTGAGAGTGGCTGGGGATGGTTCCCTGACCGGGGATCGAACCCGGGTCGCAGCGGTGAGAGCGCTGCTTCTTAACCACTAGACTAAATTCTCCTAAAAAGGAAAAAATGAAGTGCGTATAGATTTTTAAACAATGCTATAAATTATTTCCCTTAATTGTGTGTAACACCTTATGATGCATTATGTATTGTTATAGATTTTGTAATGTACACATGCATGATTATGATCATTGCACCGTCTCACTTACATTATTATTTGTATACTTTACATACCCTGCACAAACCGAATATAATGATGTCTTTATCTTTAATTCTTTAATTATTCTATTTCCTAGTTATAGTTTGTCATATTTTTATAGCCCCAGCACATTATGACAAATTTCACATACATGCAGCCCATAATACTTGGCAATAAAGATCATTCTAATACTGATTCTTGATAATAAGGGTTGGTTTATGTGATATTCTAGCAAACTGTTTGGTTTTGTTTTTTCGTAAGTAATTATCCTCGCTGTGTTGAGAATGAATTGTCACGAGCAGCTGCTCAACACAGCCGAGCGTCTTCATTTCTATATATAGAGTTCTGATAGATGTTGCTCGTTAAACATGGCTGGAATTTCCCTGTTACTTTAACATCTTTTTCCCTTCCTTTCCGCACTGTCGGTACAAATCAGTAAACAGCCAGCAAGTTCCACTTTTTTTCTTTTTTCCCCACATTAAACCCTTGAGGACTCGAGGACTTGCGCACTTACGACCTTGTGAGTCCTTCACTCTGTCAAAGTCACCAAACTGCAGAGAAGAAGGAGGACCTTTGGGTTTCGAGTGCCGTTTGGGATGGAGTCGGAGTCAGCGCCTTTCTGCTTATAATGCTGAATAAGGCTTGTAACCATAGTTACAACTTTAAAGAAGTATTTCCGTGCGGTCGCGTTCAGACAGCCACGTCCTATCAACTGATGCTGGTTACAGTCTTCTTGGGTTCTTGTTTGTTGTGGTCGATGGAATGTTAAAAAATGTAAATAACGTGTAAAAAATGCACCGCAAGGCTGAAAGTATTAGGACACCCGACTTTTCCATCCAAAAGTGATTCTTTCTCCAAGTGTTAAACTGAAATTTTAGCTTTACAGACCCAAACCTGTAGACCAGTTCTATTAAAATATAATTTCCATGGGTTGGAGTGGAAGGTCTCCTGCTATAGAGCTCAAAACCCTATTGAACGCTTTTTGGGATGAATTTAAAAGACCTCCTCATCTCACCTACATCTGTACCTGACTTTACTAACACTCTTGTGGCTGAAAGAATTTCACACTAATCTCCACAAGCACACTCCAACATCTAGAGGAACATCTAGCTCCAAGAATGGAGCTTATTATAACAGAAATCTTATGGTTTGGTGTCCAGAAACTTTATTCCCTATTGCATATGTCATATACCTTTTACCCAGCCTTCACTTTTTATAACCTATTTATTATAAAATTTTGTTTATATAATTCCCTGCATTTCTCTTGATCTGTATTATAACCTCTCACTTTTTATTTCATTAATATCTAATAATTAATAATTGGTAATTAATAATCATATACTCTGTACTGTACATTTAATAAACCACTATTTAAACCATTTTTTTGATTTGATACATTTTTTTCTTATAAACTGTACTGCCCTTATTACACCCTTTATAACCCCCAATAAGATCTATTATACGGAGTATAATATTGAGCCGTCACCGTCTTCATGTACGTTTATACACTACTGCAATGTTTTCCAGTTTTTTTACTTTTTTAAATCTTATTTTTAGGATTCTGTCCTTTGATACAATCTTCATATTTTCATATTTATATTATAACCTCCCAAACCCTCGTCTTAGTCCAGTTATAACCTGCTATAACATATTTATGATACTTCTTATACGCTGCTATATACATATTTTTTACATTCTCTTCATTGTGTAATACAATCTTTACCAACTTAATGTTGAATAAAATGTTCAGAAAGTACACACACACACACACACACACACACACACACACACACACACACACATATATATATATATATATATATATATATATATACATACACACACATACACACACACACATTTTTTATTTTCATTATTTGCTCCTTTCACATTCCCAGTTATTCCCTTCATTATTTCCTTTGTACAATAATAATAAAAAAAGCCCTTATAACCTCTTAATTCCTTTATATATAAATTTTAGAAATCCTTAAATTACACATACACAAGCACCCCTTTATATACTTTATACAATCCTTAACATAAAAATGTCTATATTTATTACACTTCAAACACATTCTCTCTCTCTCTCTCTCTCTCTCTCTCTCTCTCTCTCTCTCTCTCTCTCTCTCTCTCTCTCTCTATATATATTTTATTACACTTTAAACACATTCTCTCTCTCTCTCTCTCTCTCTCTCTCTCTCTCTCTCTCTCTCTCTCTCTCTCTCTATATATATATATATATATAAAGACTGTCAATCAATTACATTATTTAATGGTGCAATTAATTGTTTTCACATTTGTATCTGTTCTAAATGTACCTTAAATGAATACTTTTGAACATGAACAAATATGGATGGTTTATGCAAATTAACGTTAAATTGGTGAGTGTGTGCATCATGGCGGATTTTTGCTGTATTTGAAACTTGGCGCATCAGTGAAACAATTGTTTAGTGAGTAAAAAGAATTGATTGGTGAAGTTTTTTTTTTAAAGTAAAGAAAGGACTTCTTCATATTTAAAAAAAAATAGTCAAACAGAAATGTGCTTTGCAATAAATGCATGTAAAAAAAATTGTGGCGTGTAAATATATATATATATATATATCCTATGAAGGGCTGGTTCCTGTTAATTCCAGAGTGTTCAGTGATGAGATCACGCTCACATTGGTTGCTCTGATATTATCATTAGTGTGGGAACTAACTGGAAACACACACTCTGATGATAATATCAGAGCAACCATGCTGAGCGTGATCTCATCACTGACCACTCATCGCTGCTTGTTCATCCTTATCCGCTCACCTTGGCAGGCCACCTCCCCCTCCTCCCTCACCTCCCCGCTTCCTCACCGTCAAAGATAGTTGCTAATCATCAAATGCCAAGTCGGTTGGCACATAACAATCGATAACATCATGGCTGCAGATGGAGCGATTTTTCCCCGTGTTAAATCCTCCCTGTGCTCTCGACAGGGGAAATGCAAGGCGATTAGCGACACTACAAACATTTTACGTGCTGTTTTCACGTTCATGTAACTGCGTTTGCCTGTTTTAACAGATGGGGTGTTACTTTTTTTAATAAAATGGGTCATAATAAAGGATGTAAAGCAAAATAAATAGTGTGTGTCTGAGAGTGCAATGATATAAACAGCATTAAAATGATTACAAATGTTATAAATTGTATAATCAGGGTATTAATCTAGGCTATAAAAATTCACACAAATTGTTTAAGTAGACTATAAACATAGAATAAGGGTGTAAAAAAACAGACCTTTCCGCATATTTCAGACATAAAAATGGTATAACTGGTTATGAATAGCACAAGTTGCATGTTTAGGAGGTTATAATGTGAATGCAGGAGGATAAAGAAGCCTAAACACAATATTCACAATACAGGTTTATAGAAATGGTCGAAAACACAATTGTGCATAAAGAAGTTATAACTGCTCTAATAGAAACATAGATGACATGGTGGTATATATATTTAGTGCACAAACTGAAGAATGAGGAGACTATAAATGAACTTATATGGCATATCCTGTATTTCTGGGAAATTGAACGGGTTAATGATAGAAGTATTTGAACACACACATGGTATAACAGGTTATTAATGGACAATGAAAAGTGTATAGGAGGTTATAATGGATATATAAAGATATGAAGGCTGCAATAAGAACAAAATCCTTCAAATAAGGTGTAAAAAGAGTACATAAAGTGTGAATATGGACAGAAAATTTAAAAGGTTATAAAGGCTTTAAGAATTATGTGTATGAAGGATTTAATGAAAGGGATTTATATAAAAAAAGATTTGAAGGATATACAATATGTACATATAATATGCATGTAAATACAAGTTCATAAGAATGCTTTGAATGATGAATGTAAAGCTTATAAAATGGGAATGAAGGGTATTAGGTGAAAAACGAGAGACCCGAAGCCAGGAAACCCGTGTTGAATCCTGGGATATTTGGCTTCCCAATTACACAGCGACTCAGTCCGTCTCCCACAAGGAGAGAAAAGAGTGAGGATTTTACTCTCCTGCTGTAGAATTATTATTTCTCTCAGGGGAAAGATAAGGACTTGCTGTGGGATAGTATTTTCTTTTTCTGTCACCCTGTAAGTGAGTTTTTTTTTTTTTTTTTCTTACATGAAACACAAAAATGGCACCATGTGTGAAAATGTTTTCTAAACAATGTCGTGCACCTCAAGCAGCTATGTGTGTATTCTCTTCTCGTTTGGCCCGTGAGAAAAATATGATCGGCCACATGCAGAGAGTTATAAATGTCTATAACAGTCTATAACTGTTTATACGTCTATAAACGTCCATCATTGTCTGTAACTGTCGATAACTTTTTAATTTGTTTATAACTGTTCATAAGATTTTCATTTGATATTTCGTTCTTTTTTTTTTTATAACAGGTTGTAATGGTCTATAACCATCTTTAACAAGGTTATAACTTTCTGGAATGTTCAGTATCATTCTGTCGAGGTCTGTAACAGTTTATAACTGTTTGTATGTCTAGAACAGTCTATAATGTTTTTTATGAACATCTATAACAGTCTATACTTGTCTTTATAAGTATATAACAGTCTGTAATAGTTTGTAGCAGTTAATAATAGTTTATAACTGTGATTATAGCTATCTATAACAGTGTGTAATAGTTTATAACTGTTTGTCTGTAAGGGTAAAAAGTATGTAATTGTTTATACAAATATATAGACTGTAATAAATCTATACAAGTTTGTAACTGAGATCTGTATTCATTTACTACTGTTTGTATTCGTTTATAACAGTTTATAACAGACAACCAGATATTTAATTGTCTATAACCAACAAGTTGAAGCAGTCTGCAAATCTCTTCAACAGCCTATAAGTGTCTATAATAGTTTATAAGCCTTAAACCTTTATAATTCTTTCTGGCTATAGCTGTCTATAACATTCTGTAACAGTTTATAACTCTTTGAGTCTATAGCCGTCTATAACAGTCTATAACATTCCATCATCTTCCAAGATTGTGTGAAAAAGTCTGTACCACGTGCGACACTTTTTATACTCTGTAACTGATTACGGCAATTTATAATCTTATTAAATCATTTTATAACAACGGTAATAAAAAACTGCCTGTATGTATTTCTATCAAACAAACATCCACCTGGTCTTTAAATCAGTGAGGAAAAGAGTTAGTAGCTTGCAAAACTAAAAAAAAATGCTAAAATGTGCAGATAAAATGTGCAGATTTTTTGAAAAAACACACGTGAAATATGCTGTAGGTCAGAGTGAAACGTATCACTGTAATAAAGCACACAGTCACTACATCGCTGGTGTCATTACTGTTAAGGCTACAGTGTACAGTGTGTATTATGAGATTTGGGACATGAAATCGATCCGAGTGTGTGTGTGAGTGTGTGTCCAGTGTAAATAGAGTCTGTGTGTGAGTGTGTGTGTGTGTGTCCAGATGTGGTGAAGAAAAAACCGTCGAAACGTTCTTCCGCGAGAAGCTTGTAACGGAAAACTTTTGATTAAACAAAATCCAAATGTCCGAAAGTGATAAAGAAGATGTTGTCCATTGTTCTTACCTCTGAATGATTTCAAAATAATTAGCAATAATGTAACAATTGTTTCAGCTGTGAGTTAGAGAGAGAAAGAGAGAGAGAAAAGTGAGATGTGAGAAAAACAATTAGGTGAGAGACAAAGACAGAGCAAGAGTCTGAGTTATTTAGAGCGAGAGAGAGAGAGAGAGAGAGAGAGAGAGAGAGACAGAGGGAGAGGGAGAGGGAGACAAAGACAGAGCAAGAGTCTGAGTTATTTAGAGCGAGACAGAGAGAGAGAGAGAGAGAGAGAGAGAGAGAGAGAGAGAGAGAGAGAGAGAGAGAGAGAGACAGAGGGAGAGGGAGAAGGAGAGGGAGACAAAGACAGAGCAAGAGTCTGAGTTATTTAGAGCGAGACAGAGAGAGAGAGAGAGAGAGACAGAGAGAGACAGAGAGAGAGAGAGAGAGAGAGAGTGAGCGAGAGAGAGAAAGATAAAGATTAAAAGACCATGAAAGAAAAAGAGATATTTTGCAAGACAAAAACAGACAGAATCAAAGAAAAAGAGAGGAAGAGAGATTGAGAGACAAAGAGACAAAGAAAGAGAGAGCAAGAGGTTAGAGGTAGATGGAGAGAGAGAGACAGAGAAACATGGAGAGAGAAGAGAGAGAGAGAGAGAGAGAGAGAGAGAGAGAGAGAGAGAGAGAGAGAGAGAGAGAGAGAGAGAGAGAAAGATAGAGAGAAAGATAGAGAGAAAGATAGAGAGAAAGATAGAGAGAGAGGTAAAAGACAGAGACAGCGAAACAAACTGAGAAAGACAGAGATACAAAAAGATGGTTAGGAAGATTCAAAAGACCGAGAGAAAGAGAGATAATATGGAAAGAGATATGGAACAATTTAGACAAAATCAGAGAAAGACAGAACGAGTGATAGATAGATAGATAGATAGATAGATAGATAGATAGATAGATAGATAGATAGATAGATAGATAGATAGATAGATAGATAGATAGATAGATAGATAGATAGATAGATAGATAGATAAAGCAATATAAAGAGACAGAGAGGGAGAGAGAAAAAAAGAAACAGGGAGACAGAGTGGGAGAGCGATTGAGAGACAGAGAAAAAGCAAGACAGAAATAGAGAGAGACAGAGAGAGAAAATTGAGAGTAAGACAGAATAAGAGAGATGGAGAGATGAATAGAAAGACCTAAAATACAGAGGAAGACAGAGAGAGTCAGAGAAATATGAAAAGACATGGAAGAGAAAGAGAGAACAATTGAGAGAGAGACAGGAAACAATGATAGACAGAGACAAAATAAAGGGTGAGACATTTTCACAGAGAGAGAGAGAAGAGAGAGAGAGAGAGAGAGAGAGAGAGAGAGAGAGAGAGAGAGAGAGAGAGAGAGAGAGAGTTCTGATGCTTGTTCTATCATTGTCCTTTGTCTCTAATCTCTGAGACGTCACTTCACACGTTTATCTCTGATATCTGGCTCTCTGCAGATCCTCTAACCTTCATTACTTCATAACGTTCTCTGCTCCTGAGATTCATGAAGCCCAGACTGTAGGAAGCGTTTGATATTTTTTAATATCTCGGTGCTATTTGTAACTATTAGCCTGCAATAAGTATGGAAATGAACTTTCCCTTCTGAAAATTAAAAAAAGAAAGTCTTGAGATTGGAGCTGCAGGTTACATTTCCTTTCTTCTGCAGGGTTTCAATGCAGAACCTCTGGAGAATAGAAAATGCCAGTCTCTGGTTTCCTCTGAGCAACTTTCTGTTTCTCTTTTTATCTCCATGTTTCTTTCATCATTTCTCTCAGTCTCTCTTTCTTTCTCTCTTAGTGTCTCTCTTTCTACTTCAAAATCTCCGTGTTTTCCTTTCAGTCTTTTTCAGTTTTTTTCTTACTCTCTCTCATTCTCACCCAATGCTTCTCTTTTAGTCTCTCACTATTTCTCTCTCCTTTGTCTCCCGAAGTCTCTAATTTTCTCTCTCAATCTCTTTTTCTTTCTTTTAGTCTTTTTTTGTTTCTCTCTCATGCTCCCTGTTTCTCTTTTAGTCTCTTTGTTTTTCTCAATCTCCTCTTTCTCTCTCTGTTTCTCTTTCATTCTCTCTATTTCTCTTCCTTTCTCTTTAGGTCTATCTCTGTCTGAGTCTCTTTAAGTCTCTTTCAGGATTTTTTCTCTGTCTTTTTTGGTGTTCTGTGTATTTCTCTTTATTTCTCACTCTCTCTTTATTCCTCACATTATTTTCAGTTATTTTTAAGTCTCTTTATTTTCTCTTTCAGGCTCTCTTTATTATTTTCTTTAAGTGTCTCTCTTTCATCTCAAAGTCTTTTTGTTTTAGTCTCAGTCTCTTTCTGTTTTGCTCTTAGTCTCTCTCATTCTCACCTAATGTTTCTTTTTTAGTTTCTCACTATTTCTCTATCTTTTGTCTTCCCAAGTCTATTAGTTTCTCTCTCAATTTCTTTATTTATTATTAATTCTTTATTTTTTATCTGAGTCTCTTTCTGTTTCTCTCAGTATCTCTCTTTCTTTCAGCCTCTCTATTTATCTCTCTCAGTCTCTAAAATATCTATTTCTTTTCCAGCCTCTCTCTCTTTCTCCTTATTACTCAGACTCTTTAGTTTGAGTCTAATTTTTTCTCTCTCAGTCTCTTTAACCATGTTTTCCCTCTTTCTTTCTCTTTTTTTTTTCTTAGTCTTCCTATTTCCAGCCTCTGTCTAAGTCGCTCTCTGTTTCTCTCTTAGTCTCTTCTTTTGCTCTCAGTGCTCCCCTTCATCCTTTATTTCTCTATTAGTGTTTCTCTATCAGACACTCGATTTCTCTTTATTTCTCTTTTTTCTGTCTCTTTAAGTCTCTTAGTTTCTCTCTTAATATCTTTATCTTTCTTTTATTCTCTCTGTGTGTCTCTTACAGATTCACTATTTCTCTTCATTTCACAGTCTCTTTGTTTTCCTCTCAGTCTCTTTCTGTTTTCTCTCTCAGTCTCTTTCTCTGTGTGTTTCTCTTTCAGTCTCTCTATTTCTCAATCTATCTCTTTAGGTCTCTTTCTTTCTCAGTCTCCATAAGTCTCTTTTTTCTTTCTCTCTTGTCTTTCCCTTTCTCTCAGTCTCTACTTCTCTTTATCTTTCTCTCCTTTTTCTGTCTCTTCAAGTCTCTCAGTCTGTCTTTCTCTCAGTCCCTCTTCTTCCTTCAGTTTCTCCCTGTATTTTTTTCTCTCTGTCTCTCTCTGTGTCTCTCCCTCTCTTTCTCATTCTGACAAATAAAATGAATCCATTTCATCAGGTTCTCAATTTATGTGGCCTCAATGACACGAATCATATTTATTATATTTTTATTCTTTTTTTTTTTTAAGTGAATCCTACGATCAAACTTAAGGAACAAAAAAATTAAGTCCAGATGAAAAGAACAAGTTTTTCTTCATATCACACCATTGGGTCAATTAATCGAGACGCTTTAATCATTTATTCATGAACACCCGAAGAGAGAGAGAGAGAGAGAGAGAGAGAGAGAGAGAGGGGAAAAAAAGAAAAGACGAAAAACGTCTCGGGTGTGAACTTATGAACTCGCAAAATATTTTCCGCATCCTCCGAGTGAGACTTCAAAACACAACAGCACAAAAAAACAGAGCACCACCACCACCGCTGCGAGGCCTTTATCAAATATTCCTTATATCTCTCTCTTTTTTTCTTCTCTGTTGTCTTTGAGTCTTTTTGTCGAGACGTCTGAAAGTGGGGCAGAACTGTTTGGTAATCATTTCTCAATTCTGTACATCCTCCAATCCCTTCATTTCTTTTCATCTCTCCCTTCTTATTTCATCTTCCTTTTTTCTTCTCAAAACCTATATATTCTTTTTCTTTTGAATTGTTTTTTTTTAATTTTGAGCTGTAATCTGTCCTAACGATCACGCTCACGTGATGGACACGCGTCGTCTCTCTTATCTCGCCTGGAAAACTGTGAAGTAAACCGTCTTTAATTAAAAAATCGATTTGTCTTGTGATGAACTCCAGGCCGAGCAACAGAACATTTTTTGAAAGGAGCTTTTGTGCAGGTTAATACAGCGACGCTGCAGAAAAAAAAAAAAAAAAAAAAACGTGGGAGCAGAATACGATGGATGCGTCAGAGCTCGGGATGAAACAAGCGCCAGTTATTATGTTTTGCGTTTTCTTTCCCAAACGTGTTTTTTTTTTTTCTCATCTTTTTTTTTTTTTTTACACCTGCCTTTGTCATCGTAACGAACTTGTTTCGCTTGACTTTTATAAGTGCCCAAGCGTTAGCTGGAAAGCTGAAATCGAAAGACGGTTGACCTCGTTTCGCCTTCGCTTCCTCGCTCTTTCTTTCTCTCTCTCTCTCGCTCTATCTATCTCTGTCTCCTCATCACGCTGCACTGAACTCAACACGACAGCAACCGGTGTGGGCAAACAGGCACGCGATGTGTACGATCGCTTAGTGTGGCCCAGCGGAAGGTTACGTGACGAGAGCCGAGGCTCTGACACGCGAGCCGAAGTGAAGCGCCATCACAAAACCACAATTTTCATTTCATCATCATCATTTGGTTATTTTATATCCTCAAACCATATACTTCTAATAATTTTATTAGATCCTGCTTTGAAAATATCTGAATCTCTGTATTTCTATCTGTGGCCAACTCGAAATGATCCATAATCATACCTGTATTTAAATTAACCACGGAGGTGGGCGGGGCTTCAACCGATTTTAAAAGCAATTCTATTCCCTTTAAAGTTTTCATATAAAAATCTTACCTCATATAACACAAAAATATCTATGCTTTTTAGAATAATTCTAATACTTTTACTTTTAATATCTCAACAAAATTTCAACAATGTCAATTAAATGAAAGGAAAACAAAATGTTAAAATTATCCATATTCATACCGTATTTAAATCAACTTCAAATCCAATTTAAAAGTAATACTATTTTCTTCACAGCTTTTATCATATTGTTTACATATACAATTCTTTATATATCTAAGTATATACCTTTAGTTATTTGAATATCCAAATATCTAACCTTAACCCTATTTTTTATTACATTTATTCATTATATATTAATATTATATTCGATATTATATTTTATTATATTTATTTTTGTTAAGAATTGTCCGTATTCACACTTGCATTTGGATAAAACCAGAGGTGGGCAGGGCATAAAATCCAATTTTAAAAATAATGTATAACTCATAAAATGACACATTTATTTTTTATTATAATATAATTTAGAAATCGTAAAAACTATTTGTTACAATTGTTTTGTCATAATTTTTTTTTTATTTCAACAGTAACTTCAACAATGTTAAATAAAAGAAAGACAAGTTTGTATGTTGGTAAAAAAAAAAAAAAAATGTATTGATATATTTAAAGGAATAACACTGGGTATCATATCGCACAAGATTCAAAACATTTACATACAAAACTCTGTTGGATTGAGTATCTCAGTTAATATAACTCCTGTTCTGATTGGTGGGTTTGCGAGCGCGATGCCGATGCATATTCATAGTGATTTTGGAGGGTTATGTATAATATCACGGCTCCATCACTTGTCTTATCTGTTATCTACGAGCACGAACAGTGACTGTGTGTCTGTTCAATAGTTTTCCTATTCTTATAGAATTCTTTATTTATTTTGAAGCCGTTATCCATGCCTTTCCGAATAAGGAATTCGGTTCCGAGTGCATCTCTGATGTAACTGATATTTGAGAAAATAGTTCAAACTTGTTTAGTGGAAAAACAAAGGGACCTTAAAAGAGGAATCAAAATATTTTCACAAACTTTTATGTAAACCAGAGTTTTTGTCACAATATTGTCCCCCAACCTGTTCATTTATTCACATCAATTCTCGACTTATCCGATTCGAGTGGAATGTAAACACAAGTGCAATATTCAGTTGCTTTGTTCAAGGTATTATTAGTTACATATCTTATTACCTTCTACTTACACATATCTGTGTATCAGATCCGTCAGATTTTCTCAATTTTACATTCTTAGCATGGTTGAAATTTGTCTGGAAATGTTTTTGAACTCCAACACTTTTTCTGGACTGACATACACAAACACAAACACATAAACACACAGTACCGAGAAGCACATGAGACTGTAGAAAAGCTCAATTTAATATTTCTGATTCTGATCAATTTGAACATATTATTGGATTTAATGCACTGAATCTATTACATGATTTCTAGATTATTATATATATATATATACGTACATCAATTTTAATATGTATATTATTATATAATTAAATCTATATTAATATGACGGTTCTATAATATTATATATTATAGCAATATAATCGATATAAAAAATGATATATTATTATACAGTATACCTATAGCAATTTGGGTTTATATATTATTATGTAATTCATCTATATCAGTATATATGGGCCATAAACAATATCTGAAGACTTTTTCTGTTACAGAACGATGATCAACTCCGCACAGAAGGAGTCTCCAGTGTCAGCGCTTTGTACCAGTCCGTGGAAGTTCTTCCAACGGGCATTTTGATTAGACCCGTTCGGCAAAATGTTATGTTATTACTCTGTTTTATGAAGACCTACAGTGTAGTGATAAATCGATCAAGTTTATAGATTTGTTGTGACTTCAATAAACTTTGTCGAAAATACGCAGCAGTGATGTTCGGCGGCTTTGGATGCTGCGGCGTGAAGAAGAAAATGTCACTCCGGGGTATAACATGAACCTCAGGGTGAGAACGGGAACTTCATCACAACTTGTTATTGATTGTTTTTCTATAACAGCGTGGCCCCGGGGGGGTTTAATGTACCTGATTATGCAACCTGATTTTATTAGAAATGTGCAGGTTTTTGAGTGAACGAGGGCTCTAATGTTTTTTTATAAACTGGCACTTTTATTAGGTGCTTAAAATAAATAAACAATAAAAAACGAACAAACAAATAAATAATAATTTTATATTATATATACATTTACTATAATTATTATTGTATTATCAAACATACTATTACTAACCGTTATAATAACCGTAATAATAATAAAATACCTTTTAAATAATATAAAATAAAATAATAATAAATATATATATATATATATATATATATATATATATATATATATATATATATATATATAATAAGTTAATACATTATTGATTATACCAAATGTATTACAAATACTACAACTAAAAGTAGTAATCGTAACAATAATAATAATTGTGTTGATAATGAAAAATAATATTCCATTAATATATAAATATTATAAACTGATAATAACAATAGTAATGTTTTATAGTGCTTATACACTATTATTATTAATAATAATAATAATAATAATAATAATAATAATAATAATAATAATAATAATAATAAAAATAATGATAATTATGATAATAATAACAATCACATTAATAATAGTAATAATACTACTAATAAAATTAATAATAAAAATAAACAAACACTGGCAGGTGTGTGTACGGGTATAAACCCAATAATAAAAACACAATTTAAGGCAAAACACTATGCCGCAATTCCATCCAGCAATCAGTGGAAATCGATACACACCGACCCCACAGCTTGGATATGGAATAATGTAATGACACACACACACACACACACACACACACACACACACACACACACACACACACACACACACACACACACACACACACACATTGATTATAAATTTGACAAAAATCTCAACTGTTGAGAGGTTTTCTTTCATTCGTTTCATTGTGCAAAAGCGATTGTTGTATAAAAGAACACAAACACCCCAAACCCCAGTGTTTAACCTTCACAGTGTTTCACATCACACTCACGCACGTGTGACGTGAAAATACAAAGACACAAATTAACACAAATAAAAAAATAAATAGATGCTGAAAGCTGAACTGAGAACTCCGCTGAGTTCAGGAAACTTTTACACACACACACACACACACACACACACACACACACACACACACACACACACACACACACACACACACACACACACACTACACAGCAGTGAGTTGTGTTACTGTTCACACAGTGCATTACATAAATGAGTTCAAAGTGCCAGTACATATGAGCTGTGAGACACTGAGCCACAGAATCACACTCTCTTACACACACACACACACACACACACACACACACACACACACACACACACACACACACACACACACACACACACACACACATTTCATATCACAATGCCAGAACATGTACCTTCATTATTCGCTGTGATTTTGGACCCCAGCACCTGCAAGGATATAATCCACAGAAGGAGAGGCAGCAGCCCGGGATCTGATGCCATCCTGCAAATGTGAGGAGCGCAAGAAGAAGCACTCGCTCTCTCCCTCTCTTTCTCCCTCTCCCTCTCTCCCTCTCTCCCTCTCTCTCTCTCTCAGCAGGGAAGCAGAGCTCGAGGCTCAGAGCAGGAACTCTGAGTGCATTCAGCTGACTTAAAAACCGCCTGCATGCACTCGGGCAGACGCAACGCTGCCAGGCTCGACTCATAGGGGGGTGTGTCCAAACCTGCCTGTCAACCAATCTGCAGCCAATCAGAACACAATATGCAATGGCAAACACATCCTCGTACATTCGTTATGCTCGTTACGCTCGTTTATACGCCTGGAATTAGATTCATATTAACGAGAGGGTTTCGCAAAATGCCCGGGAAAATATCACGCAATGAAGTGAGAAGCATTTTATAGTTTGTACGTCTTTATACGTGTGTTTTGTACGCAGTAGTATGAACACCTATGAATACAGCTATAATGCATTTAAGACATCATTACAGAAATCCCCCCGCTTTACCGCTGTTCGAATCTCGGTTTATCGCACAATTGCATTTTTCCACATTTTCCGCAGTATAGACCAAAACACCTATAGGGAATTGTTTTATGGAGTTTTATGACCTTCACATCTCCAACTGCACCACGCTGTCTGAGATCCTCCAGCACTACTCGACTGGAACCACCTTCTCTCAGAATGAGAGGTAAGTATACTTCAAGGCTCTTCTTTGTTCTGGCACCGAGGTGATGGAATGAACTCCTCCTAGATGTCGGAACAGTGACGTTTGAAGACCTCCATTTTTTGAAACACTTAAACTAACACTTTCCAAGTTTGCTTTGTTCAAAAAAATCAAAACCCTGAACAGAGTTGTAGGTTGATTTATCTTAAGTTGAAATCTGGCGTTCCAGTGTAGATTAACCTTTAATCGGTCCTTGGGGTCTATATGAACCCAATCGACTTTTCCTTGATTAAAAAAAAGGGTTCAAAATAATATTTTGTGACTTTTCCTACATAATCTATCTATACACACACAAAAAAACTGGGCTTGATTCGGTTGTTCTGAAGGTATGTAAAAAGATTTTTTACACTTCTGGTCTTCGGGGTCAATATGACCCCACATTGAAATGAATGGGAAATGTGAAAAAAACTCAATATTTTTTCTTCATTTGTCAAAAAAAAATCTATAAATCCAGCATAAATCAGAAGTTTTTATCATCATTTAAGTGATTTTTTCATAAAAAATTTATATTTCATATGCAAGCTTATGGTGTAGTTGAGGAATTGTGTGGTAAATAGGTACAAAAGTACTTCATATCTCCCAAAACACAGCATTAATGAATAGATGAGAAGTAAACAAAAAAAAAATATGTATTATTTGTATAATTAAAAATGTATATTTTTTGTATAATTTCTCTATCAATTGTTGGGGTCATATAGACCCCAAAGACCAGATTTGTAAACAGGAAACGAAGACCTTATGAGGGTTAATTAATTGATAGAAACTCAAAGGACTTTCATTAATGGAATTATTATTATTATTATTATTATTATTATTATTATGATTATTATTAGTAGTGGTACTAAACGTAATAATAGTAGTGATAGCAATAATATTAGCATTAGAAGTATTAGCATTAATAGTAATATTAGTTAGACAAAGTGACAGTAGTGGTATAGGAAGTATTAACTTTAGTAGTAGTAGAAGTATTTTTATTATTATTGTTAATTATTATAATTAATTCATGTATTTATTTATTTATTTATTTATTATTAAATACTCTGCTATAATTATTGAACTAATTCAACTATTATGAACCTGCACTGCATTTCATGTTGTTAAATATGAACACATTATGAATCTCAAAATAAAGCATTGTATCGAACATAGATTTTAGATTGAATTTATTAAGTTGTTCATGTATTTATTTTTGTTTATTTATTTATTTATTTATTTATTTATTTATGCAAACTGCAGCAGGCTACACTTTTTTATATACAATTATTACAAAACCACTGTTACGCACCATAATGTGCAAATTAATATATCAAGTATGTAGTATTGGGACGTCTGTCTTTTCCAATCATATGTGATTCTTCCTCAATCTGTTACCACAAAGTTGAAGGCACACAATCGTAGAAGCATGAAATTTCCCCTCCATTTAAACTAGAAGACCGAAACATTAATTAAAATTTGCTATTTGAGCTGCTGGATGACTCGAATCTAAATCCATATTACATATTTAATAATAAATGTTAAATTCTCTCTACATCTATATGCTTCCTGGCTCCGGTTTATGTGCTCCTGCAGCTGCTGTAGCGGACGGAGAGAACATAAGGAATAGAGAGATGGAGGGATAGAGAGGAAGAGAAAGACTGAGAGGGCCGCTGCCTGCCTGCCAATGCCGTGTTCTCAGAACACAGGGGAGAGTTTGTGTTGGCCCACAATCGCTACCTCTCTTTTCCTCCGAGTCCAGAACCCGGATTCAGACGTGTCGACAGGCTTCGAGCTCCAACTGCCAAACCATCTGAATCCCCGTCTCTCTTGTTGACTACTGGATACGGTGTATAAACTCCTTCTTTATGATTTCGCTTGGAAGCAGATTTTGATTGTGGTCAGAACATCAATGAATACCAGCATTAAAACACCTTTATAACACAGCAGTACGTTTACATACTTATACTTGTATTAGAGCTGTTTGGTGCTTTAAGTTCAATTCTCTCATACTGTCCACTGGATGTTCAACATGCACCTCATGGTAAAGGGTCTCTGAGGATTTGAGAATTAGAATTGTTGCTCTCCACAAAGATAACCGAGGCTTTGAGAAAATCTACATAACACCCTGAAACTGAAGTGGTCAGGGTCATGCAGAGGTTTTTCCAAGATGGGATCCACTTGGAACAGGCTTTCAAGAGTCCATCAAAGAAGTTGCGTCCTCGTGTTGTGCGTCAGGTGCAGAAGCTGCTTCAAAAAACAGACACATGAGTGCTGCAGCATTGCTTTAGAGGTTGCAGAAGGTCTGCTCATCAGTGCTCAGACTGTACACTGCAACAAGCTGTCCCAGAAGGAAACCTCTTCAAAAGCTGCCCACAAGAAAACCCAAACAGTTTGCTGAAGACAACCTGTCCGAGAGCATGAATGACTGGAACCATGTCCTGTGGTCTGATGTGGCATTGGTGAGAAGAAGCAAGAAAATTGTGCCTTGCATACAGTCAAGCATGGTGGTGGCAGCATCATGGTCTGGGGCTGCATGAGTGCTGCTGGTACTAGGGAGCTGTGATTCATTGGGGGAAACATGGATTTCAACATGTACTGTAACATTCTGAAGCAAAGCATGATGTCCTCCTTCAGAAACTGGGCCAAACGGCAGTTTATTGACATAATAACAACTTCAAACACCAAGATGAGGCTGAGCAAGGAGTGGCCAAGTATGTCTCCAGACCTGAACCCTGTTGAACACCATTTTTGAATCCACAAACAGAAGGTGGAAGAGAGCCATCTGTCTAACATCCAACAGCTCTGCAGTGTCATTATAGAGGAGTGGAAGAGGATCCCAGCAACAACCTGTGCAGCTCTGGGGAGTACCTTAACCTTGACCATCCTACAAATTGAAAATGTTTTAAAAGACACATGCAAAAGTTCTGACTACACTTTTTCACTTAAGTTAAAGTAAAGAAGTTTGGGTTTTGACATGTACTTGACATGCAATTTAATCGCACATTTTTATTTGTTCTTTTTCTATTTATTTTTTTTTGGGTTGTTTTAATGATTAAATATGGTACATGGCTCCTTTAACAATTATGTTCTGGTACCGGTTGCTTTCTCTCAGTTCGCGGTAAACGCGGTTGAGGAGAGATCAATGCTGAAATTTGTCTGGAAAAGCTTTAGTGATTAAAAATTAATTTCTGATGGAGTTTATTTTTCCGTTGAAGGTTTTAACTTCGCCTCTTCTATATTTATTTATATTTTTAATCAAAATGGTCAAATGCATGCTGCGTTAATCGCGCGTTAATAAAATAAGTGACCTTTAATCTTTACAGCTTTAATTAATATAATAATAATTATAAAACATTTATTTTAAATGTTGTTACCTAATGAATGTATCCAGGCTGAACATCCACCATATAGAACACAAGCAGAGAAAAGGTAAAGATGATCAGAAATGTGTCTGTTCTCAGTCATGTTTACATCACTGACGCCCTCTGTCTCATCCACGTTCACCCCAGACTTCTTGTTGCCTTCTGTCACGCTCATTGTAAACTAGTCTATGGCTGTGGTGTGGGAGAACCAGGAAATTATACACCAGTGGTAGATTGAAAAAGCTGAAAAATAGCAAGAAACAGGTTGATGGGCTGAAAACGGTGCGCAATAAGAAGGGAAATTTAGAATAGAATATATATATATACACACACACACACACACACACGTATATAGTAACACATTCCATTTAATTTAACATAACAGTTGAATGTCCAGATGGTTTCTTCTTGTTTCCATATTAACCCTCATAAGGTTTTCGTTTCCTGTTAACAAATCTGGTCTTTGGGGTCTATATGACCCCAACAATTGATAGAGAAATTATACAAAAAATATACATTTTTAATTATACAAATAATACATATATATTTTTGTTTACTTCTCATCTATTCATTAATGCTGTGTTTTGGGAGATATGAAGTACTTTTGTACCTATTTACCACACAATTCCTCAACTACACCATAAGCTTGCATATGAAATATTAATTTTTTATGAAAAAATCACTTAAATGATGATCTAAATTTCTGATTTATGCTGGATTTATAGATTTTTTTTTGACAAATGAAGAAAAAATATTGAGTTTTTTTCACATTTCCCATTCATTTCAATGTGGGGTCATATTGACCCCGAAGACCAGAAGTGTAAAAAAATTTTTTACATACCTTCAGAACAACCGAATCAAGCCCAGTTTTTTTGTGTGTGTATAGATAGATTATGTAGGAAAAGTCACAAAATATTATTCCACTCAGATGAAGGAAACCCTTTTTTTTAATCAAGGAAAAGTCGATTGGGGTCATATAGACCCCAAGGACCGATTAAAGGTTAACAAATTTCACTATAAACACGTTTTCAGGGTTTTATGTGTTTCTCAGATATTTATTTATGTATTTATAAATTTTTTACAGATTCCTGCAAAATGAGCCGTGTCTTTTTTTGCTCACTTTATCAGTTGAAAAATGTTAATTTTTTATTAATAAGTTGTTATAAGTATACATTATTTACACATTAAAAGTGTAACTTTTTTATTTGAATAAAAGTCGATATTTAATGTAAATCATTTTATTTCTATAGCACTTTTAAAAAGTGACATTGTCTCAAAGCAGCTGTTACGCAGTGTCTGTGTAATGCATCTAATGTATAATGTCTATGTAATGCACATATATTATTATTACCCTGTCTGACGGTTATAATACATACAGACACACACACTAACTCTAAAACACACACATACATATTCACCCAAACACCCGCCCAAAATAAGTGTATCCAGTGATTTATATAGGCTTAATGTAGACCTATGAACCCTCTCTTGTAACACTTTCGGTAAATGGTTATGATCCATAAATGTAAACTGTGACTGAGCGAGGAGAAGAAACTGATTTGGTCGCAGATACACTTACAGGGACATTGCTGGACATCGTAAGGAAAGGTCAGTCACAACCAGTGTTGTGCTCGTTACTAAAAAATAGTAACTAGTTACAGTTACTCGTTACTTCATTCAAAAAGTAACTCTATTACTTTGTTGATTACTTACACCAAAAAGTAATGCGTTACTGGTAAAAGTAACTTTTTAGTTACTTTTTTAAAGAATTTTCTTCAATGTTCTCATTAATGCCCTTTTATGCGTTCTGGTCTACAAACACAAAACTGACTTCAACACAAAGTCATTTTTAAACTGAAAGGATTTCTGAAATAAATAACAAAACAGGCTGAATAATATATTCAGAATCTAAAACTAAAGTGGCTTCTGCATCATAAAAGCTGTTGTGTTGAGCTCTTAAACATGTTCCTTACACAGCTGAAGTATGAAAACTATCAACAATGTAGAACAGAACACCGGGTTAGCTTCTAGCTTCTAGCTTCATCGAGGCGTGGACTTTCTGGAGGTGCTGCTATCGCAGTAGATACGACCTTCGAACCAGAAAGACACAGCTTACATTTGACTAAACAGTTTTTGTCTTTATGCACAGACCTGGATAAACGGAGACACGCCCACAGTGCGTCGTCTTCCTGTTCACAGTGGTTCATCCACCAATCCTACAATGCGTCTCTGCTGTAAACAGGTTAGACTGTAGGCTACACTTCAGCTGAAATTAATTCATTTAAAAAAGTAACGGGTAACGCACCATACGGTAACGGTAACGGAGTTACTTTATTTAAAAAGGTAACGTGTTACAGTATTAGTTACTGTCAAAAGTAACTTTGTTACAGTAACGCGTTACTGCCCAACACTGGTCACAACAGTTCACAATAGTTGTTCAGCTTTTTAATTAACTGTTTATATTTTCATCACAATGCAGAGCGTCTCTTCAATCATCTAACAACATCGAAGCCCTTTACAAAGCGATAAAATGATTCATTTCATATACGTTATAATGACTAAACACTGCTGTCTATAATCTAAACTGTATTACAGAATATCGTACTAATTCAATCGTCTTATAATGCATCACAGAGATCAATATAAAGTGTAATACATATTCAGTAGTAATTATAACAGAGTGTAGATGCTAGATAAATGCATTATAACACATTATAAATTAATATGTCGTAGTCAGAGCAAATGTGCTAAATCTTGTGAAAGTTTTTCTGATCAGTTGATCAATAATATAGCCTTTATAACACTACATCAAAACTGGCAGTTTTGTCTCTTTTATCTTCCAGTATCTGCCTTGTCCATCCGTGTGTGTGTGTGTGTGTGTGTGTGTGTGTGTGTGTGTGTGTGTGTGTTTGAAAGACTTCTTTAGCTCCTAATCCTCTGGAGTCCTCCGTCTGAGCCGCTTAGCTGTTCCACTTTCATTAAACATATGCAGAAAAACACAAGCAGGAAAACAATGCTGCCTTATTACCATTTCGACTTGGGCTTGTTTCTGCATCGGGTGAAAACACCTGCCTTCTGTTTCTGTGTCAGAACAAAACACGAAAAAAAGAAAAACCCAGACTAGACAGGTGAGTTCTTGGGGAGAAAAAAAAAAAAAAAACCTCGTGTGTGTTTGTGATATCATACAAAATCCTCTTTGTTGCAAAGATGATCTAATTTTTATGATATCTGAGATAACTGTTCATTGATGTGTTATAGACATAACATAACATATCGTAACTGAGACATAGATCAACCTAAATCAGTACCTGACTTTAATAATGCCCTTGTGGCTGAATGCGCACTAATCACAGGTCAGGACTGATTGGGCAGCAAAAAGGGGACGGACACAGGAGTGGCCCAGCCAGAGCACTGAAGCTGCCTTGAACACTATTGAACATCTCTGAAGAGACCTGAAAATAACAGTCTCCAGTAGTGTCCAACTAGTTAGAGTTTGCCCTGAAGAATAACAGAAAATCCTCCAATCCAGGTTTGTAAATCTTGTTGCACCATTCCTAAAAAAGACTCAAGGCTGTTGTCAAAAGTGCTTCAACTAGATACTGAGTAAATGGTGAGTTTTAATGTTATGTTTTATTTACTTATTTACCAGGAAGCCTACAGCGGACGACCCACAAGAGCTGCAGTAGATGTTCTGACCCAGATGCTCTGACCCAGTTGTCATTACAGTTTGTCCCTCGTCAAACTTCTTGCCCATTTTTCCTGCTTTTAACACGTCAACTTTGAGAACAAAATGTTCACTTGCTGCCTAAAAAATAAATCCACCCACTAACAGGTGTCATGATGAAGAGATCATCATCTTCACTTCACCACTCAGAATGTTACGGTTGATATATATATATATATATATATATATATATATATATATATATATATATATATATATATATATATATATATATATATATATATATATCATTGTGTGTGTGTGTGTGTGTGTGTGTGTGTATACACCAAAATGTATTCATATTTATATATGTATATACATATATAAATATGAATACATTTTGGTGTATATATATATATACATATATACACATACATACACACATTATATATATAAATATATACACACATACACATATATATGTATATACATGGCCTTTATAGAAAATGGTACCAGAAAGGCTTATAAAGGCTTAAAGCAGACTTATAAACACTTTTTTTATATGAAATAAATAGATCGCAGACAGACAAGTCCCAGTCGTCTGTGACAAAACACAATGTCTCTCAATCATCAAACAGCATTGATGCGAAGCCCCGAGGTGAGTCTCCGTGACTTTTGTTGTCGTATTGAACTCCTTCTGAACATTTCTAGTAATAACTTTTTTTGCTTGATGTCCTAAAATATGTTGGTTTGTGAGCAGAATGTGTGTGAGGCTTGTGGAGGGCGATAGAGAGCTGTGATGGTGTGTAGGGAGCATCCAGCCAGGACTTGCATCTGTGCCTGAGAGGAGGTAAGCAGGAGCAGTTGGCGAGCACTAACCTTGACTTACCTGGCTGCTTTGGCATTTTGCACTCCGTGTGATGGCAGATGGCAGGGGTCACTCTGGAAGACTCGGACATCGGGTGCCGGCTATATATAGGCCGAACGGTGACGTGACCGTTTAGTGTAACATTTTGTTCATTTGAAGCCGCCAATGAAATTTGTTGCGTGTGACTGTGAATCAGACTGTCAAATTCCTAAAGTGAAAAAGCAAATTAAAAAAATTTAGTTCATCACAAATATAATTTACTTATAATAAAGATATTCATCTTATTGTCAACCGAACATAATAGGGTAATACAATAAAGTAGTTCAGAGGAAAAGAAAGAAAGAAAGAAAGAAAGAAAGAAAGAAAGAAAGAAAGAAAGAAAGAAAGAAAGAAAGAAAGAAAGGAAAGAAAGAAAGGAAAGAAGGAAAGAAAGGAAAGAAGGAAAGAAAGAAGGAAAGAAGGAAGGAAAGAAGGAAAGAAGGAAAGAAGGAAGGAAAGAAGGAAAGAAAAAAAAAAGAAAAGAGAAAGAAAAAAAAAAGAAAAGAGAAAGAAAAAAAAAAGAAAAGAGAAAGAAAAAAAAAAGAAAAGAGAAAGAAAGAAAGAAAGAAAGAAAGAAAGAAAGAAAGAAAGAAAGAAAGAAAGAAAGAAAGAAAGAAAAAAAGAAAAAAAGAAAAAAGAAAAAAAGAAAGAAAGAAAGAAAAGAGAAAAAGAAAAAAGAAAGAAAGAACGATAAAAAGAACGATAAAAAGAACGATAAAAAGAACGATAAAAAGAACGATAAAAAGAACGATAAAAAGAACGATAGAACGAAAATTAAAAAGAACGAAAGAACGAAAATTAAAAAGAACGAAAGAAAGAAAGAACGAACGAAAGAAAGAACGAACGAACGAACGAAAGAAAGAATACATATGCTGGAAAACAGAAAAAAGACAGACAGGTAGAAAGACCCTAACCCTAGAATCTTTTTTTATTTTATTTTTTTTTTATAAAAATAATAAATAAAGAGAAGTGAATGAAGGAAAAAACATTGTTTACATTTATCGTGTATAATTGAGTCTGTACTCAGGGTCATAATGGGAGAAAAAAACATAATGAATATATAAATGAGAGAGATTATGCTGTGTGTATTAAACTGTGTATAAAACTTTCTGAATATAAAGCTGAGTGAGTATAAAGCTGTATAATATAAAACTGTATACGTATAAATGTGTATAAATATAAATGTGTATAAATATAAATCTGTAGAAGTTTAAAGCTGTATAAATATAAACGTGTAAAAATGAGTATTTAAGTGTATAAAAGAGTAAAGTTGCTGATGTAAACATGACTCAGATTTCACGGCTGGATCGAGTGGCGAGTTTGGAGTTGTTCGTGTTGGGAAGCCATGCAGCTCTGCCTCACCATCACAGAGATACACAATCAGCGCTAGTGTTGAGTCAGCGAGCTAAAATTAGCACTTATTGAAAACAAGACTTATGAGGAGACACCAAACCTCATACATACATTTTAGTGGATTGATTATACTTTTCCTCTCCCCCTTTAACCCCCTTCACTCCCCCTCCCCCCCTCTCTCTCTCTCTCTCTCTCTCTCGAATCACCCTGACCAAAATTTTCTGGATAGAGATCTCTTCAATTGAAGACCACTATGTGGATGGTTCCACCTAAACAGCCTTAAGATCTATAAAGTTTCTGAGCAACCTCAAGAACTTTGATGATGAACTGGAATTCATATAAACAATCGACTGCATTGATAAGAAACCACAAGTTACACGAAGAGTTCATGTCAACATGTCACCACTGACTCACCCATTAGAGACAAAATTACAATTATAAGAAACAAACTAAAAGGCACTAAACTTAAACACTCTTTTCTAAAAGGCCTGTTCAGGATTTCTGTAAGTTTCACAAAGTCAAGTTTAAGACTTCTTTTGTAGACCTTTTTAGGACCATTAAGAAAGAAATGTAAGATCTACTGTATATAACAACATCAAAAACACACAAATACGTTGTTAGCAACTCGTCCTAAGTCTCTTTTAACTTGCATTTCCACTTAGTTGAAAAATAAAATCAGTTTTACGTCTGGGTACATTCCAGGAGAGAGAGATTCTACATGACTTTTGTATTTCATCCACCACTGTGTTTAAATAACATTAACAATATCATGAACTTTGAGGAAGCACTCGTGCTCTATGTGGAAAATTATCCCTCCTTGAGCGGAAAAAGCAAGTCGAGTCGCCGCACTGCAGCGCATTTTCGTCTTCGTGTGTTTACACAGCCATGTGGTGGTGGTGTTTTTTTGGATTTGTGTCATGTCTCCACCCCTGTCGAGTGATTTTTCATTTCCCACATGTGTCTTAAGTGTTTACAGTTGTTTTGAGTTTGCCCTTTGATAAGTGTGTGTTTATGTACCCCTTTGTGCTTGTGTTTGGTGGAGTAACACATCGGTTTTTCTGAGTGTCCTCGTGCTGTTAGCCGAATACCAGACCTTTTTTTGATTTCAATATGGCTGCCGTTTTGGATCCTATTGCCCATTTCTTATAATAAAACTCGTATTCTGCACTTGTATCTGCCTCTGCTATTGTGCACATGCACCAGTTTACCATTGTTATTAGCCATTGTAGCATTGACCACCCAGTGGCAGTGTTTACTACTCAATTTCTTATTAATTATCATAAATGACACAGGAGATTTTGTATTTTTTTGCTGCAAAAGTGCATAACTACTTTAGACACAAGTTATTCCACACAAATAAATTGTAAATATATATATTTACAGAAGGGCAGGGCAAAAAAAAAAAAAAAGCTTCCATGTTGTTCATTTGGTTTTTCGATAGACATGTTATCTGACTTTTTGGCAGTTTTATCTTAAAAACTTGACCCCTTTTTGATTTAAAGTTTTGCAGAAAAACTATTGTTAGTGCTCACTGAATCCATAGTTTATGCCATTTTTAATGGTTGTATTGTAAAATGTTTTATGGGATGGTGACTCATACCTCACTAAATGTTTTAAACAGTTCATTTATTTGTATTCATTCATTCATTCATTTTCTCCCACTTATCCGTAATTCGGGTCGCGGGGGGCAGCAGTCTAAGCCGCCTTCGACTGCCGCCCAATCCTCACAGCACCGTCCCTTACGGTCCCTCCTGCAGGTGGTGAGCCCACGGGAAGGCGGCCCCATGTCACGAACCTTGATAATTCCCTCGTAAGGGACCCCCGGAGCACAGGGGGTAAGGGCCTTGCCTAAGGGCCCAAGAGTGGCAGCTAGGCGATACCGGGGCTTGAACCCCAGACCTTCCGATCGGCAACCCAGCGCCTTAACCGCTGGAGCCACCACTCCCCATTATTTGTATTATATTTATAATTTTTTTGTTATTGCACTTTAATTTGTAAAGGCGTTCCTTTAACTAAAAACCTTTTTGAACCGCACTGAAATCCACACTGTGAAACAAAGGAAAGCCGTAAATTTAAAATGAGCTGCTTTTCACTTAGAGTAGATTTTAGATCAGTAACTATACTTGTACTTAAGTTCAATGTTATTTAAGTAACGGTATAGTAATCACTCGCCACGTCGCGCTTCAGCTTTCGCGGTTTTATCGTAACAGGTTTTTACAACATATTTAATTTTGTTTCGCGGATTTTTTACTGTATCGCGGGATTGGCGGTATGTAGGTAGTATTGTTGCGTTATTTTAATTATTTGTGCGTTAAAATAAAATTTTCGGGCTAAAAAATTGAGCTTTAAGAAGAGATGTAATGCTCTTCTTGTGTACACAGTACATTCATTTCATCGTCATCACCTTCATCATTATTAGTGCTGCACACTGTACCCATATAGAATTTATGTTAAAATGATGTAGGTTTAAGAATATTGAAAGTGTTTAAGAGCAGAGGAAATGTTTATGAGTGTCAGGACGGTTTATAAAGATCTAAGATATACAGGTATTCTGTATAGTGTACTGTATACATATTAGGTTGCCATTTTGCGGATTTTCGCCTATCGCGGGGCGGGGGGGGGGGGGCGGGGGTCTGGAACGTAACATCCGCTATGGGTGAGGGATTACTGTAATTTTCATCTTTGTCCTTTTCAAGCAACACTTGAATGTGCAATTCAAATCAGTCCATTTACATAAATCAAATCTATTCAATTCATTCATTTTTTGTATTGCGCTTTCAACAATGAATATTGTCTCAAAGCAGCTTTACACAGATAATGTGGTGATTAAAAGTGAATATGTTCTTTATAAGTAAGTTTGTACCTGATGAGCAAGCCGGGGGCGACTGTGGCAAGAAAAACCTCCCCGAGATGGAAGGAAGAAACCTTGAGAGGAACCAGACTCAAGAGGAAACCCATCCTCATCTGGGTTGCACCGAATGTCCATTTATAGCAAATATAAATCTACACATGTTCAAAAAATCCAATTAGGCAGAACAAAATTTCCATAAGATGATATGTCATTAGATCTTGGATGTAGTTAGCAGTGTATGAAGTATGGCCCCCAAAATCTGAGCGAAACAACAATAAGAACCATGAAAAGACAAATGAGAACGAGTGCGTTCAAGGTAAGACTTAAATGCCTGTGCTAATGAAGCTGAAAAGGGACAGCTGTGAGTGATTAGTGACTTGTGATCCAGCCTTGGAGATGAAGATGCTGCTGGGTAATGTAGTCCCTGACAACATCACACACGATTGTGTTACAGTTTCTATTTTTCTCATCAAAGTCTTTATACTTGAGAAGGTTTTAAAAGTTTGTAAAAGACCTCTATTTTACACATGCATCGTGCATAATTTCATTTCTTTGGGTTCTTTCCAAAGCGCTCGTGGATCGTTTTCTATAAAAGAAGACAGAAATTTCACATAATGAACTTTTTCCCCCCTCTGCCGATCCGTCTCTCGCTCTAAACTGCTGTAAAGTGCGTAAGAGCCGGGGTACAAAAGGTTATTAAGTGCTATAAAAGTCAACAATATGTGCATAATTCATGTCTCCTGGACATGACTGGATCAAAGGGGCAGCAAATCTCCAAGCGTTTCCAACTTTAGATTTTGTACTTTTTTATTTTTCTCAGCAATTTTCTTACTCACTCAATTTACTTACTCGTGTCTTGAGAGCGACATGAGGCAAAATTAAGTCCTCACTGTCCGAGGCCATCTGGAGGATCTTCCTCACATTACATGACCTTATTTGTTGAATCTAGATTAGTGCTAATAAGACAAGGCAGCAAAACAGAACCTATTGTTAGCTTTCATAACAATTACACAAAAATATATGTTTTAAATAATAGATATTTCAAGGTTTCTATAGAGCAGTTGGAGGCCATCAAGGCCTTCTCTGCTCTCCTAAACACTATCACAATAACTAATTTACATTTTAATATATTTCTTCCATGAATATGAATGAAATTATTCCTAATAGTCTGTTCTCTTCATTTTATAGCTTATATTTTGTTTAAGTTTCCATCTAATCATATTTCAGCCATCTTGTGCTGCCATGGACAAATAAGTCTACCTTAAAGCCTTGAGAATCAACACTGTGGTCATGTGTAGCATAAATTACATAACAATGAAACTGCTTTAACCAATCAGATTTCGAGTTGCGGATATTAGGGGCCATCTAGCAGGCATACAATAACATCAGCATTTTCTCGTCTTTTTTAATTGGATGATCAGAGAGCGCACTAATCAGAGCTCGCAAACCGCATCTATAGCAAACTGCAAACATATTGCAAATATATTTGTCTGGATTCAATTGCTGTTTTTTCATTCCACAACGACTGACAAAGAAAACGAAATTGAACATCTAGGTGTGAAATGCACAGTACGGCACTGTTGTAGACACATTTCTCGTGTCTGTGCTGAGGTAAAAGCTCCCAGAGATATCGTTAGAGTCTCTGAATGTTCACAAGAATGAACAAAATCACATTTTGTTAGTCTTGGATACAAATATAAATAGACCTGTTAAGGTCTAGAATGTTGTCTTTCTTCTTTCTTATTGACCATAAATAGTGGAGTACAGTCTGGATGTGAGGCCCAAATGCTTCTTAACCGCTTTCCTGATGGCAGGAGAGTAAAGAGTGTGTGAAGGGTGTGGGGGGGGTCGTCCACACTCGGATGCCTCATGTGGTGTAAATGTCCGTGATGGAGGGGAGAGAGACTTGATGATATTCTCTGCCATCCTCACTATCCTCTGTAGGGTCTTGCTATCAGAGGCAGTGCTGTAGCTGTTCAGGATGCTCTTGATGGTTAGGATGAACATGATTAGGATAAACTTTCCTCAGCCTTCTCAGGAAGTAGAGGCGCTGCTGGGCTTTCCTGATGATGGAACTAATGTTGAGTGAACAGGTAAAGTTCTCTGCCAGATGTATACCAATGAATTTGCTGCTCTTGACGATCTCCACGGAGGATCCATCAATGATCAGTGGAGAATGGCTGCTTTGTGCTCTCCTGAAGTCAAAAACAATCTCTTTGTTTTGTCAGCGTTCAGAGACAGGTTGTTAAATGTTTCGCCTCCTCCTATGTATGCTGACTCATCTTTCTTGCTGATGGTAATGTCGTGATAGGATTCAAGCTGTGCAGTTCTACTCAGTAGGATCAGCATCTCTGAGTCAGTAGAGTGAACAGCAGTGGGCTGAGCACACAGCCCTGAGGACCCAGTGCTCAGTGTGGTGGTGATAGTCCAGGTAGCCAGGTAGTCCAGTTGCAGATGGAGGTGTTCAGGCCCAGTGGGCTCAGCTTCTCAATCAGGACCTGAGGGATAATTGTGTTAAATGATTGCTGAACATTTGTACGTATGTGTCCTTATTGTCCAAGTGGTTGAGGGTCAGATGGAGGGTCGTGAGGATGGCAAGGGTGGAAGCTGGGTCTTGGTGTGCCTCATGACGAGCCTCTCGACTTGGCTAGGTTTTTACCTGTTTCAGAACAGGTTTAGAGAGTCTGACCAGCTGGAATTAGCATAACAGAGATGTGGTCAAAAACGCCATAGATGTTTGTGTAAACAAGATCCAGCAAGTTCGCCAGGTCTTCTTTGTGGGACTCATAGAATTTAGCATTTCTGAGCAAAGATAGACAAAACTGTATTTCTTTACTGAGTATTATTTTGTGGAAAGAAGCAAGTGTGTAAAGGACGGATGGAAGGATGTGTGTAAGAAGAAAGGAAGGAAAAAAAAAAGAAGGGAGAAAGTGTATAAAAGAAGAAAGTGTATAAAGGAAGGAAAGAAACACAAAACAGAAAACAACACAACAGAAAACGGTCTGAAAGACAGAACAAAAAAAAAAACTGGAGAAAAGAAAAGATCAGAAAGAACAAAAAATTGAATGAACTGACAAATAAAAAAATCTACCTGAAAAAATAGAAAAACACAACATGAAAAAAACTAAACAGGAATAACAGAACAGAATAAACAAAACAGTACAGAAAGAGAAAAAAAAATAACAGAATAACCAAAACACAACAGAAAAGATAGAAAGAAAGAAAGAAAGAAAGAAAGAAAGAAAGAAAGAAAGAAAGAAAGAAAGAAAGAAAGAAAGAAAGAAAGAAAGAAAGAAAGAAAGAAAGAAAGAAATGCAATGTCGGCTGTACAAAATCATGGACGTGATTCACGTGTTTGTTATAACGCATCGACGTGTCTGGTCCGCTCTGTCTCTCAGAGAAAGTCCAGGATTAGCGCCTCGGCCTGAGACAGAAGCAGTTTGTCTGAAGCAGGCTGAGATATTCCTGATTTTTGTGCTTGTGGTAAGTAGAAGGTAATTAGGGGGATAATTATTGCTTTATCACTGGCAGGATGACGATGTTCCACAGTGATGTATGATCAGTAAAAGAGCACCTAATTATGATTAATTATCTTAAAATGACATTTAGGTTCCATATTCTTGTGCTCATCCAGGCAGGACTCCGGACCACCACTCTTTTTAATCAACTTTATATTTATTTATTTATTTATTTATTTATTTATTTATTTATTTATTTATTTATTTATTTATTCATTCATTTTCCCTACCCCCCATGCAGCTTGCTCCCAGAGTGAGCCATTTTTGAAACCTTGACTTCTCTCGGGTCCGTTAAAACAAGCGAGCTCTCTGGAATCAAAACCCTATGCAAATAGAAAGTGAATTATTATTAAGCGCACGCTTCATGCTTGCAGCATTAAGACCGTAACCGGAGAGGTTGACACGTTCGTCTCGGTATCGATCACAGAGAGCCGAGGATCGTGAGAGGATCTTAAACCGGTGAACTTTCCACGAACGGTTTGTTGCAATTAAGGCATGCTGTCGCTTTTGTGTCAGGAAGAAGGGAGTAATTAGCTTCTTGGTTTCTATTTAGGGAACAGGAGTGCTCCAATAGTGAGGTGAAACAGGGGGCAATTACTTCTTAAAAGCGCACTTTTGAGAAAATGGGCGATGCTTCATTGAAGCCTGGGGCCTGGATTTCAGCAAAATTAATAATATGATTATTGTTATTATGTGGAGCATTTTTTTATTTAATTTTTTTGCAACTTTGAGTCAAAGAAAAGCAGAATGTACATGGAATTATTATTATTATTATTATTATTATTATTATTATTATTATTATTATTATTATTATTATTATTATTATTGATGTTGTCACATACATATAATGTACATTGTGTAATGCAGTGAAATTCTTCCCAACAGCACAACAACCAACAGAGAACAGACAAATAATAACATTTAAACACAATATAATAGAAAATATATAAAAAAAAATGTTTTATATATATATATAAAACATATATATACACATACATACACACACACACACACACACACACACACACACACACTCACACACACACACACACACACACACACACACACACACACACACACACACACACATATTTATGTGTGCGTATAAATATATACAAAAACTAGACAGTGGTTACAAATTTTACTTTTATTATTATTATACATTTTTATTATTATTGTTGTTGTAAAATAGCTAAATGTTTTCTTATTTCTATTACATGTAGCAGGACCTTTTTGTGATGAATGCATTTTCTGGTCAAACACTGTATGTATGTTGTTTAAAGCTTTGAGTTAATGAGTCGTTTGTAAACCAGTTGACTCTTTGAACTGGCTCTTTTGGGAGTCGACTCATGGAAAGTCTTTATCCTTTTATTTTTGCTGAGGATTTAACAGCAGGCTGAGTTCAGGGATATTTGGTATCTTTAAGACAAAAAAAAGCAAGGAGTTGTTAGTGATCTAAGATTTTAGAAAAGATTGTGTCTGCCCAGTTATGTTCCTTCTTACAAGAAAACAATATCTTTAAAGAGTTTCAGTCAGGTTTCAGGCCCTGTCATAGCACAGAATCTGCTCTAGTTAAAATCACAAATGACCTGTTTTTAGCTTCAAAGCTACATCATAAGTTTTGAATCAACTACAAACTATTGCTACTTACATACAAAGCCCTAAATGGTTTGGCTCCCATGTATCTCTTCAGTCTTCTAACACGATACAATCCGTCACGCTCTTTGAGATCTTAAATCTCTGGTCTTCTAGTAGTTCCTAGAATAGCAAAGTCCACTAAAGGCGGGAGAGCATTCTCGCATTTAGCTTCTAACCACTGAGTCCTACACATATAACATAACCTAACTTTGTGCTCCAATACATCTGATCACATGCACATTATCAACTTGTGCTTGTTAATATTATGAACAGCAGCTATGCTAATTCCTTTCCACTGCCTCCACCTCATGAAGATTATTGACCTATGAAGAAGGAGATACTAAACCTGCAAACATCCACGAACCATCTAGAGACGTACCAGCGCCATTTGGATTTCACTTAAAGTAGAGTTTGGACATTGGACCACTTTGAGTGTTTAAAGACTCTGGCATGGAGAAGCTGGTGTTGGATCTATGATGATCTCAAATTTTATCTTATGATCTATTGAGATATTTTATGAGTTGCTCAGTAGCTCCTCATCAGGGATAAATACACATCATTCACTGAGACAATGTCCATTGTGAAAAGCGCTATCGAAATAAACTTGACTTGATCTAATTGATTTGACTCTTCGAGTTGATTGCCCTGATTCACTGAATCGAACCGGAATTCCCGTGAGTAATTTCTCTTCTCCTGCCTGTGTTTAATGACGTTTGGCCACAGAAATGTGTGAGAACTGTATACAATTTTAATTGCGTCCAAGTTTCATAAGTTGCAAAATCCAATAAATCCAGTTCGGGAAGTAGATTTTCACTGTTTATGTGTAAAAAAAGAACTTCATTAGAGAGAGATTTGTGCTGAGCTGACAGAGAATGCTGGACTCTCTCTCTTTCTCTCTCCTCTTCACTCTCAGTCTCTCACTTTCCTTCCATCTTTCAGCTTACGACTCTCTTATCCCTCCTTCGCTTCCCTCTCCCACTCGAACGAGACAGGCAGCAGCGAACTGAAAGGTGGGAGGACAGGAGAGAAGACAAAAAAGCTTGTCACGGCGCGCTAGCCGTTTTTTTGTCACTTTGAGAGCAGAGCCTGTAAGCGAGCTAGCAGCCCCAGCATCCGTTTGTGGGAGGCAGGGTGAGATGGAGTTCATCTGGAACCTCTCCATCCCAAATATGCTGCAGAGAAAGAGATTGTGTGCGACTTGGCAATCCTGTGGCGGTTAGCGTGCTAAATCCTGATGCCACACGGGTGCTAATCTAACCAACAGCAGCTGCAATAACAACAAAAAAAATGTATTCTAAACAACAAAATAAACACAGCTACACACGTTTGAATATAAGACTAGGTTTTGCATTTTTATGCTTTTTCTTTTTTTTTTTTTTTTAAGTATATGCTAGTTTCCCAGCCAGGTATATTTGCCCCAATTTAATGTGATAAAGTTGTTACCATGTGTTTGGCTGCACTGTGGGGAAAAATTTCAGCCAATTACACATTCTAAGAAACACATTCCTTCACATGATGTCATAAAAATCTCATAAGGAGTCATA
Organism: Silurus aristotelis; assembly: GCF_946808225.1. Taxonomy (NCBI): domain Eukaryota; kingdom Metazoa; phylum Chordata; class Actinopteri; order Siluriformes; family Siluridae; genus Silurus; species Silurus aristotelis. Next base: position 10,088,905 of record NC_139602.1, read on the forward strand.
AGTTTGCCATAACAGTTTGTTTTGACCGCTAGTAGAGTCATGGTAATAATCCCAACAAATATCATGCAAGTGTTTGTGAAATTTTGTGGCAAATGTTACAAATGCCATAATGCATTATAACATCACAATATCTATGAAATACAATGCCAACAATAGTGCCCACGCCTTTCATGTCGCCTTATACACTCTATATGTCAGATGTCCTACTCTGTCGGTTGATCTAATCTAAGTAGGTGAAATAACACAAACACAGCTATTACCATCAAAAACCCATATTTTAGTTATGTCGCATTATGAACACAGCTTGACTTTACTACACAGTGTATGTTTGAGCTTTTAGCCCCTTTCACGTCACCTTGTATTTAGATGTCATACACTGAGCACCAATGCCGGCAGATCTAATCTAAGTAGGGTTAAAAACACAAACTCAACTGTTACCAACAAAAACGTCATTTCACTCAGTTGTTATGTCACTTTATGAACACGGCTTGTAAGCATTTTCATCCTTCACCTCGTCTCATAGACAGTGTATGTCAGATGCTCTATATTTAACTACAAAGTTCCAACATTAGTCAGTGTGATACAAATTTATAGAAAAAAAACATCATGATTAGTGTAGGGCATGTGACATACACGGTGTATAAGCGGAGATGAAAGGGGAAAAATGCTTACGAGCCGTGTTCATGAGGCAACAAAACAACTAAAATAAATGACATGGATTTTCGTTGGAAACAGCTGTGTTTGTGTTATTTTATCCACATAGATTAGATCAATCTCTCATCCTCATATATCAGGATTTCCTGTAAGCTTATAATGCTTTATAAAGCTCTAATCTATTAAATTATAAATGAAATAAATAATAAAAAAAAAATTAATAAAGCTGTACTTGGTTACTTATAAGCTTTTAATTATTTCTTATAGTTTTAATAAACTCTAATAATGATTCATAAGGCCTTAATACAGTCATTTGGTAACACTTTAAAATAGGTATAATTGTTGAGTAGAGCATATGGCATAATAACGAATAAAACCATGGGTTTAAACTAATTATTAAGGATCTGCTTATAGCACATTATTAGAGCTTTATGAAGCATTATTATAGTTAATGAAATGCTTGCAAAAATTCATTATTAATTTCGAAGCGATAAAATTATAGAGTTATGCACATGGGCTTTATAAAAAGCTTTTCCAAAGTTATTTATTTTACATTATATATCTATGAATGTGTTATGAAGCATTATGAGTATATATAAAAAAACTTATATTGAATTATTACAAGCTTACAAAGATGTATAAGCGCTGTAATAAATTATAAATGTTTATAAAAAAATAAAAAATAAATTTTTTTTTTATAAACTTACAAGGTTAGCTATATTTTACTTAGTTTAGATCATCCAACATTGCAGTTTAGGACATTTGACATATACAGTGTATAAGGCGACATGAAAGGAAAGAAAATCTTAAAAGCTGTGTTCATAAGGTGACATAAACCTGAGATATATATAACCTGAGATATTTGTACTAGTGTGTGCCATTACATTAAATTACAACTTTAAAGTTCAATGTAGGGCATCTGTCATACCCAGTGGCTTTAGAGGAGCTGCTATGACATGTTTATGAGACCATTATGTCAATCTTATGATGCAGAGTTTCACTTCAAGCAAATTGAATAATTTCTTTTCTTTTCCAGAACAAAACTAGTTTAAATCTATGGGATTTGATTAGGTCCAGATGAACTCATCTGCCAAAACGAGGGGGAAAAAACAGAAACACACACAGGGTCCATTTTCTTAACAGCTGGGAGTTCAATTAGCAGTTGATAGGAGAGCAGGAGTTTGGACGCTCCGGTTTCCGATTCCTCATTAAAAGGGGGGACGGCGTGGGCCGCCTCGGCACTGCGGGCCAGAATAGAAGAGTAATGTTCCTCTATGCACAGCTGCTAACTGACAACAAAAGGCTTGTCAGGATGATTAATGACTGGGGAAGCCTCTCTTTGTTACCGACACTGCACTGTACACTGCTAAAAAGCTGCTAAAGTTGGGCAAAAGTGTTGTGCGAAGGCGGCACAAAGTAGCGCCACTGTTCGGAGGGACGCTAAACACTTGATAAAGTCTGCGTGCTATCAGGAAGAAAAAAACAAAACACGATGCTCAAGCTGGAAAAAAAAAACCCAGCGTGCCACATGACTGAAGGAAGTGTTATATAACTGTAATATAACATTAATAGACCACCGATGGAAGATTTCCCAACACGGAGCTCTGTTCGTCAGCAGAATTATGAGATCGTTTGTCTTTGAACGTCTGCGTCGATAAGGTCAAAAGGTCATCGCAGGTAAACATTTTACTTCCTGGTGCAAAACTTTTGACCATCTATGATATGACAGATCAGATGGAGAAACACATTTACTCATTGATTTTTTTTTTTTTTTTATGTCGCCTCAAAACTTAATTCCTTCATCCTCACATTGCAGGATTTTCTGTAAGCGTATAATGCTTCATAAAACTCTTATAATCTGTTATCAAATATACTACTCATAAGGCTCTAATAATAATAATAATAATAATAATAATAATTGATTTAGTGGCAATTGCAAATATGCATAATTGTTAATAAACATTGTTAGTATAATAATAAAAAATAATACCATGTGTTAAAACGAATGAGCTGCTTATAACGCATTATTAGCGCTTCATTAAGCATTATTGTAGTTAAAAAAAAATAATGCTTGCAGGGATTTTTTTTTTACCAAATTACTAATAATTTTAAATGCAGTTACAATTAGTTTTGAAAATGGGCTTTAAAGAACACGTTTCCAAAATAATGTATTATGCATTATAGAGCAATGAATGTGTAATGAATCATTATAAGAAAAAAATTAATTTTAATAGTTACAAGCTCACAAAAATGCATAAGCACAATTATGGATTATACATTTTTATGGAAACTGTTAGTAAATGTAGATGTTAGTAAATTTAGGAGAAGTAACTACTAGAAGTAAATACTTCGTTACTGTACTTAATTCATTTTCCTGGTATCAGTATTTTACCTCACTATTTATTTATCAGACAAATTTTTACATTCACTCATTAAAATCTTTTACACAAATATTTGTACTTTCTACATTTTTAAACCCGACTTATTACTTTAGTTTGAATCTATTCGTGACATGATTAATATTTTTTCTTCTGATTGCTCACCGTTTTGAGCTTATGAACCTTCTAATTCTGCAGCTTTTTTCAACGTACCACTGGTGTATCATTTCCTGTCTCTCACACACCACAGACGTAGAAGGACAGGGCAGGAAGCAATAAGAAGTCTGGGGTTAATGTGGATGAGACAGAGGGAGTCAGTGATGTAAACATGACTGAGAACAGACACATTCCTGATCATCATCATCTTTTCTCCGCTTGGGTTCTATATGGTGGATCTTCAGCCTGGACACATTCATTAGGTAACAACATTTAAAAAAAAATGCAACTTCAACTTTTAGTCTTTAAAAACATCAGTATCTTTTACTTGAGTAACAAATGTGTGTACTTTTGCCATCTCTGTACGAAGCATTATAAGAGTTTAAATAATGCTTGTAGGGAATAGGTATAGAGTCCAATTATGATGGGTTATGAATGTAAGCTTTATGGAAAACGTGTCAACATTTTAAGAAATATTAGTGTAACTTTATGAGGTATTATTTATGTATATGAAATGATTATAAGTAACCAAAATATTATTTATATCACATCATTTGAGGTTTATGACGCATTATAAGCAATTATAAAAATGCTTGTAAGGAATTGTTTCCATCTCATAAGGAATTAAAGGCATTTTTATAATAAGGAGTGAATATAGACTGGAAAGTGTTCCCAGAAAGACGAAGAAATTGACCGATTTGCAGAAACTTTCTGACAGGAAGGTTCGTTAACTTCATCTGTGGCTTTTTAACGCTTTTATATATCAGATACTCCTCGACAGCTCTGCCACAAACTGCCATCGATTCGCACATAAACAAGCTGTGACTCTCGAAACTATCAGTAGCCTTCGAAAAAGTACAGTACTACACTCCGTGCCCTAACGAACTATCAAGAAAGGGCTTATAGCGCATTATTAGAGCTTTATGTGGCATTATTAAGTTTAATAAAATGCTGTAAAGAATCGTTTACACATTTTTAAGCATTTGCAGTTATAATGGGTTATGAACATGGGCTTTATAGAAAGTGTTATTAAAATGATTTGTTTCACATTATGAAGCTATAAATGTTTTATGAAGCTTTATAAAAGTAAAACAAAATTCATTGAATCTTGCAAAGATTTATGGGCACAAGCAAACAGTTTTTTTTTTTTGTCAGATGCTCCTCAACAACTCTGACACAAACTACCATCGATTCCCACATAAACAAGCTGTTAGAAGGATAGAGAGATAGATTTTAACCTAACTTTCGTAAAGTACAATACTCCACTCCATATGCCCCATTGTTATAGAAACATTCTCTCGGCGAGGTTCTCCAAACGATTAAGCTCATTGTGAATTCACACAACCGAGTGTCTGGTTCAGTCTGCTCTCACACCGCGGAATTCTTTCACCTAAGGCTTTTGTGTGACGGGACTCACCTGGGATTGCATTGTTTTGATGCTTTAAGTAAGATAGAAATCAGACCTTTAGACACAGTGTCACACAGGTTATGAGCTGTAGGATGGACTGTGCGCCTCACTGACAAGCTTGGCATCATGGGAATATCTAAGAAAGACAGGATAGGGAAAAGTGAAATCAGGTTTCGGTTCTGACCTGAATAAAAAAAATAAACACGAATTTTCCACCCAAGGTGGAAAAGAGTGTATGGACTAAAAGTTGGTTCAAGCCGAGTTCATAAGACCGCCCAAGCTATTTCTGACAACTGACATAAATCTGCATGACCGATTATTCCGAATTAATTCCCCACAGAGTAATTCCACCGCTCTGGTAATGACTGCTTTCACCACACTAAATGTCAAACTCACACCACATCCCCTCCACGTCGACATCGTTTTGTGCGCTACGACACTTTTGTCCGCTGTTCCAGCGAACGCCCTGAATAGCGTGTGATCAGAAAAACTTCTGAGAGAAGGTTTTAGGAGCTTGCGTGTCTTCGTGTAACATGCCTCGCACCTTCTAAAAGCAGCATCGTGGATGAAAAAAAAGAAGAAAAAAAAAAGATAACTTTCTTTGGGCTTTTTGTTCGCCCTCAGCAAGAATAACACATCTCTATCAAGCCCGAGCCCAACCCATCATGTCAGAGTTATTCTGAGAAACATGGCATGCGTCAACGGTTCTTCTCCTCCATGTGGCACAGTATAGATGGGGGGGGGGGGAATTGGAGGAAAAAACTGGAACATCCGAGTAGCGTCGATCTGCAAAATGGGTTCATTCTCCCATTTCTTAATGTTTAGATAGATATATAGACAGACAGACAGACAGACAGACAGACAGACAGACAGACAGACAGACAGACAGACAGACAGACAGACAGATTTTTTTTATAAGCAGTACATTAATATAGAGCAGTGATGGTAAACTGGTTTGAACAGCCAATCTGAATCAAGTGTCTGAATCACCATGGTATAAATTCTAAATTCCCGTCAGTCTAAAAACCGTCTGTGTGGGGGGGTTTCGACAGTTCGCAGGTGAACTCGTTTCTCTCAGCAGCTGTTACTGCTGCACATGTGGCACCGTGATAAATATTAACGAGCGCTCGGTCTACTGATGTGCATAAAACCGCTATATGACAACTTACACCAAGTACTGTATTGATAAGCTAGGGCTGTCTTCACTGCGTGTTATACAACGCACATCCGTCTGTTAACGACTGTTAATGGAAAACATGCGGCGTTTATCATTCCTGAGCGCAACATTGGCATCGAGGGATGCGGGAAATCAATCTGAGAAGACAGACAGTGTTCTTTTTTTTTTTTCTAGGGGCAGAGCCAGACAGTAAATAGGTAAGCGCTCGTCGATTGTGTTGTGCGAATTTGGGATAGAAAAGGATTAAAAAAAGAAAGAAAGAAAAATAACCACCAGCACTGCCAAAGCAAGTCCCAGAATTCCAGTGCTACGTTCGGCTGTAATTAAAACAAACTGTGATTATTAGGAGCACCGACTCTCCCTTCAGCAAAACAAAACAAAAAAAAGATAAAAAACAACCCCTGATGACTGGATTCATGAGCTGTCGAACTTCTCACAAACGTTAAAATTGCGAGTGGGAGAGAGGGACTTTGGTGGAAGAGAGGCAGAAATGAAAGGCTTTGGGTGTTCCTAATCTTAGATACAGCACTCGGCTCTGTCTCTCTCTCTCTCTCTCTCTCTCTCTCTCTCTCTCTCTCTCTCTCTCCATTTTGGAGAGGCTTATCTTTCTTTCCAGTTATAATTTTTCAGATACGAGTCTGGCAGCTTCCAGGAGCGCCGTGGGAAGAAACTGTGCATAAACTCGGCACATGAACAGGATAAGAACATACGTTAACACCGCCATAACGTACTGCACTGACCTGAGCGACAAACATCAATAATATCAACAAAAATACCAAACATCTAACATTGAGAACTCATTCCATTATTTTTTTCCAATTCAAAAATCCAAATCAGCATTTATTTATTTATTTATTTATTTATTTATTTATTTATTTATTTATTTATTTATTTATTTATATTATACTACATAGCAAAACACTATTCTATACTATACTGTTACACTATACAACACAATTCAACACTATGTACAAAAAAACGCTATATAACAACGCGTGGCATTACAACATATTGATGATGAAAACCATTTTACTAAAGCAAGAAACCCAGTTAAAGCTCCAAACCTTCACACTACAACACAACTGTTCCACCTACATCATCTGGAGCAGTTCAGAATCAATATTTGTCTACTAACATGACAAAAACATTAAAGATTGTAATAAAATACAACCTATTCAGCAGAGATGCAGACTCGTAATGTGCACCGCTTCTCAGAGGCAGTCATCCAGTGGTGCCGCTCGTATTCACTGGTCTGGAAGTGGAGAACAAACCCTTTCCCGGGATGAGACAAGCTAGCTAGCTTCGCGGTTGGCCGACCTCCTCAGGATGTCTAGCTTTTCTGGAAAATGGATTTTTAAGTATGTCCAAGACCAAATTAATTTATTTTCCTCTGTAAGTATAAAAAAGTCTCAGTCAGATGTATTAATGTGTGCAGCGCACTACAGGTGTGTTTTGCCAGTCGAACTTCGCTGTTTCCCTCTGACCAACCAATCAGAAGACAGAAAAATGCTGACACAAATTTAAAATCTGATTGGCTAAAGAAACAGACTAATTTCTAATAGAGACTGAGGTAAAAAGGCCAGCAGTGCAGACCTTGAAGGCCCTGGGCAGATTAGATTGACATGGCAGCACATAGAGGCTAAAATCTGATTGGACAAAAAATCTTCCACATACACGTACTGGAAGCAGTGCAGCCGAGAGAAACGCTTCGACATGAAGAGAATGAACTGTAAGCAATAAATTAATACAAATTCATGGAACAAATATTAGAATTTAGGCTGTAAATGTAGGTCAGTGCTTCTGATAGTGTTTAAGCCAGCAGAGAAGGCTTTGCTGGCCCTACTATACTATACCATATCATACAATACAACAAAACACTGTACTTGCACTATACAATACCATAACATACTATACTATACCATACTATACAAAAAAACACTGTACTACACTACACTACACTACACCATACTATACCATACTATACAACAAAACACTGTACTGCACTACACTACACCATACTATACCATACTATAAAACAAAACACTGTACTGCACTACACTACATTACACCATACTATACAACAAAACACTGTACTACACTACACCATACTATACAACAAAACACTGTACTACACTACACTACACCATACTATACCATACTATACAACAAAACACTGTACTGCACTACACTACACCATACTATACCATACTATAAAACAAAACACTGTACTGCACTACACTACATTACACCATACTATACCATACTATAAAACAAAACACTGTACTACACTACACTACACCATACTATACCATACTATACAACAAAACACTGTACTGCACTACACTACACCATACTATACCATACTATAAAACAAAACACTGTACTGCACTACACTACATTACACCATACTATACAACAAAACACTGTACTACACTACACCATACTATAAAACAAAACACTGTACTGCACTACACTACATTACACCATACTATACAACAAAACACTGTACTACACTACACCATACTATACAACAAAACACTGTACTACACTACACCATACTATAAAACAAAACACTGTACTGCACTACACTACATTACACCATACTATACAACAAAACACTGTACTGCACTACACTACACCATACTATACCATACTATAAAACAAAACACTGTACTACACTACACTACACTACACCATATATACCATACTATACAACAAAACACTGTACTGTACTACACTACACTATAATATACTATACTATACAAAACACTGTACTACACTACACTACAATATACCATACTATTCAACAAAACACTGTACTACACTACACTATAATATACTATACTATACAAAAGATTAGCTAATTCTGCTTTTCTTTTGTTTATTTGATCAATCCCAGTATAATATACATGGTTCATTTACTGTAAAAAAACAAAACAAAAAAAAAACACCAACCAAGAGCTGTCTATAATATTTGTCGCATCCCCCGGCAGCAAAAGGACATGAATATTTACTGTATGATTAGTGTATAGTAGTGATTTTCCCTCGTGTATATATTTAGTCTCAGGAAAGTTTCTAGAGATATTCTGATGAACAAACTGACACACAAAACTGACAAACACTGAATACATCAAATGTGACCAGCACACTGCAGCTAAATAAAGACAAAAGAAAAATATCTCTGGCATTTCTATGACTTCAGTGTTCCATATAAGATCCACGGGTAGAAAAGTAGAGAGAAACTGCACTACAAAAATGTTATGGTCCAAGTTTAAGTTTGAAGAATAATTTATTTGAGTAAAAATTCTTTCTAAATTGAATCATAATCAAGTTCATACATAATACCTGACCAGAACAATCCTACACGATAGATATCTAAATAGATTGCTAAGCTAACAGTAAAATGGAAAATGTCAATGAGAAATAATGTTATTGTGTAATAATGCTAATGCAGTGAATACTAAGGCAAGTTAGCACTTGCAACTAATTAAATTAACAAGTTAATAAACAAACATAACAAGCTAGTAAATGTACTAATTTGGCATACAAACAAGATTAGATTAGATTAGATTAGATTGCAAGATTAGCTAATTTAATAAGCTAATATGGAAACCTGTTCAATGTACAGTGTCTGTCTATAATTTGGAAACACCTTGCATTCTATGTCAAGTTTCTTTTGTTTCAATACATCAATCTGGGTAAAATACAAAAAGACACAATAATTGTACAGTGAATGACTGGAGAAAAGTTCTGTGAACAGATGAGTCCAAAAGGAACAGTTTTTGTCTCTAACACAAGAATTTGTACAAGTTAAGAAGGAGAACAAGAGTGAAGATATGTTTAGACTGCCTCACCCCCACAGTCACACATGGAAGCGGAAGCTTAATGGTTTAAGGTTGTTTTGGAGCAGAGAACGTTGGAGACTTATTGTGGGTCAAAGAAAAACTGAACCAACATGGCTCCCATTCCATACTTTAACATCATGCAATTCGATCTGGACTGCGGCTCATTAGAACCAAATTCACCATACAACAAGATATTGAGCCATAGTGTATGTCAGAGCTCTGTAAGCATTATTTAGAAAGCACCTAAATCCTACTGAACTGCTCTGGGATGAACTGGATCACAAGGTCAGAAGAAAATCTCCATCTACTGAAGAACACCTTTGGTGAGTTTTACAAGTAAATTTTCTATTTGTTACATTTGTTGCATAAAAACAAACAGATAAAAGACTTGGTGTTTTTCAAATGTTGACATGCAGTGTACAAACATTAACTATGTAACTGATTTAACCAGCTAATATACAAGAAAATAACTAGCTAGCTAATTTAAGAAACTGATATACAAAACTTGACTAGCTAGCCAATTTAACACGTTAATGTACAAAGATAACTAGCTAGCTAATTTAATCTAATTTACAAAACTTTAATTGCAAGCTAAAAACTAATTTAAAAGAATTATCCAAAGGGTAACTTCAAGCTAACTTAACAAGCTAATGTATAAACCTTAATAGCTTGCTAATTTACCAAACTTCACTTAACATGGTTCTTTTAAAACATTCAAATCAACCATGAGCGAATCAGTAACCAACAAAATAAACATCGCATTGGGTCAAAATGATGAGATAAGGAATGAAAAGAAAGTTTGAATTCAAATGAACCTGAGTAAAAGAATCTTAATTTGGAGTAAAGTATGAATCTTCCTTTAAGACTAGAGGAAAGCCGAGTCCATTTTTTTGCTCATGGTCTCTGTACAGGCAACGAATTACTGATGTAATGCCTGAAAACTTTCATTTCTTTGATTGTTTTTGATCAGCAGCAGTCTGAGACGTTTGGAGACGGAGGAACAGACCGCAGATCGGATTCGCCTGAAGAGCAGAGCTCCTCTTTCTCCTCAGTGCGATCGCATCACAGTTCATTAGTTCAAGTTACATAACTATGCTAATGACTCTATGGCTTTACTGCACTGATCACACCATGGGGATTTAACACTTTTTTTAAAGGAATTATATAAGCCCAAGAGACGCTTTTTGATGAAATAATTAAAGCCCAGTCCCTGATCCTGATGCACTACAGATGAACTCAATGAATATCCTCCATCTGTTTTTTTTTTTCCTTTCTTCCTTCCTCTTTTTCCTGTTCATTGCCCTGGAAGTGAAAATTTTGCTATTGAGGCCAAGAGGACCTGCAGGTCGAGGTCATATTCAGAGAGGGTTAACGAACAGTAATGTACTTGTAGTGAAAAACGCATTTGTCTAATTGGGGTCATCCGGCGATGCGCATTTTACAGAATTATCACACGATATTTTCCATGTTGAGATGAACATTTTTGTCATTACAACGTGAAATTCTGATTCAGTGGTTCACACAAATTTGGACTTTATACCGCAATTAATTTTAAGGGGAAAAAATGCATTACACAAAATACTTTTGGCAAATTTATTGTGAATTAATGCTTCAATTAGATTTATTATCTTTTTATTATTATTATTATTATTATTATTATTATTATTATTGTTAAACAATAAATATGACAGTATGATTTAACTGAGGAAATGCACCAATTAAAATGAAAAAGTGAGGCGATTTTGTAAGTTTTGAATTTGATACCTGCAACACATCTCAAAAAAATTGGGATGGGACGCAAAAATAAAGTAAGATTTAGCGTTTTACTAATGAGGTTACTCGACAGCAGATCAGTAAGATGATTGGGTATAAATAGTACATCTTAGAGAGCCAGAGTAACCAATTTGTGAAAGACAATTTCAGAAAAATATTCCTCAACATAAAATTGCAAAACAGTTGAATATCTCATCATTTACAGTACATAATATCATCAACATTTGCAAAGAATCTGGAGAAGTCTCTGCATAAGGGATGAGGGTGAAAATCAATATGAATGGCTGTGATCTTTGGGCCCACAGGTGGCACTGCATTTAAAACAGTCATGATTCCTCAATTGAAATCACTGCATGAGTTTATTAACACATCCAGAAATCATTGTCTGTGAACACAGTTTGCCATGTCATCCACAAGTGTGGGTTAAATATTTATCATCCCAAGAAGAAGGCATGCGTGAACATGATTCAGAAACACTGCCATCTTCTCTGGGCCAAAGCTTATTTGAATGGACTAAGACTAAGCGGAAAACTGTTTTGTGGTCAGAGGAATCAAAATTTGTATTTCTTTTTGGAAACCACGGACACCACGTCCTCCAGAATAAAGAGGAGAGGGACCATCTGGCTCGTTATCAATTGCTTGGAGTTTGCGATTGAAGTGCATTAGTGCCTGTGGAATGGGCAGCTTGCACCTTTGGAAAGGCTCAATCAATGCTGAAAAGTATAACCAGGTTTTAGAGCAACAAATGCTTTCATCCAGCTAGCTGGCAATGCTTCCATCCAGCTAGCTAGATTACATAGCAGCTAGAATCCTGTATCGGACACCTATCAAACAACATTCCTTTCCCAAAACTGGTCTCAGTTCCCAGATACTGTGTATATGAACAGATGTCATGATGCTACACAATGGGAAACATGAACCTTTTTTTGAGACATATTGCAGCCATCAAATTAAAAAATACCTTTTTTTTTTTTTACCTTAGAATTGTATATATTCTCAGTTTAAACATTTATGTTTGTTTGTTTGTTTGTTTGTTTTATTTTGAATAGAATATGTATTTATAAGATTTGCAAATCATTGCAATTGTTTTTATTTACAATTTGCACCATGTCCCAACATTTTTGGAGTTAGGGTTATACAATTAAATAATTTTTTTAAGCTTTTTAGTTTATTATAGCACTAATAAAATAGACAATGTTATAAAACAAGCATTCCTATTAAAATAGCATATGTTATTGAGTGTATGCTTAATTGCTGATCTGTTTTGAACTGCTGATCTGGTTTTCCACTAAAAGCTAGTTTGTCAGTTAGTCCAGGAGCAGTTGCTAAACTTTTAACGATGGGCATGGTCACAAATCAGTCATAAAGTCTTACTGAGTTTTAGCTCAGCAGCCATATTTAGTTATTCACTAAACACCACAAACAAAAGTTTGCCCATGTTCACAAATCAAGCTCCATAAAGATAGACATGGTTGGAGTGAAAGATCTTGAGTGGTCTGCTATAGATCTCTGACCTCTAGCATGTTGAACACCTTTGAGATGAATGTGAATGCTGACTGTGCCCCAGACCACCTCTCTTCTCACCTACATCAGTATCTGACTTTACTAACACAATGGAGGCAATAGTGGTGAGAAAAAAACTCCATAAATGTAAAGAAGAAACTTTGAGAGGAACAAGATTCATCTCCATCTGGTGTGGTCCTAAATCACTGTGTACTATTTGGTCAAAACACAATTGTCTTACCAGCAACTTCATTACAGTTCCATCATGAAGTCTATTGTGTCAATAAATATATGGCGCGGAAGAGTTTGTGGCCATTGTATGCATTAAGCCTCGGGATCTTGTCAGTCATTTTTTTAACACTCAACTTGATTGGTCACTGTTGATCTTGAAGGCGGAGATTCATTTACTGACTGCACATAGAACAGCCTTATGACTCAGACTCTGCGCTTATTCACGGCAACGACGACAATTCTGCTCTGTTTTTAGCTAACAGGCGAACAAACCACGGGGTAGGAAAGTAATTATCTGTAATGATGAAGTCATCCTGCCTTACAATTTCATATAATTGGTTTTCTCAGCGCTGATACCGCAGAACCCATGAGACCCAGAACACACAGCAAAAGCACTTATTGCTGCTGCCTTAATAACAAACACAATAAATTTCTCACCCTGACAAACAATAACAACTGTAACTGTATATTTGCTGTTATTCACTATCGTTTATCCTGGTTCTTGTTTTGTGGGTACTGAAATTGGACTCAAAACTGTGCATTCAAAGTCAGATTAGCATTCTGGTATTACAGGGGTCACATGACCAAAGCCATTTACATCAATGTGATTATTCTCACAAAAGACAAAATGTTTATCTTAATAAACAAAGGTGTTAGTAAAGTCATGTAGGTGGTGTAGGTGAGGTGAGGAGGCCTGGGGTGTAGTCAGTGTTCGCAATTATCCCAAAGGAGATCTTCAACCAAATCCAACCCATGTTAAGCATATCTTTATGGAGCTGGCTTTGTGCACAGGGGTCTTGTCATGCTGGAATAGCTTTGGGTGTAAATTCAATTAGAATAAAAGCTCCCATATCTGAAGACGTCATATACAATTGTGTGCCTCCAACTTTGAAGTCATAGTTTGGGGAAAACCCACGTTTGGGTGGTAAAGTCAGACATTTCAATAGTTTTAGCCTTATTGTGTATTTTTGCTGCTCCTGTGTGGAAAATTTAGAGTTTCGATTTATAGAGAAGAACAAAAAATCATATCCATGAAGAATTCAAACATTTTTGTTCAATACCAAAAGACAAGCGGGAAAAAAAAAAATAAAATAACAGAAAAATAACAACACCCAGAATCATAATAATACCCATAATAATCAAAACAACCATAATAATAATGATAAAAGGAAGAACGGAAAAATAGTATTTATTATTATTATTATTATTATTATTATTATTATTATTATTATTATTATTATTATTATTATTATTATTATTATAAATAATATATTACAATCTTTTACACAGAAAAGACCATTTCTTTTGACTATTTATGTGTTTGTGCAGTCAGCGTTCACATTCATCCCAATGGTGTTTAATAGGGTTGGAGCTCCATAGCAGAAGATCGTCCACTCCAACCCATGTAAACCAGATCTTCAAAGATCTGCCTTTCTGCACAGGATCATTGTCATGGTGGAACGTGTTTGTCTCTCCTAGTTTAAGTGAAGGTACAATTGTAATGCTACTGCCTCCAATGACATTCTACACAATTGTGCACCTCTGACTTTGTGGATACAGTTTGGGGAAGAACCACATATGGCTGGAAAAGTTGTGTCCCAATACTTTTGGAGGCGAGGGATCAACACAAGCTGAATGAAGCAGTCTCTGAGAGGGCGCATTCGTCCCCAAATCGAGATTTAAAGCACTTTTGTACGTCGCTCTGGATAAGGGCATCTACTAAATGCCGCAAATGTAAATGTAAATGTAAATCGCTTTCATCCCCTTTCTTCACGTTATTGATATTTCTCGTAATTGCTTGTTCGTTGTACCCAAAGCCAGTGTTGTTCTCAATGTCAGGATTTAAAGCTTAAAAAATATTTATAAATTAAAGGAGATTTTGGAGGAGATTAAATTATTATTTTCCAAACGATTTGAATAGTGTAAGGAAAAACTACAAAAAAAAGAAAAAATACAGATTCCACCCCTATCGATGTATATTTTAGATATACATTTTCTTCATGTTTATGACTGATGCTAAGAGTTCTGGTCTTGTCCGGATGATGTAACGCATGACTGTAGAAATACAAACCACCAGTTGACCACGAAGCTGAGCTCTGGGGTTTGTGTGGTGTTTAGAGAAGTCCAGGTGCTTCCATTTGCGGCTTGATGAGCGTTTGGCAGAGTTTCCACACAGCTCGTTGGCATGGAGGCGGCGTCTCATCATTATCACTGGAGATTAAAAACGAAGCCAGCATCTGCACTTCTCCAACTCGAACCCTTAGAGAGTTTTGGGGGCTCAGTCTTTTCCAGGAAAGTTCATTAAATGTGCACTTGTAAAGTTTTAATCATCGATTGAATTGCAGAAACAGGATGTCTTTAAATAACACTGACTGTGCACCTCAGTGCTATTAAAATCCTGGATGCTGATTGGTTTAGGAAAGATGTAGATTTATTTTTAGACTATTTTATTTTTATCCATGTATATGTATCAGATCATTCCCAGTTGTGTACTGTATTATCCTGTTGGATTTTCTATCCAATCAGATTTCAGCCATCACATCAAGTGTTGCCTTCAGAAATTAACTGTGTCCCCTTAGAGAGCATCCAGCCACATGGGGATTTTCACATCCTTTGATTGGATGGTCATAAAGCACACTAGTCAGAGCTGACAATTTGCATCTGTAGCAAACTGCACAAGCTCCAATATATTTGTGTGGATTTAATAGTTGTTTATTTATTCCACATTGTTCTGACAGGAGAAGAAATTGATTTGGTCGCAGATTCACTTACAAGGACATTTACAAGACAAACTTGCAAGAAAAGCTGGACATCGTGAGGAAAGGTCACCAAAACAGTTCAAAACCGTTGTTAAGCTTTTTCATAAAGCATTTATACTTTTGCCTTTGTTTTAAATATCCAGGAAAACCGACGCTTTCGCTACAGATGATGTGTGTGCAAGATGCAGCTGTGGCTCCAGTGAAAGGAGTTGAATTGTGTTCATTGGGTTTCTTGCTTTAGTGATGACATTCAGACTTTATGAGATTCCTGTCTGTGATGCAGCGCTCTGTTCTTAAGAGGTGTTTTTCGTATTAAGAGGTGGATTGATTTAGGCAGGACACCACTGTAGCCCTCAGTGTGAAATGCACGGCCCACCATTGTGTTCGTTTCTATAGTAACAACTTACACCAGGAAAAGTTTTCTGTTAGGAGACTGGTGTATTTCACATTTATTAAAGGATTCTCCAGAGTGAGATCAAGAGTGATAATTAGTTCTTGAGTTCGCTACTGAGGGCATTGACCAGGAAGTTGGGCTGCCTAAATTGCAAAATCCCTCTTTTACACCTCTTTTGAAGCATCCATGTTCCTCGACTGAAAATGGCATCAAATTGTCTGAAACAAAAAAGGCTTCTTAGCCGCATGCATAATTACCTTATTATTGTTGTTGTTGTTGTTGTTGTTGCGACTCTCAAATGATTACTTGCGTAAATGTAAAATGCGTCTCATGATTGTTTCGAGTTATTTGTACATTCCGAGTCCATACACTGTTATGCTTAATTTTCGATTTATTTGTTATTGTGTACAATTAATGTCAGTTATTATTAGACCCCGGCTGTCTCGTCTGCTGCTTCGGTTCTTCTGCGTTTTTTTACTTATTTTATTTCTCTTGATTGCTTAATGTAGCACTGTGGGACGATCTGTCTTCACCCTGAACGTCTCTTTCTGTTTATAGCAAACACGTTATTTTCTATAGCGGTAATGATTTACATGCTACAAGATCATTTTAAAACTTCCCTAATCTACACAGACCAGAGCGGACGGATGCTGGTTTCCGAACAACAAACCCCCGAAAGCATGTGGCGATTTATATTACAGAAAAATAGTAAATAATAGCTGCTCGTACTTCTAAATTGGATACATTTTTTATTTTAATTATTCCAATTTGTGGGGGGGGGGGGAAGGGAGGGGGTGTAGTCAGATGTATGATAAAAGCGTAAAAAGGAATTATGGATTTATTGTATAAATAATAATGATAATAATAATAATAATTCTTTTTCCTCTTCTTCTTCTTCCTATTATTATTATTATTATTATTATTATTATTATTATTATTATTATTATTATTTTCCCCTTTTTTTTTGTCAATTATAAATTACCAAAAAGTATTGTATTTTTCATGGTTTGCATATTTTTTTATTTATTAAAATAAACAAATCTGATATCTTAAAGTATTGGGACACCTGACTTTTTGACACGTTAATTTTTTCCCAAACAAATAACTTAGAAGTTAGAGGCACACAATCGTATACATCTTTGGTTCCAGCATTATAATGCCCCTGTGCACAAAGCCAGCTTCATGAAGATCTGCTTTACATGGGTTAGAGTGGAAGATCTCCTGCTATGGAGCTCCAAACCCTATTGCACCTTTGGGATGAATGTGAACGCTGACTGCACCCCAGGCCTCCTCACCTTCTCACCTACATCAGTACCTGACTTTACTAACACACCTGTGGCTAAATAAAATCTCACAAATCTCCACAAAATCTAGTGGAGCATCTACCCGGAAGAGTGGAGGTATTATTACAGGAAATGGAAATAGAAAAGTGGAATTTGATGTTAAAAAAAGCTCAAATCTTATGGTGTCCACAAACTTCTGCCAATCCAATGTAAGTGATTTTATAAAAACTATTGAACATTTTGTATCCCAACTCTAAATGATCACATGATTTTACGCCGAGTTTGGTGTCGTATGAATAAGTTACCTTATTAGTTACTTGTTATTGCCATCGTTTGCCATTTTTAAGCAGAATATTCCTACTTATTACATCCTATAAATCCTATAAATGTCCTGTATTTAATTTCGGAGATCACTGGACAGGTAATTTGATCAAACATTGCACATTTTGAGGCTGAAAAAGGAATATAAAAATAAGCAAACCTGTGGCCAAGTAAAAGTTTTTCTAGCATGTATCAGTTTTAAAGCTAAAATTACCACGTGGAAAGAAAAGAAAATATATATATATATATATATATATTTTATAAAATATATAAAAAATATATAAATATATATATATATATATGTACGACGCTGCTATATGACAAGCTGTCACGGCCACTGATGAAACTGTGACATGCTTGTGACATGTTTATGTCACGAGCCTCAGGTGAAATGGTATGCAATCCCAACCGTCCGCTGCCTACAGCAGGGCTAACGCCGATCGAGAAATATCCCTCGCTGTTCCTCTGACTCACTTCCTCAACTGCTCAGCCAGAATCGTATCCATTTTAAAAGGCTGCGGGCTTCCAGACGGGGGAAAGAAAAAAAAAAGCCGCGAAGGCCGACACCATCACCTGGAGCCTGGCGGAAGAGACGCCACCTGACAGCAGACTTTTTTCTCTCTTTTTTCTCTTCTATTCGTCTTCTAGGTTGGCAGCATGGAAAGTCATCCTCTGGTTGAACAATAAAGAGCCTCTAAAAATCCCCAGTGAGACTGCTTGTTATCTAGCGATGAGACATCTTAACTGTGGATTGAGTGGTGGGGGGAAGGGTTGGAGCTCTGCGGGGGGAAACGAAGGCGCAGAGTTCTCCCGAACGCATTAAGATGTCTAACGCGATTGTTCTAGGTGATGCTTGGTTCCCTGCTGAGGAGGAAGACTTTGGGGTAGTTAATGTGGAAATCGACACAATTTTGAAGGACGTGAAGGACAGGGGGACTTACAAGTGCTGTTTAGGTTTGCTTTTTAAGTCTCATATGGTTCTCTTTAGGGGTTCTGGGCTGCCAGCACGGCATTTCTCCCAGCCAGACGTATAGACCAGACATTTTTGCTACTCTAGCTCCTTGGTTACAGACAGCTATGTTATTGATTGCCTCGTGAGAGGGCAAAAACATTTCAGCTCAGTTGTTAGTTGCTGCTTCACACCTCTGTGGTTGATGGGTCAAATCCGACCTCTGTCTTGAATGCATGTATGCATGTTCTCCATGTGCTTTGGTTTCCTCAGTATACTATAGTTTCCTCCCCAGACCACAGACATCTACTATTCTTATTGGTATTTCCAAATAGTTTGTAGTCTGTGAATGGGTGTGATTATATCGAATGGATGGATTGATGGCTGGTTGGACAGATGGATGGATGTATAAAGGATGGATGGATGGATGGATGGATGGATGGATGGATGGATGGATGGATGGATGGATGGATGGATGGATGGATGGATGAACAGATAAACAGATAAACAGACAAGTGGATATATGGTTAGACAGACAGATGGATGGATGGATGGATGGATGGATGGATGGATGGATGGATGGATGGATGGATGGATGGACAGGTCAACAGACAGCTGTATAGATGGTTAGACGGATGGATGGATGGATGGATGGATGGTTCAGGTCAAAAAAATTCAGAGTGCTCTATTTTATTGCATTTTTTGTATTTTAGTCAATAATTACACAACAAATAGGTCTTTTATGAAATTTCCAATCAAAACAAGCAAATCCATAACAAACGAATTAAATTCATTTCAATTCAGACTCATAAATGTGTTCCAGAGCCCTCAATCTATAATCAGTCAATTTTGCCTGGATTGTATTATCATGCAGTTACACACTCAGACTAAAGAATTAATTCTGGGTAAATCAGAATTTTATGAAGCACCACTGTAAAATGCTGGAGTTGCTTTGCACTGTACTGAGTCATTTTCTGCTGCAACGTCCCAAATCAGCCGACCTCTGACCTTCCGCCCCATTTGCATAAACGCTTTCTTTTTCCGTAGTGTGTTTTCTACACCTCGTCCCGTCAGCACATTGTTATTTTTTTTACCCATGCTCACATTCTCGCGCTCCTCCAACTTCGCGTTTCTTTCTTTAGCACTTTTCCTACCTATAATGAGGTCCGACGTAAATTGGGTCTCTAAGGACGTGCAGGATGTAAATCCCAGAGGATCCGCAAACCCCAGGAGTGTTTCAGTCTCGTGCTTTGCAGGAAAAACTAACGCATCAGGCTGAGGGATTTTAGCTGCCACCACCCACCGGATTTGCTTCGTGGTTCTTTTTTTGAGAAGTGTACAGAACACGATGGGAACACGTACACGGCATGTTGGGTTTGCAAAATAAGTGTGCAGTTTATCTGGATTAGACGGGCTTAGTTTCCTAAATAGATTCCACTTACGGAATGTGTCCTGGGAACGCTGGGAGTGAGGCAGAAATGGATGAGGCCTGGTTTCACCAAATCGATCACACAAAGATGTGTGAGAAATTTATTTGGTTCAGCTTCATACTGTGAGTTCCAACTCAATACTTCTGAAGTAAAGAAACTAAGTGATGGGAAGATCAGATCTAATATAAAAATAAAAAATAAAAATTTATAGGTTACGTTCGTAACCCTAGTTCCCTGAGGGCATCTATTCCCTGAGGGCATTTCACTTCAGTGTTGTCCATGCTCTGAATCACATGTGTAATCTGTCCAATGAAAGGTGCGGCATCACCGGTGGGGTGACGTCAAGACCAGGAAGCTATAAAATTGAAGTGAAGCTAGAAGAAAGCGTTGCAGAAACGCTGGCAGTGTGGCATGGAGATGCAATGTCTCGTTGCATCTCTACATACGTAACCTAGAGATGTTCTCTTTCAGTAAATCAAGCTGTTCCTCAATGCTTTGGGAACGAGAATACAATACTGCCAGACTGACTAGTGTGTATAGACACAGCTAGATCTGATTTTACTAACAGGTTTAGTGTTAAAAAAAAATCTAAGTAAAGAAAGGACATTGAGAATAAATGTGTGTTGCGTTGAAGGTTCTAATTTCGCTTCTTTAATATTTGTTTATATATTTTTATAAAAAAGTCAAACAGAATTTCCTGCCTCACTTACTGTCCGTTAATAAAAGTAGTGGCGTTAAAACGAATTTGCGTTAACGCGGTCATTTTGACAGAACGAAACATAGCTTTGTGTAGCCGGCGCACAGACGATCAACAACGATTCTCCTCCCACACAATGCAGTTGCGTAACAGGTGATCGTGAGATCATGAGGAAAGAGGGACGCAGTTTATAGAGGCTGAGGACAGATCCCCTGAAAGTGCACAACCTGCCCGTATTCGAGAGGGAGAACGAGCCTATATAATGCATGTGTGATCATAGATATCAACTTCAGTCGATTTAAAGGCTGCAAACCGTTTGGAGGTGTATGGAATGTGTGATGAGAGATGTGAATGAGTGTGAGGATGGAGGAGTACGGGCCATTACCCAGTTGCGTGCTGGGACGAGTGCAGACCACCGAGCTCACACTCGCTTGTAGCGGACCTTCCGTGACTTCCACACAGACCCCCTGCTGCGACACAGACTCCACTCCCGCTTCCCATCTCACAAGCATTAAATTAAGATGAGTGCCAGGGCGAGGGAGGGCGGGGTGGGGGGGGGGGTGGTACATCTGTGAGCATCTCACTCTAAAGTGCTGCACGAGTCCTGTCTCGATTCCACTTAGGACTCACAAAGGGGAAAATGTATATGTGTGTGTGGCTATTTGTCTGATTCTGAATGAGCAGAAGCAGCACATTGCAAGCACCTGCGCAAAAACATATGTACATTTTCTATTTATATTTAAGGTCTTTAATGCAATTAAATTGAAACAACATCAGTTAGGGAACAAAGTGGAACTAAAGCAAAATATATTTGTGTGGATTTAATAGCTGTTTTTTTGTTTTTTTTCATTCCACAACAACTGACAGAGGAGAAGAAATCGATTTGGTCGCATATACACTGATTTTCTTTCCTGTAGAATTTGCACAAAAACTGAACACAATTTTCCATCATTTCGAATCCTCAGGAAAATTGTAATGCACGGAAAAAGTTAATATCGATGCTTCTGCTGGAGATGTATGTGGGAGGTGCAGTTGTGGCTACAGTGAAAGGAGACGTGTTGAATTGTGTTCAATGGCTTTCTTGCTTTTGGGTTTACTTTCATTTCCCCGTGTATGAGATTCCTGTGTGTGAGATGCAGCGCTCTGTTCTACTGCACTTCTCTATAATACCGATGGCATTAAGAGCTGGATTGGTTCAATCAGGACACCAGTGAAGGTGAGAAATGTACACCCTGCTACTAATATATATTTATATACACAGAGGTGGGATATTAGACAGAAAGATAACTCACATGGTCTAAATTGTTTAGAGGAGATTTGTCCTCTGCTCTTTCTAAGCTCCGCCCCCTGCCTTCCACTCATCTGATGTTGGCGTGTGACATTTTAAAGGTGCTGCGAGTTTCTTCCTGCACATTCATTATCAGTGACAGGACGTCTCTCTCCTGCAGCTATTTGGGGACAGAACGCTTTTATTCTGTCAGACAAACTGCTCAAAGCCAGATCAGTGTGTGTGTGTGTGTGTGTGTGTGTGTGTGTGTGTGTGTGTGTGAGTGTGTGTGTGTGTGTGTGTGTGTGTGTGTGTGTATAAGAGGGTTGCAGATCAGTGTGTGTCTGTATGTAAGATAGTTGCATATATGTGTGTGTGATTTATTTTTCAGACCTGGAATTGAATTCCAGAGCACACACACTCACACTCTCTCTCTCTCTCTCTCTCTCTCTCTCTCTCTCTCTCTCTCTCTTCTCTCTCTCTCTCTCTCTCTCTCTCTCTCTCTCTCTCTCTCTCTCTCTCTCTCTCTTTCTCTCTCTCTCGCCCTCATAAACACACACACACACACACACACACACACACCAACAGTTTTCTCAGCCTACTCAAACTGAAGGTGAAGGTTTGTCTGCTAGCCGATCTGTTCTCACTAAAATAGTCCCAGTGACATGCAACACGCTGCATGCTTAGAGTGTAGCTTTCTCTCTCTCTCACACACACACACACACACAGTAAAAAAGCAGTACATGTTTAAAATTAAGGGGAATAAAATCTAATTGTGTTGCACGTCAAATAAAACCACACGATCTATACATAAAAAATACCGCGTGGGTGGAAAAATATTAATTTACACAGTATAGGTGAAACATTTACAGTGTGTGTGTGAAAGAGGGAGAGAGAGAGAGAGAGAGAGAGAGAGAGAGAGAGAGAGAGAGAGAGAGAGACCCTCAGATCGGTGCATGTGTGCGTGTCTGTGTGTGAAAAAGAGAAAAGAGAGTCTCAGACCAGTGCGGGTGTGTAAAAGAGAAAAAGTTGTGTAACTCTGTGTGTGAGGAAGAGGGAGAGAAAGAGATTGAGAATAAGAGAGAAAGTCACATATTGATGTAGTTTTGTGTGTGTGTGTGTGTGAGTGTGTGTGTGTGTGTGTGTGTGTGTGTGTGTGTGTGTGTGTGTGTGTGTGTATGTGTGTGTGTGTGTGTGTGTGTAAGAAAAAACAAATAACCTATATGTAAAAAAAAAAATAAATATATATATATATATATATATATATATATATATATATATATATATATATATATATATATATATATAATAATTAAATAAAGTTTCATTTTAAAAAATTAAAATAAACATCTTTATAAAAATATATAATAAAATTACAATGATAAAAAAACCCACTTCTATTTATAATAAATTACATTCTAAAAAATATAATTATCTGATGAATTATATACATATTATCTGTGGTATTATATTATTATATATACGTTATATTATAATTATAATATATATAAAATAAAAACTTACCACATGGAAATAAATTTTTTATCAATATGGACAGATGTGCAGAATATGTGAGACATGAAAAAAATTTATAATTAACAGAATAAATTTATATTCCACCTTGTTACTCTTAGGTGAGTAACGTAATAAATTAAAGCATCACCTCTGGGAAAATGTTCATGCTGATGAATTGCTGAAGCGTATGATCCTCACTGTACCAGTCAGTGCGTGTGTGTGTGTGTGTGTGTGTGTGTGTGTGTGTGTGTGTGTGTGTGTGTGTGTGTGTGTGTGATTGCCGCCCAGCATTTACAAGCCCTCATGAGTTTGTAATTGGCCAAGTACACTTTGATTAGGCAATAAAAATGTAAATAGTCCAGCAGGAATATATTAATTGCCGATCGGGGTGGAGATCGGACTAATCCACTGTGACAGGGTCTGCGTGAGTGGGTTTTTTTAAGCAAATTGGATGCCAAAAGAAATCCCTCACTGAAAAACATTGAGGATGTCGACATGCACAAAATTTCACGACTGAAGCAAAAGTGTGTGGATGCCTGATTCTTTTGAACATCACCGTTCCATGGAGTGATGATATACTGTAGTGCTATACTACAATGCTTACATCCATCCACACTGCCACGGTAACACCATTCAATTATCCTCAATTACACTGCTTACACTGATAGTACACTTAATTCACTTCAAGTCTGTTGGTGTATCAGCAATGTTTAAAATAACACTATACTGCACTACCACATCAGCTACTCACTGGATCTGTACACTGGATCTGTACACTGGATCTGTACACTGGATCTGTACAATGTATAAAACCGAGGGTGCCAAAGATACAATACATTAAAGATTTATAAAGACTTTATGAAGCAGCTACCAATGCGATACGATTTAACCCTGTTACCATGCAGGTGATCCGATTTCGATTTGATTCAGCGCATTGCGATTCAATGTTATACGGAGCAATGGAAAGAATTATATAAACACTCTGCAAATTAATATAATAGCGATAGTTCATTGTTATTTCAGACAGTCAGCAAATCATCAACTTAGTTAAGTGCCTTCTGACTTCTAACGCATGGCGTTAAAACAAAGATCAAATAAATCCAGATGTTCTTTTGATGTTGTGTCTCTGGGAAGATGCAGTTTTTCCTCTGCCATGTTAATCTTTATTCTGTGTGACTCTCAGGACACGCCTCTCTGTGGTGTTGTGATGCGTCATGCACGTGGCAGCAGCGGTGCTGAGAGAACGTGTTCAAGAAACATTTTAGAGATACAAATTTTACATCCATCAATCCATCCATCCATCCACCCACCTACCTCTCTTTAGCTCTTTGCCCCTCTCTCTATAGCTATCTCTCTCTGCCTTCTTTACATCCCTATCTATCTCTTTTCAGGGGTTCATAAGGTTTTTTTTCTAAACCCTATTGAACACCTTTGGGATGAATGTGAACGTTGACTGCACCCTCCAGGCCTCCTCACCTTCTCACCTACATCAGGACCTGACTTTACTAACACCCTTCAATAAAATCTCAAACAAATCTCCACAAAATTGAGTGGAACATCTTCCCAGAAGAGTGGAACTTCGCTTCGACTAGTAATAAGGCAGAGCTACTTAGTTGTTTTTTGTTTTTTTTACTTTTTGTAAGACATAATTAGACATCCTGATCTCATGAAACGATCTCTTTTTGAACAAATGCCATCAGGCTTAAGGGTCACATAGTAACTCAGCGCTTAATTGATGCTGTGAAATGTGAAGAATTCACAGCCTATAATCTATCTGCATGTTTAAAACACCTTTAGGCGTTAATGTACCGCATTACTATGTGACTTGAATTGAAAGCCGGATTGTGTTTAAGTAGAAGAAAAGATTCATGAGTTTAATCACGTTTTATGATTTGCACAATGTCTCATTATATATATATATATATATATATAGATATATGTGTGTGTGTGTGTGTGTGTGTGTGT
This sequence comes from Silurus aristotelis, assembly GCF_946808225.1. Taxonomy (NCBI): domain Eukaryota; kingdom Metazoa; phylum Chordata; class Actinopteri; order Siluriformes; family Siluridae; genus Silurus; species Silurus aristotelis. Next base: position 10,114,610 of record NC_139602.1, read on the forward strand.
GTGTGTGTGTGTGTGTGTGTGTGTGTGTGTGTGTGTGTGTGTGTGTGTGTGTGTGTGTGCACTAATATTGGTGCAAATACACAAAATAAAGAGACAAAATTCAAAATTACATGAAAAATGAATGTGTCTGTACCTGAACCCAAGCAGGACAGCAGTAGACCGCAACCGCAGAAGATCAGGTGAAGTTTCAATTAATCCCGTAGCGTGTTTAATAGGGTTTAGTGCTCTATAGCAGGAAATCTAATCTAAATCTGTAAAGCATATCTGCATGAAACTGGCTTTGTGCTCAGGAGCATCCCGACGTCCTATACAATTGTGTGCCTTCAACTTTAGGGTAACATTCTGGGAAAGAATCACATATGGCTAGAAAAGTTGGGTGTCCCAATACTTTTGCTCATATAGTGTATGTTTACATTTACACTATTTGGCAGATCCCCTTATCCATAGGGACATTTATTTCATTTAGAAGCTATGGGGTTTAAGGGCCTTGCTCAAGGGCCCCAGCAGTGGCAGCTTGGTGTAGCTGGGATTTAAACTCACAACCTTTGGATCCACAACCTTCAGAACCACCTTACCAATTGTATATCTCATGTTTCTCATATTCAGAAAGTGAAAGTGTGATACATTTTGCTTCATTGTTTTCTTGAACTCTGTCACTGAAACACACAATTTCCCAGTCGTCTTCTCAGGATGACACATCTGGACTGAAAATATGTCACAAGCAACAACATCTGTGAGAAAAAACATAATTTGCATGAAACAAACAAAAGCAAACCAATGATAAAGCCACGTGGGACCCCAGAGTCTGAGATGTTCCTCTTGCTGTGGTGTTCGAGGTCAGGTGTAACAGCGTCCTGTGAGAACAACGTAACCTCCACATGAAGCGGTCTCCCGCATCAGAGCACAGATTTGATGGCTGCTCAAAGTTGAACAGGGAAACGGTGGTCCTTTGACGGCCGAGTTGAAAGAAGACAACGGTTACAAAACACAGAACTCTTCCAGAAACAAATATGTGAACTGTCAGCGCAACCTTTTTGGGGTTGTTTTTTTTGCTTTCATTTTGTAAAGCTCCAGGTTTGGGTGTCTCTTTGGCATTTCGGTTTTTTTTTTTCTTGTCCTGCTCTTGTTGCACTTTTGAGCGAGTTCGAAAATGCATATTGATTGTTCGCTAGAACTTCATAAGCAACCTAAAAAAAACAAAACAAAAAAAAACATAGACCTTAAAAAAATAGGAAAAAGGGTTACTCGCTAATTAGCAAAAACAATGGCATTTTTGCAAGAATGATCCACTCGCTTCAGTTTTATTTATTTATTTGGTTTAATGCCGCTTTCACGACCGATATTATGGGAATTATTTTAATTATGTCCATTCCCAAAAGTCTTTCTTCGTTTGTTGTTTTATTTTTAATTAATACTAAAAGTACAAGTAGACGCTGTAGCACAGTGGTCTTCAGTCATATACGCAAAATCCCCAGAGTAGCTCCAGGCTTTTTATTCCAGCCGAATCCCGAGACGCACCTGATTTCACATGTTTAATCAGTTCACCTTAGTCTCCAATCATCTCCTGAGTGCACCTCCAATTTGGCTGTAATGAAACCCTGCAGCCAGGCGTCTCGCTCGCCCATAAGATCGAAAACCTCTGCACTTAGGTTTCACAAATTTTTTTTCAAAAATTCTCGATTTTCAAATTAAGATTTGTGCTCATTCGCACACAGACGTATTAGTAAAGTCTGATGTATGAGGTGGTATGAGACTAACTGGTGCTATTCTGACCATGTGTGCTACCAAAATTAGCAATTTCACAACAGACAGCAAGTTAAAACAAAGAACAGACGGAAAATTCTGCATAAAACTGAGCAAATCAGCCACAGAAACGTTTGACATGAAGTACGTTTGACATACGGCGACGCTGAAACGTATCGTTCGAAGTGTTTTCAGCGGCACGTGCGCTTTAAGAATGGAAGAACATCACTGGAAGATGACGAAAGATCTGGAAGATCATCAACGCACTCAATCCCCGAAAATGTCGAAACCTTTCGGTAACTCGTGCATGATGATCGTCGGAAAATAATCCACACGATCTCACTACTGCACCTGTGAACTTCCCCCTCTTCCTGAAGATAAAAATGCAGCTCAAAGGTCGCCGCTTTGACACCGTTGCTGAGATCCGGCGCAAAAAGCAGTAGATGCTTGACACGCTTTGTAAAAAAGACTTCCAGGACATGAGGCGGCCTGGGTTACATCCAGCATTCACATTCATCCCGAAGGTGATCGATACAATTTAGAGCTCAATAGCAGGAGATCTTCCACCAAAATCCAACCCATGTAAAGGAGATCTTCATGGAGCTGGCTTTGTGCAGGGGATCATTGTCATGCTGGAACTGGTTTGGGTCTCGTCGTTCAAGTGAAGGGAAAATTTCATGCTACCGCATCCACAGATGTCTGATACCAGTTGTTGTGCACCAACTTTGTGGTAACAGGTCGAGAAAGAACATTGCTGAAAGGAAAGCCATGTGATGTGACACGTTTTCCTTTAACAATATTCTTTACATTATCCCATATTAAGGATTTATAGTAATTAGTAGATGAGAATGTTGTGTATTTTTATAGCCAGAACCAGTTAATACTTGACCTTTTTTATGTGCCCTCACGCCTCTCCGCACCTGCCGATCTCTGAACCTCGCCCTGTGTTCACAGTGGTGTAAGGTGACCGTCCTTCAGCAGCCATGAAAGTCCATCTCCAGCCTCTTTGAACCTGGTCCTGGTGTACAAGCAGACAGAGAACAATCATAATAGCTCCCTTGTACATGTCAGACCTGCCCTCTAGCCTGGGAATCGAAAGAATCGAAATCCACCCCCTTTTCCTTTTCAGTGTCCGCCCCGGTATCTCGGCATGCAAGCTAATCCTTCGAGAATCTCAAGGCAAATCAGAGGCGTCTATTGTTTTAACGTGTTTACGGCCATTTTCGCTGCCCTCTGAGAGCGGCTTAGGCTGTGCATTGGGAGTATTGACTGATATCCGTTCTAGAAATAAGACATTTTTTTGGTCTTTTTTTTATTTTCAGTGAACGCCCTTTCCTCTGCACAGGGCCGATCTTTGTTACTCAGGGCTCGTTTGATCTATTTGAGAAAGTCAAAGGTAGAACAGAGACACCGGTTCCCAGGCAGAAAAAGCCTGCAGCTTCACACCTGTGTTTTGGAACGGAGAGTGGACACAGATGTCAAAGATCAAATTTCGAACAAATTGAGTCTTGATTTCAGCAGCGATATTAATGGCTTTGGAGAATCCCAGGCTTGCTGTTTACATTATCCAGAGCAAAACCTGTAGCACTAAGTTATTTCCTCCTAGAACTTTAATTAAAGTATTAATCCCCTGCTTTTGTTGTAAAATTTATTCTTCTCCTACATTTTTTACAGAATTTCTTAAGTGTCAGAAGTAAATGCTCAATGAGAAGTACACTATATGAACAAATGTTTGCAGACTACTAGAGTGGTATGTGTAAGGTATGTAGTGGTATGTGGCATGTAATAAGCCTCATCTTCTGGGAAGATTTCCACTAGATTTTGTGGAGATTTGTGCTCATTCACTCACAAGTGTGTTAGTAAAGTCAGGTAGTGATGTAGGTGTGAAGGTGAGGAGGCCTGGGGGGTGCAGTCAGTGTTCACATTTATCCCAAAACAGTTCAATAGGGGTCAGCGCTCTATAGCAGGCCAGGCCACAGGTTTGGGTCTCCTAGCTGATGTGAAGGGCATTGAAATGACGTCACATATGGCTGAAGAATTTGGGTGTCCCAATATTTTTGGGAAGTTGTATCTCAGTGGATAAAACATTGGACTTTTGTGCTTTGGATCAGAGGGACGTTGGACGATGAATTGAAAGGTCACATGTTCAAATCCCATCACCATCAAGTTGCCACAGTTGGGCTCGTGAGCAAAGCCTTTAACCTTGAATTTCTTGGTGGTAAGTTGCTCTGGAAAAGTTTATCTGCCAAATGCCATAAATGCAAATGACTGGTTGCCACTGCTGGGCCCTTCAACAAGGCCCTTAACTCTTAAATGCTCAGTGTATAACATTTCTTCATTAAGTGTACATTAACACAGCAAATATACCTCCCTATTGTTCTCACTGTCCAATTATTTTGTTATTTAACTCATCAGGTTCGATTATTAAATTAGATGTAATCATGCACATCATAAACCACCAGAAATCACCAGGATTCGCAGTCATATTTAAAGACCCGCATGTCGTGTTTGTTAGGGGTTTGTGGGTGCTCTATTTAAACAGCCCTATTAGTCAGTGGAACCCTTCCCGCCTCTATTAATTGTGATAAGGACGTTGTCCTGACCTCCCGCCGGCAAACTGAGGACGGCATCGCTGTCGTATCACCAGGCTCCTGTCACTGTTATAAATAGCCACAATCAATGGCTCAGCTGGCTTTAGCAAGCTCGCTAATTGCTTTAAGAGAGCTCGGAAAACTTTCCCCCCTGTGTGTGTGAGTGTTTGTGAGAAAGCGATGACCTGTTTCACAGGCGTTCCACAACATTACCTGTAACTATAAGCAGGTCAAATAATAATAATAATTGCTGTGGGACACAATGACTGAAACACTTGTGGATACTCTGTTTTAGGAAAATAATGAGGCAGATGTTTGTGGACACCAGACTATAGGATTCATTATTGTTCCAGTGGTTAAGATGGTAAACTTCTGTTTAGAAGGTCATGAATTGAAATCCAAACCCCACCAATCTTTTACTGTTTAGTCTCTTAACCCTCACCTGCTCAGGGGTATAAATTAGCTAATTGTGGACAAAGTACTCAAAGCATGTGGTTGAGTAAAAGTAGAGATACAGTAGGTAAAATTCCACTCCAGAATAAGTGCTTCCTTGAAAAGTTCACTTAAGTAAAAGTACAAACGTTTTTGCCTGCAAATGTACTTTAGTATCCAAAGTACTATCATTTATTAGAACTATAATGTTCCTATTATCATTTTTATCACAAAACTCTTCACTTAATCACCTCAGTTTATGTGAAAAGACTCGAATGTGACTCTCAGCTCACTGATCTATTAATAGAATGATATTAATGACTCAAACACTGATTTTATTTACAATTATCTTTCAATGGTTAAAATGAAAAATGGTGTAAATAATCCCACGGATGTTGTGGCAAGTTAAAGGCAGGAGTTTCTTCCATCATTTCTTCCTCTCTAAATGTTCTGCTTGATGTTGAACTGATGCTGAACTGTATGCTCGTGCTAAGTAGATACCACCAAACGCCGATGGCGGTTCCAGCTTGAATATGGCCCTGAGTGAACCACGCCATGACCCAACGTCTCTCCCATTGATTAGTTTCAGCTTTGAAAAGCTCGTCTCTGCTTCAGCTACTGTCACTGGAGGAGTAACACATATTCTCAGAGCAGTCCACAAATATGGATACATTTCTGAGCTCCATTTCATGTAGAAAAATCACCATAAATGCATTTATTGCACAATTAAATTCATGTCATTGTGCACAATTGATTGAACCAAGAACCATGAAACTCCTTGGCTAATTGTAGCCACACGATACATAGAAGATCTATATACATATGTCTTTTAAATGAACTTTTTAGGCTGGAGATTCTCCCGTACTGAACAATCACAGAAAACCTTTATGACATCACCTCAATTAAAGGTAACCAAATCAATAAGTGCTAATTTAACTACAATCCAACTAAATTATTTAGGGTGTAATTGTTTTGCTACAAACATTATAATAAACTACATACTATAAATTATGTTTTGCAGCTAAAAGAAATGTTGTTGCTCTATGCATTAAAGCACAATGTATCTAAAAATAGCAGCTAAGTGCTATAGTTTTTAGCCTATTTCACTAAATGCATTCGCTTATTCTATCCTTATAACAAGATGAGTAATAAAGCTGCATGGGACATTTTTGTCATCCAAGCGGCAATCGAAACAAGTTTAAAACGGAGCGCTCGTCCCTGATTGGTGGTTTGCTTGAAGTTTTAATCCACTCATAAAAAAAAAAAAAGGAACGACTGATTTTGGAAGAGTAAAAAGTTCGATAAAAATGTAGTGAAGTTAAAATTAAAGTCTCCCAAATACATTTTTTAAGTACAGATACCCGAAAAAACTTCTTAAACACAGTAACGAATTACATTTACTTCATTACTGTCCACCACTGGTGAGAACATCTCCGATATCTCAGTAAAGAGGACCTGAAAATCATACTTGACTTATATTTGACCTTACTGCAAAACTGACTCCATTACAAATCCCCAATTCCAGTATGATTTAAGTAAAAGTATCAGATGTAAACAGTACTTGAGAACTTGACTGGTATTGAACGTAGGATCAAAAATGCACTAATCCTAAAGCCAAAAAAAGCCAAATCAGTTGATTTGTGAGGTTTTATTTCCTAAAATACAAATCAAATTGTACACCCCAACACTACATTAACCATCAACACAACATCCTCTTCAACACGCCAGAATGAAACAAAGATTTCGGTCAAAAAGAAATCTTCAATTACCTAATAAAATGACACTATCATGTCACAAAGTAGAAGAACCATTAGCATTCTAAAGATGAATTAAATGGAAGTCAATAGTCAAGTCAAGTTTATTTCTATTGCGCTTTTCACAACAGACATTGTCTCAGAGCAGCTTTACAGAATTTAACAGTGAAGGTGAACGGTGTGTGTTTATCCCTGATGAGCAGCCGTGGCGACTGTGGCAAGGAAAAACTCCATTAGATGTTATGAGGAAGAAACCTTGAGAGGAACCAGACTCAAAAGGGGAACCCATCCTCATTTGGGTGACATCAATAGTGTGAATATAGTCTTTAAACACTACAGAACACTGGAGAGTGAGAACTAACATGAGCACTGGAGTGTGTGATTATGAGTAATGATATTTCTACAATCTTTAAGTCATTGTGGTTATAAAACTAGGAGCTACTGAGCAACTCATCAAATAACTCATTTGCGATCATCAAATCCAACCCCAGCTTCTCCATGCCAGAGCCTTCAAACACTCAAGGAGGTCCAGTGTCCAAACTCCACACGAAGAGGGTCCAAATGGCGCTGGTACGTCTCTAGATGGTTCGGGATGTTTGGAGGCATCTACTTTTTTAAAGGTCCACAATCTTCATAAGGTGGGACGTGACTGGGGCTGGAGCAACCTCAGGATGAATGATATAGGTTTGGAAAGAAGAAGAGGACGAGATTTCCGCTAGCTGAGAAACACGGATACTGTAGTTGTAGACAGTGTGAGAAAGAAACAAGGACGAAGTAAAATGTACGCATAAATAAAAATCATTCGCAGATAATGTAGAAATCTCCAACGAAGAGAAGTGAAGCAGGGAACTGCGTCGAAACAGGAAGGAGACGAGTTAATTACAGTCGAGTAAGTCATGTGATTACAGGGGATCGTATGGGCACGACGCCCGTTTCCAAAATTACACCGCCTCACATACAGGCCACTTTACCACATTAGCGCTTTCTCCCACTCCGCAACGATTACAGTTATTCGTTCCAGCTGATATTTTTAATTCCTTTCATGAGGAGGAGGATAAACAAAGATGCAACATTGCTGGAGGAAACGCTCACAGATCAGATTCTGGGAGACGAAGCGAAATTTCAGGCCAGCTGGATCTCACATTTGCGTGGTGAACAAAGCCAGCGTTACCTAACCGAAATTGATTACACAGAGCTCGACGTGCACTTCTTCGTTTCTCACCTTTCAGCCCAGACGCAAAAATAGAAACCTCTCCTCGCCTCCATGCACTTTTATTTTGAGGAGAAGAAGTAGCAGATGAAGAAGATGATGAAGGCCTGCAGGGATTTTGGCTTGCATCACTTGCACTGCAGCACGTTCCGGTGGAGGTTTGAGACGTCCGTCTGCCACGGCTTTCCCCGGGACAAACTTACAAGCCAGGGGGAAAGTTCTTTCAAAGCACGGAGACGTCATATTTATCTTAGAGAGTTATAGGCGTAACAGGAGGGAAGTTTATTATTTGGCGCAGCAGAGAGTGCCAAAGAGCAGAGAGATGTAAGAAAACGGCGTAATAAAAATGATGTATGGGACGTCATTGGGAGAGCGGCGCGATACATCACTTTCAAGACGCGTTCCTCAAAGCCCTGCTTTAATGAACTACACACTGGAGTCAGATTCTGCCGTAATGGATTTGGGGGATGAGATAAACTCAGGGTTGTCTTGACAAATATGAAGAAGTGGAGCTCGTTACGGCACTTAAGATTGAACTCTGAATGTGAAAAAAAGCATGTGATGCATTTGATGGTTTTTTGATAGCACTTAAAAATAGATATAAATAAAATAAATAAATATATGTAATAAAATAGTTTTTGTGTTGTTATATTTAAATATTATATATGTAATAATACTAAGTAATAATAATGATTTTAAATATTAGAATATTAGAATAATAGAATTATTATTATAAATTATAGCTATTAATATAGATTTAAGTACATATTTATGGTAAAAGTACCATAAATATAGCGGCACTACTACTACAATTAATAATAATAATAATAATAATAATAATAATAATAATAATCCGTATTTTAAAAAAATACTTAAAAAAATAGTGCTACTACATATAATATTGACAATAATAATAATAAAAATAATAGTGAAGCTTTGTAAGATGGGGGAGTGGTGGCTCCAGCGGTTAAGGCGCTGGGTTGCCGATCGGAAGATCTGGGGTTCAAGCTCCGGTATCGCCAAGCTGCCACTCTTGGGCCCTTGAGCAAGGCCCTTAACCCTCTATGCTCCGGGGGTCCCTTGCGAGGGAAATGTCAAGGTCCGTGACGTCGGAGTGACGTGGGGCCGCCTTCCCGTTGGGTCACCACCTGCAGGAGGGACCGTAAGGGACGGTGCTGTGAGGATTGGGCAGCAGTCGAAGGCGGGGGCCTGTTTAGACTGCTGCCCCCGCAACCCGAATTACGGATAAGCGGGAGAAAATGAATGAATGAATGAAGCTTTGTAAGTAAAATTTTTTTACAGCAAGTTAATTATTGCAGCGTATTACAGCGTTTATTATATGTTTTGTTAAAAACAAAAGACAAAATGTTTATCTGATAATCTAATAAACTCCTTACTGGTAATCACATATTTGTTTTTACTTTATCCTTATTAATATGAAAAATTGAGAAAATATTCACTATATGGACAAAAGTTTATGGAAATATAATGTTGTTGTACATCCTATTCCACATTTAGTTCCTATTTGCTGTTATAATAACTTCTACTCTTCTGGGAAGATGTTCCACTAGATTTTGGAGTGTTCTAGTTTACATTTGTGCTCTTCCAGGGGTTCAGTATGTTTGATTTCAGAGCTCTTTAGCAGGGGATCTTCCACTCCAGCCGATATGAAGCATATCTTCATTGTGCTGCACAGGGGCATATCATGCTGGAACAGGTTTGGGTCTTCTAGTTTAAGTGCAGAGAACATTTCAGACATCCCATACACTTGTGTGCTTCCAAAGTTGTGGTAACAGTTTGGGAAAGAACCAGATATGGCGGGAAAAGTCAGGTGTCCCAATACGTTTGTCCATACAGTGTATGTCCATATATGGTGTTATGAGTAATTACAGTAGCCTTCAAACGCTGTCTATGGCGTCCTGAAATAGTAGATAAAGAACATAAAAATAGATAAATGAGTTTCGTGGAAAGACTTTTTTTTATACCGTGACACATTGTTTCTGAAGTGCTCTTAAAAAAGGCCAAGCATCAATCAAACTCCTAAGTGGCAATCTTTCACCGGTTTTCAGATTCATCAGCCCACTCGCCCTGTCTGGAATTGAATGAGCGCGTGGGGAACCTGCCCTAATTGCTCAGAATTAGCATGGAACTGGAGTTTATACACAGTGGGGATATCGGCGAGGACGTCCCACATGGTGTCACTCTCTCCCCACGGGTGCTTTTCATTCTTTCTTCTTTTTTTTTTTTTTAACATGACAGTTTCTCTTAACTCTCAAAAAAATGCAAAAAAAAATCCAGATGACGAGATGATGAGATGACGGCTCTCCATAGCGGTTGCACACTATGACATTTAAATGGCAGACGCTGTGACAGAGGTTGCCGGTTTTGCTGACAGAGACATCACATGACTCCCCACCGACCCCTTTTCTGTAACCAATCACATGTCAATTAGATTGGACACTGAAGTGTCTGGCTTTTTTTTTCCCTTTTCTATCAGCTTTCGGAGTCAGAATTAAATTGCTGAACGGGAAAAAAGTCACCTCAACGGACAGAGAATCTGCCTTTTGCTTGTTTTTTTGTTGTCAGGTTAGAGAACGTCGTCCTTTGACTTGATTTAGATGTAAAATCTTTTCCATTTCTTCTTATAGAAAGTTTGATGCTCAAAATTCTTAGCCTGGTGTCCTACAGGGGTCATCATATTGTCCCACAGGGGTCATCATGATACCCCAAAGGGGGTCAACATGGTGTCCCACAGGGATCTTTATGGTGTCCCACACAGGTCAGCATGGTGTCCTACAGGGGTCAGCATGGTGTCCCTCTGGAGAATTTATGGTGTCCCACATCTGTCAGCCTTGGTCAGCATGGTGTCCTACAGCAGTCAGCATGGTGTCTCACTGTGTGGCATTATTGTGTCCTACAGAAGTCAGCATGGTGTCCCAAAAGGGGTCAACATGGCACCCCACAGGGTCATGATAACAACCCTAGAATATATATTTTTATATAACTCAAGACGTGTTATAAGATGAGGTGAGGAGATGACAAGGTAAGTCCTACAGGGGTCAGCATTGCACTGATGGCATCCTATTTTATGCCTTTATGACCTTGTGTAGAACATCATAATGACCCACTGTGAGATGATGAACTTTTCATTGTGGTCATCATTGTGTCCCACAAGGGTTTAGCATGGCAACTCACAGGGAGGTGCATTATAGTGTCCCAAAGGGGAGTCCCACTGGGTCACCACAGGGGATCATATTTCTTTTTTCTATCGAATACAGTTTCTCTAAACTTTAATAAATGCAAAAAAAAAAAATACAGATAAAGAGATGTCACGGCGGTCAGCATGGTGTTCCACATGGGGTCCGAATAGTGTGCCACCGGTGTCATTATGGTGTCCCTCAGGTAGTCAGCATGGCATCCCACAGGTGTACCTCAGGAGATCATCATTGTGTTCCACTGGGACTCAGCATGACGTCTCGGAGGGGTTTAGCATGTTGTCCCGAAGAGGTCAATATAGTGTCTCTTAGGGGTCATCATGATGTCCCATAGGGGTCAGCATAGTGTCCCACACAGGTCATCATGGCATCCCACAGGGGTCAGCATAGTATCTCACTGGGGCCATCATGATCTCTAAAAGAGGTCACCATAGTGTCCCACAAGTGTCAGAATGGTGTGTGACAGGAGGTCATTGTGGCGTACCACAGGGATCATCGTGATGTCCCACAGAGTTCAATATGGTGTCCCACAAGGGAGGTCTACAGCCTGGCATCCCATGAGGGTCTGCCTGGCATTCCACAAGTGTCTGCATTGTGTCCACTGGGGTCATCATCTGTGTAGCAGGTATAAAACTGGGAAAGGAACAGCCAAACTCTGTTACTAACATTAAGTTGTGAAAGACCTTTTCATGGCACAGATCATACACCATGGCAAGATTGAGCACAGCAACAAGACACAAGGTAGTTCTACTGCATAAGCAAGGTCTCCCAGACAAACATTTCAAAGTAGACTGAGGTTTCAAGATGTGCTGTTCAAGCTATTTTAAAGAACTAGAGATGCAATGGGTCAGTTAATGCAGCAGATGAAAGTGCCATCAGTAAAGAACTAGCTGAAACTAGTGGAATCTATTTACACCTATTAACTGTCTGGGGAAGTTTGGCTTAATGGAAGAATTGCAGCCAAAAAGCCAACCTTCCAACATGGAAACAAGGCCAAGTGACTCAACTATGCATGAAAACATAGGAACTCGGGTGCAGAAAAATGGCAGCAGGTGCTTTGGATAGATGAGACAAAATATTATTTCAAATGTTAAATATTGAAATATATTATTATATATTGAAATGTTAGGCTGAACCGGGTAGTCTGAAGACTGATACAGTTCTGTAAATGGAGGTGAAGATTTGATCTTGATTAATGGTGTTCTCAATGCTAAGAAATACATGCAGATACTTATCGAACATGTACTACAATCAAGGAGGCATGTAATTGTCAGATTGTCAGATTTCTTTCTGGAATTTTTCTGGAAGAGACAGAAGTAATTAAAAGCATTATGTATATACATTGTGTGTGTGCATGTGTATATACAGTGAGGAAAATAAGTATTTGAACACCCTGCTATTTTGCAAGTTCTCCAACTTAGAAATCATGGAGGGGTCTAAAATTGTCATCGTAGGTGCATGTCCACTGTGAGAGACATAATCTAAAAAAAAAAATCCAGAAATCACAATATATGATTTTTAAACTATTTATTTGTATGATACAGCTGCAAATAAGTATTTGAACACCTGTCTATCAGCTAGAATTCTGACCCTCAAAAACCTGTTAGTCTGCCTTTAAAATGTCCACCTCCACTACATTTATTATCCTAAATTAGATGCACCTGTTTGAGGTTGTTAGCTGCATAAAGACACCTGTCCACCCCATACAATCAGTAAGAATCCAACTACTAACATGGCCAAGACCAAAGAGCTGTCCAAAGACACTAGAGACAAAATTGTACACCTCCACAAGGCTGGAAAGGGCTACGGGGAAATTGCCAAGCAGCTTGGTGAAAAAAGGTCCACTGTTGGAGCAATCATTAGAAAATGGAAGAAGCTAAACATGACTGTCAATCTCCCTCGGACTGGGGCTCCATGCAAGATCTCACCTCGTGGGGTCTCAATGATCCTAAGGTAGGTGAGAAATCAGCCCAGAACTACACGGGAGGAGCTGGTCAATGACCTGAAAAGAGCTGGGACCACCGTTTCCAAGGTTACTGTTGGTAATACACTAAGACGTCATGGTTTGAAATCATGCATGGCACGGGAGGTTCCCCTGCTTAAACCAGCACATGTCCAGGCACGTCTTAAGTTTGCCAATGACCATTTGGATGATCCAGAGGAGTCATGGGAGAAATTCATGTGGTCAGATGAGACCAAAATAGAACTTTTGGGTCATAATTCCACTAAACGTGTTTGGAGGAAGAAGAATGATGAGTACCATCCCAAGAACACCATCCCTACTGTGAAGCATGGGGGTGGTAGCATCATGCTTTGGGGGTATTTTTCTGAACATGGGACAGGTTGACTGCACTGTATTAAGAAGAGGATGACCGGGGCCATGTATTGCGAGATTTTGGGGAACAACATCCTTCCTTCAGTTAGAGCATTGAAGATGGGTCGAGGCTGGGTCTTCCAACATGACAATGACCCGAAGCACACAGCCAGGATAACCAAGGAGTGTCTCTTTAAGAAGCATATTAAGGTTCTGGCATGGCCCAGCCAGTCTCCAGACCTAAACCCAATAGAGAATCTTTGGAGGGAGCTCAAACTCCGTGTTTCTCAGCGACAGGCCAGAAACCTGACTGATCTAGGAAAGATCTGTGTGGAGGAGTGGGCCAAAATCCCTCCTGCAGTGTGTGCACACCTGGTGAAAAACTATAGGAAACGTTTGACCTCTGTAATTGCAAACAAAGGCTACTGTACCAAATATTAACATTGACTTTCTCAGGTGTTCAAATACTTATTTGCAGCTGTATCATACAAATAAATAGTTACAAAAATCATACATTGCGATTTCTGGATTTTTTTTTTTAGATTATGTCTCTCACAGTGGACATGCACCCACAATGACAATTTCAGACCCCTTCATGATTTCTAAGTGGGAGAACTTGCAAAATAGCAGGGTGTTCAAATACTTATTTTCCTCACTGTATATATACAGTATATATATATAGTGATATTTTTTTGGACATTTTTTATAACAAGAGAAATCTATTACCAACAAAGGCTAAATAAATAAGTACACAGGTTGGATCTATTGTATTCCCTGCTAATGTACCTTTTTTTGTCTTCGCATTACACATGGCTAATTTCAATTTGGCCCCGAGTGATTCGCCATTCGGGGAGTGTAATGGCATTGTTTTATCTTTCATCAGACATAATGACAGTTTAATTGCATGGATAAACAGGCAGAGCCGTATGAAACGCAGCACGGCACCAAGAGCTCTATAAATACTTCGCTCTCCTTCAGTTCCCCCACTGGTCCCTGACTGACTGATTGCATTGCCGTCTTGTTTGACTAAAGAAAAATGTAATTAAGTAAAGAGAGGGGCAACACTAGCACTGCTTAAACTGTTTATTTATCAGGAGACATCGTAAACAGCACACGGTGCGAAGTGGGAAGCTTCTTCATCTATCTTGTTCTCCAGCTCCTCTTCTCGCCGTTTAACCTTTACCCGGCCACGCCCAGGCTTCCTGCGAGGCCCAGTTTCATGCAGGAATGTGTCTATTCAGCAGTGGAAGCCATTTATAATGCACTTGTTAATCTGTGCAATTCAGCTTGAAAATCAGGCAGCGGAGGTGTTACAGAAAAGATCAGATTGCTGTTTGGAAGAAGAGCAGTAATAAGAGCTATACACACGCTGTAATGAGCTGTAATGTGAATATTACTGATGTGCATCTGTGGGATTTTACTCTCCCACAAATCAGAGTTTTTAGTAGTCTTTAGTAGTAGCATCATGTGGGTAGAAATAACCCCTGGTCATGTGTGTGGTACAAAAGTATCAGACTTTCGAAATGATTTTGGATGATCTATGTTTGATGATGCAGACAAGTGGGGAAACAATTTCATGTTTCATGTTCCACAAAGAGAACTTAATACGCATTGAAGTAAATCAATAAGCTATCAAACCTGTGTGTGTGTGGTGGAGGAATCACAGGGTAAACACTAATAACAACAATAAATAAATAAATAAATAAATAAATAAATAAATAAATAAATAAATAAATAAATAAATAAATATAAGGTTCCCTTTTGAGTCTGGTTCCTCTCAAGGCTTCTTCCTCAAGAAGTGAGGTTTCCTTGCTTATTAAAGTTATTGGACTAACTCATGAATGTTACCATGTATAAATGTATAAAATGTGCAATTATAGTCTATTTAATTCTGTGAAACTACTTTGGGACATTGTTCAATACAAATAACAACAACAACAACAACAACAATAATAATAATAATAATTATTAATATTATTATTATTATTATTATTATTATTATTATTATTATTATTATTAATGTTTTTATTATTATTATTATTATTATTATTATTATTATTAATGTTTTTATTATTATTATTATTATTATTAATGTTTTTATTTGTATTAATATTATTATTATTATTATTATTATTATTATTAATGTTTTTATTATTATTATTATTATTATTAATGTTTTTATTATTATTATTATTATTATTATTATTAATGTTTTTATTTGTATTAATATTATTATTATTATTATTATTATTATTATTATTATTAATGTTTTTATTATTATTATTGTTTATATTTGTATTAATATTAATATTATTAGTATTATTACTAATGTTTTTATTATTATTATTATTATTATTATTATTATTATTATTATTAATGTTTTTATTATTATTATTGTTTATATTTGTATTAATATTAATATTATTAGTATTATTACTAATGTTTTTATTATTATTATTATTATTATTATTATTATTATTATTAATGTTTTTATTATTATTATTATTATTATTATTAATGTTTTTATTTGTATTAATATTATTATTATTATTATTATTATTATTATTATTATTATTAATGTTTTTATTATTATTATTATTATTATTATTATTAATGTTTTTATTATTATTATTATTATTATTAATGTTTTTATTTGTATTAATATTATTATTATTATTATTATTATTAATGTTTTTATTATTATTATTATTGTTTATATTTGTATTAATATTAATATTATTAGTATTATTAATAATGTTTTTATTATTATTATTATTATTATTATTATTATTATTATTATTAATGTTTTTATTTTTATTATTATTATTATTATTATTATTATTATTATTATTATTATTATTATTATTATTATTATAAGGCAGTTCTGCATTGTATGTGCAAATGTTCACAAAATGGTAAACTGCACTGAAAAACATTAAATCTATGTAACATTAATCGTCCATCACCCCTCAACCCCACTGCTACAGCCAGTCCTGTCAACTAATCCCCAATGATTATTTCTGCAGTTTACAGTTTTACCTCTTCTGTGCGCTGCAGTTGCACTTTTTTAATAACCTCTGCCCCATGCAAACCCCATAGAGTCCTTCTGATTTCTATAGCTTGTGTTCACTAATAGGATTGTGGGTAATGGGGGCATCCATTTGCACCACGGCTTTCTGCGGGCAAAGTCCGCCTCCAGCTGTGCGAGAATAAATGCTACGTGCTGAGATTGAAGTGTGCTATCGCTCTATAGAAGCACTAGGATGGAGATCAATAGTGCAAGAGAAAGCTCTCGCTCCGATCCATACTCTACCTCCGAAGAAAAAAAAACCTCAAGGTCGCAGGGGAAACAAGTGCAGGGACAAGTTTTTTACTTACAGGGACAAAACAGAGGTAATGTGTTGTGTGATGATGTAATGATGATCAGCGTAGATGTTAACAGGTGTAGTGGTGGCTTTAAGGACACTTTGTTCTCCGCAACATAAACTCATTTGGTTTGTTTCTGTACGGCCATTCTGGACAACCTTGCTTCTCCAGACCACCAAAGGACACCATTGGGCACCTTTCTCTACCCATCCCGAGGCATCCTAAGGTTACTCCAGCCCCAGTCATGTCCCAACTTATGAAGATTGTGGACCTTTAAAGAAGTAAATGCCTTCAAACATCCTGAACCATGGAGAGACGTACCAGTGCCAATTGAAATGTTCGTTTATTATAAGTGAACCCAATCTCAATATGGAGCATGAAGACAAAATTGTTTGTAAATGTTTGAAAGTAATGATGGTGTTTTAAATGACGTAAATTATTAGGACACCAAACTGAACTTTTGCTATGTTTCCACACGGACGGTTTTAATCGCCGGATTTGTGCATCATGCCAGAGTTTGGTGCTGATTTGAGACTTGGCGCATCAGTAAAACAAATGTTTATTGAATTAAAATAATTTTTTGGTGGAGTTTTTAGATTTTGTTTTATATCGCAGTAAAGAAAGGACGTCACGAACGAATGTTTGTTGCGTTGGAAGTTTTAACTTCGCCTTATATTTATTTAATTATATTTTCAATAAAAAATGGTCAAACACGAATGCGTGCTGCCTGAACGGCGCATTAATAAAAAAAAGTGACATTAAAATGACTTTGCGCTAACGTGTTATTAACCTGTTAATTTTGACAGCCCTAATTTAAATATAATCATACTGAGCTGTATATATAAATGTTGTGCCACTCTCATATAGAAGCATATTTATGAATAATGGTTTTCTACGCACCCAGTATTATAGAGTCGAGATGTTATAACATGACCAAGTGTGTGACAACCTCCTTTATAATTTCATATATATACAGTATTTATAAAGGAAAATCAGACTGCCATATTGTTACAGGAGAATAATAATCCATGAGGTGATGATATACCAGCTTTTGTAGTTTACTAGCTTGTTTTTTCCAACTATGTGTACTTTATCAAAGAATTTTCATTTTAAGGAAACTTCTACTCCACTTCATATAACAAAAGAGAAAAAAAAGAGAGAGAAATCTGTGCCATTCCTTCCCCAGTCTCAAGTAACAAGCCGGCAGTGGATGCAAAAGCAAATATAAATACATTTTCTATTAAATTGCAAACATAATACTGCTAGCACAAACAAATCCAGCAATGCCCTAATCAGGGGTAACGAGGAGCACGTAGAAGTAATTAGAGACATGGTGATCATGTGATGGTGCAGTGGCTGATGGGAATTGTAGTTCAGCACCAGAATCCTGACACCCACATTTTTATATATATATAATAAGGACATGAGTAAAAACTGAAAATCAGACCTACATTACGTTATAATAAAGCAGATGCAAGAAACAGATGTGTGTATGTGTAAATTGTGCAGTTTGCAATTTAACATTATAGAAAGGCATGTGCAAAATCCTGAAGAGGAAAACTGGGTCCATTTTGGTATTCCCATCGTAAAGGGGTGAATGTGTGTGCCAAATATGCAGAGGTAGTCTGTAGTAAATGTCAATATTTGCATTGACACTGCCAGAACATACACATCTTCCAGCTTGTGAGATGCATAACTCCCGCCAGCAGGTTGACAGAGTTCACTTGTCTCTGTGTAAGAAAGCGTATTTTTATTTCTGTTTTTTGGTGTCACAAAGCCGATTTTAGCTCTTAACACTTTGCGAACCGGCGCTCGTCTACTCGCCCGCTATCACGTACGTACACATGTACAGTTTATAATTATGGTAGTGAACGACTGTTTGTACCATGAATTTGCTCGTAAGTTGTTACCGTGTTCGTTATTGATTTACGCATATCTCCTAATGATGTAAGAGCTATAAATACGATCAAATCAGCAATAAAATATATTAAAACAAATATTCTATACAATATTTTGTATCAAGTAAAAAAATTATAAAAAATGAATAATTCGCGCTAGTCCAGTGCGCATCACGTAGACTTGTTACGGCTCGCAGCGGCTTTTCTCCGTTTTGAATTCTGACTACGAACAAATTTTACTTTACTGAGAACAGGTTTGTTCGTATCCGCGAAAGTTCGGAAAGTGAATGTTCGTAAAACGTGGGGAGCGTCTGTTTATATATAGTATCAGAGAGAGTGAAGGAAAAGCAGCCAACACACACTCACCATCCTCACAATTCCTCAAGATTGTTGGAAAACCCTTCTCTCATGACTCGTGGCCACTTTGGAGAAACTATGATAAAAATACGAAACATATTCTGGATTATTTAACAGGTTTTTGTTCATTCATTCATTCATTTTCTCCCGCTTATCCGTAATTCGGGTCGCGGGGGCAGCAGTCTATGCAGGCCCCCGCCTTCGACTGCTGCCCAATCCTCACAGCACCGTCCCTTACGGTCCCTCCTGCAGGTGGTGAGCCCACGGGAATTACTACATAATTCCATACATTTTTTTTAGAGGTTTGATGTCTTCAGTAGGGATGTCCATTGTTGAAAATAATACAAAATAAATGGAAACGTGTCCAAGCTTTTGTATACAATATACATATATAATTAGAATGCAGGCTGGAACCTCATAATTTGTGTATTTCCTAATCATTTACTGAAAGAAATCTCAAACCTGTTATAAACATCATTTATTACATTTACTTATTACAAATATTTAGGGTCCCTGGTGGTCCCGGGTTTGATCCCCGGTCAGGGAACCAACCCCAGCCACTCTTAGTGCCGGTCCCAAGCCCGGATAAATGTGGAGGGTTGCGTTAGGAAGGGCATCCAGCGTAAAAACATGTGCCAAATCAAACATGCGGATGATCCGCTGTGGCGCCCCCTAATGGGAGAAGCCGAAAGAAAGAAAAACTTAATATATAAAAATATTTATTTTCTTACAATTAAAAATGTGAACGTTTGCTATTCGAAGAAGTTTGGAATGCTTGTTGTCCTGCACCACACCTAAGCATCAACCTTTTTGTCAGATCGAAGCTGTTCAAGTGCGTCTTTATGCTTCACAATTCATCACGCCACATCTCTCAGCTGTCACATAATCATATGATCAAAGACGAGCGAATCGGTTCAACTGGAAGTCATGCATGTAAATGAAATGGTGTGCACTGCAGCAGGGGTTGCTCTTTTCCCCCCCTCCAACTTTCCTTATTTCATCATTCTATTGCAGCTTAATCTTTATCTCCTCTCCCCCAGAACTCGGCAGCAAGTCTTCTGGCTTTTTCATGCTTTTTTTTTTTTTTTTTTAACTCAACTCTAGGCTAACTCTGTCTTTTTGTTTCCAAAGCATTCTGTCCGAGGTCATGTGGTTTTATTTTTGTCTTCGTGGGTAGTCTCAGATGCGTCCATGTCAATATTATGGATTGTTATTTTTGTTGTTGTTGTTGTTTGTTGTTGTTCAGAAAATGGAAAGAAGTCTTTCGGTTCTTGTTGAATGTCTCGGGTCGTATGCTGTTGCTGATTTTTCAGCGTGTTGCCGCTTTGGTCTTTTGATTGCGTCCTGATTGTTTTTTTTCTGACGCATCCCGGATTTGTGCCGTCGATGTTCCGATGTTCTTCACGCTGAGAGAAAACAGGAACGCTCTCCAGACGCACATGCAACATCCGCAGTAAACTTTTGAACTCGTTTGTTGGTGTTTTTGTGCATCGACAAATGAGACATCAGTACAATCATTTTGTCAGATTTATTTTATTTTATTTGTGTGGCTGGATAAGAGGGACAGATTTAAAAGCAGCTCAAGTCTTACACGTTTACATCATCTACATCCAATCAAGCAACCTGAAGTACAGTCGAAATTTTAACTCATTAATGGCTGAATGGATCATAAAGTAGCAGACATTCACCACAATTTTGCTGTTTAACTTTTTTCCTAATTTTACAGAAAATGTTTTGAAAATATGTCAAAAGAAAGTAGATTTTTCTTTCTCTTTGAAAGATCTCGTTTAAAATGTTATTCCTAACGTTCCTGATCATTCAGGAATGAGAACCCACGGATTTTCCCGAGCTGTATGTTGAGTTATTTTCAGAGGACAGTAAATCTGTTCTCCTCTACAAGCTCCACATTGACAACTCTAAAATATATCCGAGTTTCATTTCTATAGTACTGTCCCTTAAAAAGAAATACTCAAATGGTTGCTGAAATGGATTTTGGATCAAACTTTTAAAGGCTCTGGCATGGAGAAGCTGGTGTTGGATCTGTGCTGATCTCAAATGTTGAGCTATTTTATGAGTTTCTCAGTAGCTTCTGGTTCCATACCGTTAAATGACGGTATAAGCCTGTAAAAAGAACATCACTCATAATCACACACTCCAGTGCTCATATTAGTTCTCACTCTCCAGTGTTCTGTAGT
The DNA here is from genome assembly GCF_946808225.1 of Silurus aristotelis. NCBI lineage: Eukaryota > Metazoa > Chordata > Actinopteri > Siluriformes > Siluridae > Silurus > Silurus aristotelis. The sequence goes on from NC_139602.1 coordinate 10,135,685, forward strand.
GTTTAAAGACTATAATCACACTCCTGATATCACCCAAATGAGGATGGGTTCTCCTTTTGAGTCTGGTTCCTCTCAAGGTTTCTTCCTCATAACATCTAAGGGGGTTTTTCCTTGCCACAGTCACCACGGCTGCTCATCAGGAAAAAAATGCACACCATTCACCTTCACTGTTTAAATTCTGTCAAGCTGCTTTGAGACAATGTCTGTTGTGAGAAACGCAATAGAAATAAACTTGACTTGACTTGACTTGACTTGAAATGTGAGGGGTGTACTTACTTTTGTGAGATTCTCTCCCGCTCTCTCTTTTTTCATGTCTTTATGCCATTAACCATCCCCATGACACCATTTTAGGTTTATATTCCATTCACGCAACCCTACTAATAAAATATTTCGCAATATTCAAATACTCGATCACAGGCTCAACCGGAAGTTGCATCATCATCATCCCAGTTTTCTGAACATCACAGAAAGAAGCAAAGGGAATTCTCTCAAACTGTATTTCTTTATTCTGAGTGGATGTGAATGAGCAGAGTATATAAATCCTTACAGTATCTTTAGTCTGATGAGTATAAATGACCAGTTAACGACTGCATTCATAATTCTATGCTGAAAATCTCGTGCTCATACTCAACATCCTTTCAAAACACTGTTACTGTTTGTCTTCACACTTCTACACCTGTACAATCCACTGATGCATAATCTCCCTATGAGATGTCACCAGGGAGTTCGTCCTCACCGCTGTCACCTTCATTAGAGATCTAACTCTACATAGATGCCAAGAAGCGATGCTAGTTCTAAGTTTGCTTCACTAAAGTTTCTCCCCAGGCACTTCCTGTAGTTCCTGTAGACCGGCTGCTCTTTCACGCTATGTGTCCATCAGTATTCAAGTAAATATGATTACTTAAGACCTTGGGGTTCCTCTTAAGGATTTATATGTATATTGTGATGTGTGTGTATATATATATATATATATATATATATATATATATATATATATATATATATATAATGTGCGTGTGTGTGTGTGTGTGTGTGTGTGTGTGTGTGTGTGTGTGTGTGTGTGTGTGTGTGTGTGTGTAGGATATTTATACACTACTGAAATTAGGCCATGTGTGGAGGTTTGGGTGGGAGTGAAACAGTGAGACTTTCTTGACAGGATTCTGAAAGGAGATGTCAAATAAAGACAGTGGATTCTTCAACACATTCCTGATTTACATAGTAACCACTTCACCACAACCTTCCTATATATATATATAGATATATAATAATATATAATGCATTATATCTATAGCACCATTAGTAATAATAATGTGCCATAGATAAGAAAAACAGTGTTTCAAAATGTTATTATACATTAGAATGCTACAGTGCCTGTGACCTGTGAGTAATTAGAACGCAACTGTGATCTTGATTAACAGTTATAAGGCATTATAACCATTTGAAAGTGAGCGGAAATGTAACTAAAATGTCTAGCTTATAGTTTTTGTTCAAAGTAAGGCTTATATGTCCTGCAGCGTCTCTTTGTTATGACATGTGAATAAAATGCCCCTGAATGTGTTATAAAGGTCTTATTCATGCAAAGTGTTTCCTAATTAAATCCTGATTCACGTTCAACACGCGAGCGTGAAGTACTGGCATTATGTGTAGCGGAATCCACGCTATAAGCCTTCGCTGACCCATTTCCCCCGACATGGCATAGCACAGCCTTGCACGGTGCTGGAAACCAGCCTCCTACCCTCCGATGACTCATGGATGATGAAGAGAGAACTGAAGCTTGGCAGCAAGCTCGGCTGTCTGCCTCGTTTTCTACCTCACCCGATGCTGTTTGAAGGGCTTGCTGGGGTTTTTTTATACATCACAGTTTTTATATGCTTTTTTGGGCTCCAGAAGAGCGAGGATTTGAAAGCAAGAGTGCAAGAGTGTGACTAAACTCTAAGTACAGCATCATCTTTAACTGTATGGAAAAAGAAATCAGGACATTGAGGGGAACAGGGTTTGGGAGGATAAGGTGGGATGGGGAGGGGGGTGTAATATCCACGCCGCAGGTTCAGCATTTTTATTCGTTGCATGGTCAGGGGAAAATGTTAACACATTACTTGTAACTGGGGTCATTTGGAGGTCGGTGATGTTGCACTGAAAGCTAGGGATAAGAAAATACTAACTTTTTATTATTTTTTTTTTTTTTACTTGCATGTTTTTACATTGTAGAGATGCTACAGTTGGCTCCATGTTTGATATGTCCAGCTTTTTATTTAATATATGTTGTCTTGTCACCTGAACACTTTATATTTAATATTAATATTAAGGTAAATGTTCTGCTTACATCCAAATCCTGATTCATTGAAGTCTGTACCAACCTGGTTATAGCATTTTATATCATGTGATTGTAATGATGAGTTTACAGTATGAATGCATAATGCAGCTTTATGAGCATCAGTGTTACGTATAAGGTGCTATTACTTATATATCGACAATTATTATTAACATTTCGCACGCTCAAAGAGAAGACGCCGACCCTGCGAGGATTCGGTTGCATCCCACTTCATGAAGATCTCAATTATTAGACTTTGAGGATAAACAACTTCTTAATCGATACACAACATAATATTCTCTATATGCTGTTTCTCCGTCATAAAACATTTACAGGCTCAGGCAGGATGGAGTTGGTGTTGAATCTATAATGATCTTATATGTTGAGCTAATTGATGCATTGCCACCAGGACCACCAGGTTCCACAACTCCAACTGACTGTAGAAGTCTGTAGAAAGGACATCACTATATAAATACCGTATTTTTCTGGACTATAAGCCGCTACTTTTTTCCTACGTTTTGAACCCCGCGGCTTAAACAACAAAGCGGATTATTTATGAATTTTTCCTAGGTTTTTCCCGGTTTCACAAACTTCAACCCAAAAAACTGAACCCCATAACATTAGACCAATGGAATTTCTGAACGGAAACGAAAAAAACGCACTTCACCTGTGTTCTGAGCTGCACGGCATCGGTAGAAAAAAAATAAAAATTTTAAATGCACGACGATGCCAAAAGATAAACTCCTGAGAGAAATAGTTGTGTAAGGAAAAAGGAAGACAGCGAACAATGACTTTCTTGGTAGGCTACTGTTTAGATACAAGCCGTTGTAACGCGTTGAGTCTGGGTGAAGGGAGAGCTCGCTAACTCCAGTTCATACAGAAATCATATAAGCACAGACAGGTTTCCAAAACTCGTGCTTTTTTATTTTTCTTGGCAACAGCGTTACAGGTTAGTCAAAGAAACTTAGAAATGAGCATCAGAAAATAATAGGGACATATTCCTCGGTCTTGCACACATGCAGTAATACCGGAAAAAAATGCGGCAGCAGGCTATTCCCAAAATACCGCTATGCTTTTAAAGGAGCCACAACATATTTCTTTATTTTATTGAAGCCTGTGTAAAGTTTATTAGTTTTAGTGTAGACACCTGTGGCTTATAGACAGGTGCGGCTTATTTATGTTTAAAATAAAAATCTTTGTCAAATTCAGTGGGTGCGGCTTTATAGTCCGGAAATTACGGTATATATATATATATATATGGATATAGTATATATATTCTCAAAGATGAAGAACCGGCTCACAGGTCGCTGTTTGAGGAGATCCAGTGCCAATCACAGAAGGTGACCAGTTCCAAAAAGAAGACTTCCAGACACATTCCAGTGTGATAGTGGGTAAACGTAGATAAATAAAGTACTTTCTAGTCAACAGAGCTTGTCTTGAAGCTTTTTTGATACCATCTCGTATATTCTTAATAATATATCAAATGCTATTAAATATCAAAACTCTTTCCATTGTAGAAAACCATCAGAAATCTATCAATGACTCGTCAGGTGACTCGACGCCAAACGGGTGTCATTCTGTCAAATCCAAATAATCCATCCTCATTTTATATCCATTACGACTCATTATGTATCATTCTTGGCCTTTTCTTCTGTCATTTACTTTGGAATAATTTGTAATTCTTTTATATATTGTGACAAAATCAGATCAGAATATATTTCAGGCAACTGTAATCATTAAAAACTGCAGAGGGTGGGATTAATGAGAGATATTTCAGGAGAATGCAGGATTCAAAACAATCCTGAAATGTATGCATGAATAAAAAGTTCAGCAATGTGTGACATCAGTTAATACAAGAGCGCTTCATCTTTAGCTTTTTTTTTCTTTATGTATATAATGAGGTCTTTGGGGTAAACATCCAGACAGCGTCAGTGTTGCAGTGTTTTCTTCATACACTTCTAATCACATGCTTGAGAAGCGTTCTCTGTGGTCTTTATGTCATCTTTATGTCACCTATGTTCACCATTTCTAATTAATCTCGGTGTCAAGTGCTTCATTGCCCTTATGTGACTCTGATATACCAGACTTACAATCAGCATGGCGTTGGCATGATTTTTCAATCTTTTCTGCGAAGTGTCATTTTATGTTGTTATACATTTATGAGCTGTCATGAAGGACTTATGTAGGTGTAATGTTGCACTATGAACATCTACTCCAGGTTAAATTTGACTGCTTTTGTACCAATCCTGCCTTTCATGCTTTCTTTCTTTTTACTTTTTACTACGTTTTATATTAAATGTCATGAAGGGCTTATGTACTGTAGGTGCAATGCAGCTCTATGAACACTAATGTTAAGTACAATGTCCCCACTTTCATACAAATTCTGATATGAATTTTCTACCTTAGCTTTTTTATATAGTGGTTTTATATATTTTGTCATGAAAAGTGTAATGAAGCGCTTATAAACATTTCCTTGTTTGTGTCAATCATCACAAATTACCTATGCAGATCTAATGTAGCCCTACGAACTCTCTGATTAAGATTAAGATGGTACTGCTTTTTCGTCTCTGTCTTCTGCTTCAAATGGACATTCGGTGCAACCCAGATGAGGATGGGTTCCCTCTTGAGTCTGGTTCCTCTCAAGGTTTCTTGCTTATGCCATCTCGGGGAGTTTTTCCTTCACCACAGTTGCTCATCAATGCTCACCACATTATCTGTGTAAAGCTGCTTTGAGACAATGTTCATTGTTAAAAGTGCAATACAAATAAAATTGAATTCTTTACAGATTCTGACTTATTGAGATATTGCAGCAATTTGCTCATATGGCTTTATATCAGCTGTCATAAAGGACTTATAGATCTTTTTATAGTATAGTATTGTAGATCCTATGTAACCTTATGAACTCTGATCTTTTTTAGGCATGCATTTCCGACAGCAGCTTCTATATGTTGTGTATGGTTTTATGTCAAATGTCATGAAGAGCAATTACGTAGGTGTAATGTAGCACTATGAACATTATTAACTTCAAGCTAAATGTTTTGCTTCTGCAAGCTCTACATTTCCTACATCAGCTTGGTTGTACAGAACAGACGTTTATCACTTGTCATGAAGGGTTTATGAAGGTGTCATTCAGCTCTATGTACACCAGTAATGCAAGATGCTGCTTCGTATATAAAGATCCTGATCGGATAAGGCACGGCAATGTACTTCCTCAGCTTGTTCAATGGTTCTCTCATTTGTCATGAAATTCTTATGTAGGTGTTATGTAGCACTTATAAACATGCTTAAAGTTATTTCTTGAAGTTCATATGAAAATCCTGAGTTATTCTGGGTAAATGTATTACACCAGCCCGGATATATCATTTCATATCAATTGCCATGGGAGGCCTATGTAGGTGTAATGTAGCTCTTTAATTGCCTCTATTACTTGTTTACTTTTTTTTATGGATTTCTCTTATTGCTTACTTACAGTTCAATTTGTTATGAGAGGCTTATGTAGGAGTACAACAGGCCTACGAATGCTCATTGTAAGTTCTGCTTTGATACAGATTTTATACAGAATTTATCAAGACATGCATTTCCTTTTAGGACCGAAATTGAAAACGCTTCTGCGTCACACAGACGCAGACGCCGGAGGCTTCAGTGTCCTTGTGTGCTCTTTTTCAGTCTATTGAAAAAGCCCGTCTTATTTAGGTTCGTCCTTTGTCTATTTCGGCAGCAGCATTGATCACGGCTGTTTGAGCGGTTATGACGGAAATCTTAAAACGCCTAATTATAGTTAAATCTCTCTCATTTATCAAGCTAAGCAGCTGCTGCATTTGTGTGTGTTAATATATGTGTGTGTGTGTGTGTGTGTGTGTGTGTGTGTGTGTGTGTGTGGGGAGGTGTGTGTGTGTGCGTGCCTTATGTCGTAACAGTTATGAACTTGAAGCAGACAAATGAAAAACGAGAGACAGTTTCACAGGAGGCGTAAATCGCTCTCCTCTCAGCCAGCTGAATACAGCCATCGGGATCCATAGGATTTGTTTTATTTACCCAATTCGAGGAGGAAATCTGTGGGAAAACACTGCCTCCTTGTGGACAAGTGAAATATAAACCCAAACACTCGGCTGCTGAGGTACAATTATTCAAGTGAATAATCATTTAGAATTTTTTTTGTTTTATTATTGTGTCGTTTTGACAACTATAACATGTTATAATGCATTATTAAGTCACTATGCATTGTATGTTCTACAAATTGCCTCTATAATGATTAATGATAATGCACAAAAATGGAGATCAAGAAAATACCATGGCAACACTTTTTTGTCAAGTTAAGGTCACATTTATATAATAAACTATGACTACATTCTTATCTAAATCTCTATATCTGGTTATAACGCATTCATTGAGCATGATACATGTCATTATAATCATTAATTATGATTTTTTTTTTTATGGATCGTTAATTGACATTATATATTGTGTTATAAATAGTGGCTGTTTTAATCATTATTTTAAAAATACATTATATTGCCAAAAGTTTTGGGACTTTTTTTCGGCTATATGTGGATCTTCCCGAAACTGTTACCACAAACTCAGAGCCACACGATTGAATAGGGCATCTATGGATGTGGTAGCATGAAATCATCCCTTAGCTGTTTTAGCATGACAACGTCCCTGTGCACAAAGCCAGACTCTACATGGATTGGAGTAGAAGATCTCCTGCTATAGATCTCCAACCCTATTGAACACCTCTGGGTTAAATTTTCACATTGACTGATTGATAGATAGATAGATAGATAGATAGATAGATAGATAGATAGATAGATAGATAGATAGATAGATAGATAGATAGATAGATAGATAGATAGATAGATAGATAGATAGATAGATAATTTTTTTGTTATTGTTATTTTTTTAAGTTTAAATTTAACTAAAAATATAAGGTTTAAAATACATTTAATATTAAAATAATATATAAATAAAAAAACTCAATAATTATTTATATAATTATTTGTTTACTTGCTTTTTTTTTTTTTGCTTTTTTTTTCATGACTTTAAACAAATAATTATATAAATAATTATTGAGTTTTTTTATTTATATATTATTTTAATATTAAATGTATTTTAAACCTTATATTTTTAGTTAAATTTAAACTTAAAAAAATAACAATAACAAAAAAATTATCTATCTATCTATCTATCTATCTATCTATCTATCTATCTATCTATCTATCTATCTATCTGTCTATCTGTCTATCTGTCTGTCTGTCTGTCTGTCTGTCTGTCCGTCTGTCTGTCCTTATACCATGCTGAATATAACATGACATGTCAAATAAAGGATTGTAAAAATCTCTCTCTCTCTCTCTCTCTCTCTCTCTCTCTTCTCTCTCTCTCTCTCTCTCTCTCTCTCTCTCTCTCTCTCTCTCTCTATTTCTTTCCTACTCTTCCTTTTTTCTCTCTATCTCACTGTTTTTCTTTCTTTCTCTCTGTCTGTCTCTGTCTGTCTTTTTCTATCTATCTATCTATCTATCTATCTATCTATCTATCTATCTATCTATCTATCTATCTATCTATCTATCTATCTATCTATCTATCTATCTATCTATCTATCTATCTATCTATCTATCTTTCTTTCTTTCTTTCTTTCTTTCTTTCTTTCTTTCTCTGACACTGAAGACTTCTCTAAATAATACAAAGTGAACTTATTTCAGACTCATCTTCATGGGCCTTGACCTTGGTAAGTATTCAAACAGTGCACCCTAGTGGCGAACTAAATATTACAGAAAGTCATGAAAATACATATATATATATATATATATATATATATATATATGAACATAAATTGTACATATTAATATTTATTAAAAAAACAACCAATATGGTAAAAACTCCACAGTTCCATTCACTTTGTGTGTGATCTTTTTTTTTTTTTTATTTCATTTCAAAACAGAAACAAACACCCACAAGACCCTTTATTTGAGATATTACATATTTCAATATTAGGAGACATGTTGGTTGAAAAATCAAATCAAATAATAAAATAATAATAATAATAATAATAATAATAATAATAATAATAATAATAATAATAATAATAATAATACAGAAGAAAAAGTATTTGTGATTACAAGGCGAACGTCACACAACATTGTGAGGTGTAAAGAAAGCAGACGAGTGCGTCTCAGTGTGAGATGAACAGACCAGACGCCTGAGAGCGAGTCAGGAGTGAGCAATTCATCTCCACAAATCATTTGTGCACTCAGAAGAGAGAGAGAGAGAAAGAGAGAGGAATAAAGAGAGAGAAAGAGTGTACAGTAAAAAAAAAAAATTCTGTGTGTGTGTGTGTGTGTGTGTGTGTGTGTGTGTGTGTGTGTGTGTGTTTTATTTAAAATGCAAATACCAAAGATAACAGTGTTTCTATACAGTAAGGCAATAAAATGCCATAACGGTGAAATGACTGAAATAATTCTAATAAGGGAAAATAAAGGGATATCCAGTCATCTCTGTGTTGTTTAGATTCGGAAAATAAAGGCCAAATGTAAGTCGAAAGCTTGGTTATATATGTAAAACTAGGTTTTATCACTCTACACAACAACAACAACAACAACAACAACAACAACAACAGGTGAAGATCTTGCATATTGGATCAAATGCATCATCATTAACGTACCCTGAATATCATCAAAGTCTCATGAAAGATGAGGTCGAATATTACAAAAAACTTTCCTTTTTTTTTAGTTTCACAAACTCTACATGGGATTTTTTTGGCTCACTCGATCATAAGCGCTTTTTTTTTTTTTTAAAGATCAGTGGCATATAAAGCAACACTACAACTGTACAGTACAATATCATGTCATTTATATATATATAGATAGATAGATATAGATATATAGATATAGATGCATTCAGAAGCATTTACAAGGTGGCACACAGTACAGATAACAGTAGTACATCATTTCTTGGGGTGTTTTTCTTGTTAACATTAACTATATTTTTTCCCCTTTTTGTTTTAGATCATAATGTATTTGACTCTATAACCAAGAGAGTGTCTTGTCTGTCAGTTGCCAAAAATCTAACCCAGCGTGAGACCTGATGGAAGTCTGCCCTCTCCCAAACTATAAGAACTGCTCCCCTTTGTCTGGTGATGAACTTTTAACATTTGCTCTGAAATTTAAAAGAAAAAGACATGTTTAAGTTTGCAATAAAGGAAAAAAAGAAAAGAAACGGGAAGGAAAGAGCAACAGAGAGTGACGAGGACCCAAAGATTCAAGAGGATGCAGGATAAAACACACACACACACACACACACACACACACACACACACACACACACACATGCTAGTTGTTCGACCCATATTTAGTTCTTGTAGAGGTTCTGACTGAGAGAATGGAAAACACACACACAAACACACACACACACACAAACACAGAGAGAAAGATCCGAAATTGAAATCAAGGTAGAAGTGGATGATGAGGAGGGACAGAAACAGGGAGTCGAGCTTGACCAGTCTTCGAGAAAAGGCAAGGAGATTTGTTCAGTCAGGGAAACTAGTCTCGCTCAGTAACTCAGCCCTGAATTATGGAAGAGAAGAAGAGAAGCCAGAAAAGAACAGCATTCATTAGAGGACAAATCGACCGGCTCATTAAACTTTCTGTAGGTCACATGGAGAGGTTAGTGACCATATTCAAGCAGTGATTAGTGCGATTCTGATGTTATGTGCGCTCCCTGAGGATTTTTTTATGATTCCTTTTATGTTTTCTTTCATGTAAATGCCAGTCAAAACGAAACGTATGGTCAGAGGGGGTAGAGTTTCATTCTGAACAGTGTATCAGGTAGTGACTAATCTGACTGCACCTGACTGACCTGATCATACAGCCATGCTAAGTCTGATAATTACGGCGGTATCAAAAAGGTTTCGAGACTAGTTTTGTAACACACAGACAGATGTCAGCTCAACACTGCATGCACAGTCACATGAAACACTGACCTTCATAAGTCAGTGTGCCAAAAGACATCATCCTGTGTACATCAGGAGCTGTGCTGTAACTGGTCAGGAGCAAGTTAGAGCAAAGAGCAAACGTGACATTTTTTTTAATGTAAAACCAGGCAAATCTGCCACATAGACATTCGACACGATTCAGCAATAAATCATTCAAGGTTTTTTGAGTTGGCACGTTCGCTTCAAGAGCGGAAGAATATCACTGGAAGATGACGGGAGATCAGGAAACCTTCAACAAGCTCAACCCCCGAAAATGTTGAAAACATTCAGCAACTTGTGCATGATGATCGTCGGAGAACATTACGCAACAATGCTGCATTTGTCGCGTTTGCTGCATTTGTGTTGCTGTCACGTTCATCTCCAGGCTGCTGACCCAGAAGCAGAAGGAACACCGTGTCAAAGTCCGTCAAGGACTAGGTCAGGGTGTTGTGAATAACCAGTCCTTCATGTCGAGGATCATTACCAGTGACCAAACTCGGGCGTACAGGTACGACCCTGAGACGAAGTCTTCACAGTGGAAAAGCCCATCATCTCCACGACCGAAAAAAGGCGAGGCAGGTCCGCATCTCGACCAAGTGCATGCTCATCGTCTTTTTTGACATTTGCATCATTGTGCATCGAGAATTCATCCCCGGGGCCAGACCCTCAATAGTGAGTTCTACTGCCAGGTTTTAAAGCATCTGAGGTAGGACCTTTGGCGAAAGCGACTGGATCTGTAGTGCGCTAGTCTTGAAACGTTTTCATACTACCTCATACAATGTCTCTGTATACTGTAGATTCACAATTTCAATTTCCCTTCACTGGAACCAGAACTTTTCTAGCATGACAGTGCTCCTGGGAACAAAGCAAACTCTATGAGAACATCTTGCGTTAGTGTTAAGGTTGGGATGAAAGAACTCAAGTGGCCTGCACAGAGCCCTGACCTCCCCAACACTGGAGGCACAAAGTTGGAGGCACAAAACTATATGGGGTGTCTTTGGATGCCGTAGAGGAGGTAGCTCAGTAGTTAAGGCATTGGACCTTGGATCAGAAGGTCATGCGTTTAAAATCCCAGCACCACCAAGCTACCACTTCTTGGTTCTTGAGTAATGTAAGAGCTTCTGCCAAATGCCATAAATGTAATGCAGTAGAATTTATGTTTTATGTTAGTTGGAAGTAGGAAGATCTCCTGCTATAAAGCTCTGATCTTAATCCTATTGAACATGATGAATGGAAACGGATGAAAGTATGATGAAATAATGCTGACTGAACCCCTGGTCTGACTTTACTACACCCTCCGTGTGGATTATTAGTACAAACATGAATGAAATGTGGTTATTTTTTGTATTAGATGAAGGTATAAGAGGTTCAGAGAACCCTGTGTGCAAAAGGTGACGGCGAACAGATCTGGAGACAAGAGTTCAGCATTCCACTTTCTACCACATCTTCATTAGTGTTATGGAATTTCCATCAACTGAAACATTTAAACCCAAACAAATAGAGCCGTAATGCTTTCCATGAATACAGAATTCATAATGCATTATAAACCTGTTCGAATAGTATTCTAGTGCCTACATAAAGCCTATTATGAGTCTGTATGAATGCTCATTAGCAGCTATACAAGTATGCATGACATTTTAAAAGCCATGAATGTACAACTGAATAATTAACTGTTGTTGTCAGTTGTCATAATGCATTATATGCGTCATAATGTGTACTAATGACCTAATGCACTGTAACACAAGCATAATTAGTTAAAATGTTTATAATACCTTCAGTTTTCTTAAAATAGTGCTTATCTCTGGTATATACCACATGAATGTTATTAAGTCATTAAGTGCCATAAGTAATTATAACAGGGGCATTACTGCCTTATGCATGCATTATGAAAATGTTGTGTGTGTTTGTGTGTGTTTGTGTGTGTGTGTGTGTTTGTGTGTGTGTGTGTGTGTGTGTGTGTGTGTGTGTGTGTGTGTGTGTGTGTGTGTGTGTGTAATTAATGGTCTTATAGGTTTATATATATAAATATATATATATCCTATACGACCTCATTAGTAGAAAGTGAAATGCTTATAACCTCTGGCCTCCTCAGTAGATTGCAGCGGTTTAGTGGTGATGGTTTGTAGGAAATGCCGAGCTGGCAAACAGAGCTCCAACCGTGCAGCTCAAAGCCAAGCGAGAAAGAAAATAAACAAAAACAAAAACGCTCATATATTTATATTTTTTAACCTGTTTTTGGAATATCTGAGGCTATATTCTAGAGGCTCGGATTCTAGATTTACACCTCTGAAAATGTGAAAAAATTGTATGAAAAAATGCAAAACTGTTCAAACTTATGGCCTATACCTTATATACTATACGTATATTTATAATGCGAAAGTCAATCGGAGAGAAATGTATAAAGAATGCATTGTTCCAGATACAGAGGTGTAATCATAGTAAAGGGGAGGAGCTCTGTCTCTTTCGCCCACCTTTTACACGTAGACACTTTTTTTTGTAATTTTTCATGCTTTAATGATTGCAGTAGTTGTTTTTGTTTTTTTTAGACGTACTCCCTGGCAGTAGAGGTCTGTGATTGCCGGTAGTACTGCTGCCCGCCTCGGGCCTCTTTAGCACAGGAGCAGCAGAGGAAGGAGCCGCCCAGGATCGTCAAGCAGGCCGCCGCCCAGCCGATAAACAGGGCGGAGCCAAATTCAAACCTAAAACCAAAAAAATGAAAGAGTGGTTTTAGGTACATTTATTATTATTTGAAGCATTTTGAATCTATTTAAATCCAAATCTTTTCAAATGTTTTCATGTTCTGAAACGTTTTTTTTTAATCATTGGAAAACACTAGCTGATCGTGTTCTTTGCCCACATATAATTTATGTATGCAAACGATAGAAAATAAACAAATATTCATTCCTTACTTGGCATTATGAGGTGTGTTTGGATCGAAGAAGTGAACGGAGACTTGCGTCGCATACCAGGATACAGACACCAGAGTGCACAAACCTATTCGGAAGACAGAAATCGCAGTGTGTTTACTATGAATGGCCGGAAATTCTCTTAATTCAGCCAAGGACATAAACAAACAGGACCGGACTCCTGATAAAGAACTATTGTGGTAATGATGTTTACTACTTAAACTGCTTTACTGATTTGTATGGGAAATTAATTTAGACTTCCTACAGCTGTGTGGTTTATATTATTATTATCATAATACTATTCTTATTGTATTGTTATTTCTCAGGATCGTTTTTGCTCAATCAAAGGAAAAATCACATATAGAGTGATATGTGTGGACGTATATACGTACATATATATATATATATACACACACACACACACACACACACACACACACACACACACACACACACACACACACACACACACACGTACATACGTCCACACAGAGTGAATGTTCTTAACTATTTTATAAAGGCTTATGTCAGGTTTATGTCACATCCTGTGAGATGAGTATGCATTATATGGATTTGTTTGTACATAAAAGAGAGAGGAAATCCTAATCATTTCATTAGGACTGAGGCCTGTATGATTATTTCCAAAACTCATAGTGAAGTGGTGTTATTAAGTACAGTGGTGTAGAATAGTGGCGTGTTTATAACACTGTCATTGGGCACTGTGTATACGTTTTTTAATTGTGATCTAAAGGAGAAAAACACCATTTGTTAACTATATTTTTACTACAACTACTACTTCCATTATTATTATTGTTTCTACTCTGATACTGAAAAATAAATCCAACTGACTTAATTAATACTATTAGTAATACTACTATTACTATTAATACTATTACTGCTCATACTGCTATTTCTACTTCTACTATTAATACTGCTATTACTGCTACTGTTATTATTACTACTATAATATTACTATGACCAATACTGCTACTACTAATCAGTGGCAGGCCATCAGGCCTGTATTCTTTCATTCCCAATAGTCTATTCTCTTTATTTCATAGCCTTTCTCTCAGATGTGCTGCATCTTGCATCCTATCGGCATCCTATAGCTTAAAATCCATGTTGCTCGTAGCTGTAGTTTTATCCAATCAGATTGCAGCTTGCTTACTCTGAGGCCCTCTAAAAGGCATTTTCTCATATTTATTCGGATAGTCAGAGAACGCACTAGTCAAAGCTCGCAGACCGCAACTGCTGCAACCTTCACAGGCTTAAATACATTGGTGTAGATTTAATAGCTGTTTTTTTATTCCACAATGGCTAACAGAGGAGAAAAATGGATTTGGTCACAGATACACTTACCAGCACAATCAAACATGGAGTTTTCAAAAAAGAGACGAAAATTTTGTCTAAAACCGCTCAAAAAAACGTGCAAAACGTTTTGCACAAAAATACACCCACTTTGCCTTCATTTAAAATCCTGAGGAAAACCATATTGTTTAAAAAAAAATAGTAGAAATGCAAATGCTTCTTCTACTATTACCACTTATAAGACTATTATGACTCCTACTAATAATACAAATTCTCCTATTACTGCTATTACTACTGCCAGTATTATTAATACTACTAATACAAATATTACTACTAATTATATTATCTAATTATTCAAATGTATAATTTATTACTCTTTAGCAACTTTGTGTGTGTGTGTGTGTGTGTGTGTGTGTGTGTGTGTGTGTGTGTGTGTGTACCGGCAAGTAGGAAGAGGCCTCCTCCTGCCACAGCAATCTTGCCCTTGGTGGCGGGGTTGTTGTCGCCCACCCTGGTGCACTTCATGCCCACTACACTCACGATAACGCCGATGAAACCCATCAGCACGGATATGACCATCAGAGCTCGGCACGTCTGGATGTGGACTGGAACGAGCAGAAAAAGTTATAAAAATTGTGTGTGTATGTATATATATATATATATATATATATATATATATATATATATATATATATATATATATATATATGCTTGTTTAAAAAGCTTTGCAGTTTCACCAAGCAGCTACTCTTGGGCCCTTGAGAAAGGCCCTTAACCCTCTGTGTCCCAGGGCCACTGTATTATGTCTGGCCTCAGCTTCCTAACATCGCTAGGATAAGTGTGCCTTATTAACGAATTTTTTTTGTCCTAATAAAATGTTTAGCCTTGAAAAGTTGTCTTGATTGAAAAAATGCTCATGAAATTGGTTTGTTGGTTTGGTTAAATGTAAGAAGAATAAAATACAAATACACAAAAAAGTTTCCTGTCCAAAGTTAATCCTCTTCACGCCATTAACGTCTTCTCCCCGTCTCATCACTGGTTCATGTGTTCACGTGTTCGTGGTTACAGCTGTCCCAAATTCTGTGTACATTTACGTTTGTATTTATGTCCCCATTTGTGTCGGCCATGTCTCTGTAATTTATGGAAAATATAAAATATTATATAAATTAATATGTATAGTATAAACTAGTGTATATTTATTTATATTTTCTTTACTTCAATCTTTTACTGAAAGCAACTGCAACCAAACAAGTTCCCCTAAGCGATCAATAAAGTATTCTGATTCTGATTCTTGCTTTTGCTCTCGTTTCGGTTTCCAGGTTTTCTTGTTCTTGTTTTGCCTTGTTTTTGTTTTATCTGCCAATCGCTGAATCATTGCCTGATTTTGGTTCAGATTTTGCCTGTTATTTTAAATTGTTTGCTTGTTTAAGTAAATTATCCAGCACTCGCATCCGCTTCCGTTAACTTGCATTCGCATTGCGTGGCAATTTCCTGTCGAAATGCTCCTGTGAGCCAAACAAAAAAGCAACATTAAATACCATTAACATCAATAAAGCTGTTTACTTGTATATTACTATTGTAACGTCCTGATTGGGGCAGGGAAACATGCGGATAAGGGGGCGGGGCTTAAACAGCTAGCTGCAGCTGGTCATTTACAAATAAACAAACCATTTGCTTTGTAAATTCTCCTGTGAACATAAAGAAAAAAAAACAGTAAATTAACGGCAGTAAAGCCATAAGATGTAAGTTTTTTGCTGTCTCTTGAGCTTGTCATCCTTGTGTTTCAATTGACTTGGATGCCTCTCTGAAATTCCACGCCGAGCCCACGCGGTCTTCCAGCGCATACAGAACGCCGTAGGAGGGCCTCCGTTACATGTTTTACGCTGTCGGGATCGGCGTGGTGTTTTTTCCACAAAAGGAGAATTGTTCGCTCATCTGTCGCTCCTTGTGTACCAGGCTCATGCGTATTACATGTCAAGTCGAGCTCATAACAATGGCTTTTTAATGCCTTAGGGTCGTCCTACGGAGTCCAGCAGGATCTCGAAAGCTTTCCCTCGCTGACCTTTTATTCAGTAAATATGGTGGCATGTTGAAAAGAAATAAAGACTTGAAACGAGGCAATAAAACAGAAAGAGAGAGTCAACACGTAACTTTTTTTTTGAAGTCTGATTTACACACACTTACTTTGAAGCCAAATTTCAGCAAAGGGAAAGCGTTTTTTTTATTTTTTTTCATTTCTACTTTCATCCCCGTTGTGATTTGTGTAAAAGCAGGGTGGTTTGACCCAGCAGGGTGTCGCTTTGATCCCAGAGCTTTATGTTTGAATGGAAGTAGTGAGAGCCGGGCCGTGTGGAGGGGTGGAGGGGCAGAGAGGTGGATTCGGCCTCCCACCACTCTGTGCCCGGTGCCAAGCTTGGCAGTGCCTGGTACAAACAAAGAAAAGGCCAGCAAGTGTGCACTTTGTCAGAGTGCATACTTCAAGAAGCTGCGTGTGTGTGTTTTGGGGCTTTGTCTATTGTTCGATGGCTCGTGGGCCACTCTTGTACGTCATAACTGATGCATATGGTGGCGACACAGTTTTTTTTTATTTTTTTTTTTTTATTGGAAAATAAGAAATTTTCTTGAAAATTTTTATTAGTTATGTACGAATCAGAATTACAAAGAGTGTTTAACTGTGTATGTGTGTATGCATATTTTTGCATATGTGCTTCATGCATTGTTAAATGCTTAGTTGAAGTCTATTTGAAGGACCTTTTTGTGCACCGCTAAAAAGTCTCTTTCATCAAGACTCAATAGAAAAAAATTCCAGTTAGCTGCCAAAAAAGATTTGTATGTTTTGCTGATGAGTTTGTGCAAAATTATTCAACTAAACCCTCAATTAATTCATCTGAGTTCAATTATAAGACCGATTTACTTTATTCACACACCAATTTATTGATGAACAAAAGCCATCCAGGACTTTCATATAAAATCTAAACTAATAACTCTTACCATTCTTTTGAATTTATGCGATTTGCCAGACGCCCTTATCCAGAACAACTTACAATTATATTATATATAGAGCACCTGTATATTTGTAACATTTACACTATTTGTAATTGAGGCCATTATCTAGAAAGACATATAATTCTGATATAGTTCAAAGATAAGGGTCTGTTAATGGCCTCTTTGAAGGGCCTTTTGAACCTTCAACCAATTCATCTGACCAGTTAAATCACTTTGATGTATTGTTCATGTATTAAAGATTTATTTCACTTACACACTAATTTATTGAATGTTTGTAAAACCATCCCACCAGTAGGAGCTTGTTGGTGCTAAGGTCTGACCAAAGACCTTAATATCCAACATCTTACCCCCTGAGTGACCACTGCCCCATGTAATATAAGTGTTGCTTTAACGTTGTGACTATATTTTTAGCTAACCTTTTCCTACCGTTATTTTCAATTTCTCCCTTTCAAATGATCTCAGTTAACACTGTAAAGCAATCTGTTGTCAACGAAACACTATATTTTGAATAATTACAGTCAAAATGTTCTAAAATTAACCACTCAGATACGTTGTAGTATCATAATACTGACAAGCCAAACGGAGTTGTTAGAAAAAATCAACTTCCTGTTTAGTTCTATTAGCAATCACTTTGGTACAGAAAATCCACTTCCTGTTTCGTTCTTTTAGCAAACGCCTAAATGTTAGTGGGACACAAAATTCGGATGGATCACAAGCACGGTTGTTTTTCCTCCTTATCTGCTTTCCTGACCCTTTAGAAAATGTCAACTTGTGATATTTCTGTTAATGGAGCGAGGAACTGCATTTCCAAGTTTAACCAGTGTACAGTACAAATATAAACACTACGATGAGGACAATGGGCATTTAAGACTCAGCGACCTGCGGGTCCAAGCACCTGAAATCTTTGGTGTAAAGTACAATCAAGAACCACAAAGGCTGTGTTCATTACAGGTGTCCAGAATTTCAGCGTCATTTAATTGATTTTTAAATTCTTATGCTGACCTTTAAGGCCCTACATGGTATGGCACCTCATTACTTGACACAACTGTCTAAACTCTAAGCCGTGGTCTCTGCTCCTCTTATTCTGAAAATCGAATTGTTGCTCCTAGCCATTTACGTTCTATGGATGATCAGGTTTTGTTCTCCCATGCACCAAAACTGTGGAATTCTTTCTCCATTGAGATTAGTCAGGCTGAATCTTTTAGTGTTTTGAAATCTTAGCTTTCAGGTGATTATTTTTTTTTGTCTTCATGCCATATCTGCGATTTTTTTATTTAATTATTATTATTATTTATAATTATCTGTTATTAAAACATTCATGTTTTTTTTTAGAATAGGCTTCAGCGATCATGCCCAAGCACCTTCACCAAATCATGGCTCGGACCCTGTAGATTGCTGGACCTATTTTAAGCGAATTGGTTCTTCAAGGTTTAAGACTTTAAAATGCAGTGTTTGATTCTTGGTTTAAATAAATAAATAAGGAGATAATGAAACTACTGAGCAAGATTATATGTGGGTCTCTGTGTGTGTGTCTATGTGTGTGTGTTTCTAGTTCCATACAGTGCCGGCTGTTCTAGCGGTCAGATGACTCCATGCATAATAACAATTATTCAAGAAAGACTGTCAGAATCTCGAGCAAGAGGACAAACAATGCGGCGCTGTAGAAGGCCGAGGCCGCCTGTATATACACGAGGCAGAACATTGCAGTTACTATCCATCCAGATGACCTAAGTCTAGAGCAACAATGGCACTAGCGAGGGCGGGGACAGTGGAATCAGACAGTCCCATCACCATTTGTGGCTTCCAACATGAGTTGTACAGTATTATGGGTGTTTGGATTGTATCCTGAACTCCTTTGGTTTGAAACTGGAAGCTGGCCATGATGTGAAATCGATGGTGCAAAGGATAAATTACACAAAAGTGGGGCAGCTTGACTAACTTTTATGTCATTTGGGGTTTCCTTTCCTACTTAGTGTCTGGAATAGCTTTTAGAAGTAAAATTACGATGTAAAAAATGATGGATTGGCCAATGAGCTTGGCTCCTAACTTTATTATAACATTTGTTTTATTGGCATCTATAATAGTTATAAAAATCCAAGAAAAACAAATTGGTTTCCTTTGTAAATCCAGGACCAAAGCTCAGAGTGTGTCGTATTGTCTTGTGTACAGAAAGTAAAATGTAATGATGAGAGATTACAAGAACAATCTATAAGACTTTTCTAGCTCTCTGGCCAATCATTCGGTCCTGATTGTGTTTGAGGTATACTCAGGCCTGTAAAAGAACACTTTGCAAACCCAGTACTGACAGCAACACAAATCAATCACTCAATCAATAAAAAGCCAGTCAATGATGTCAATGGCTCTCATTCTCTGAGCTCGGATTTGTAATCCTGTAATACTGTTTTAATAAAACCGCACACTAATATTAGCCCAGTGTATATCTTAGCATAAGATATACAACTGATTAGCACAGCAAAGAAGTAACAATGCTGGTGCATTGTATTGAGAAGAGCGTTTTGCATTCTGCTCATATCTGTGGTGTTTGTCCCCAACACTGGCCTTTTCATTTCAAAACAACCACCATTCATGAATTCGGGACAGCCTCTGTGACAGTGTTGTGCTGAAACTGTTGAGTTCACTGCATTTCATAGCACGCTAAGTAGATAAAGGTCTGGTGCCTGTGTAATGGTAAGAAAGTAAACAAAACTAAATTCAAGCAAGTCAACGCATGCTCTTTAGTGTGATGTACACCGATTACAGATTTGAAAAATATTTCAAGTGTAAAACGGTGTGCAAATGTAATTTAACAGCCCCGATGAGTTACAAAAAGCCAGTACGTCTGAGAGACCCTGATTACGTTCTCAATCACAATTGAACAACTTTACAAAACTCTTTACATCGTCCTCTTTAACTCCCAACCGCTGGACAAAGCGAGTGAGAGTGAGAGCTCGTTCTCAATAGTGTCGTCATACTTACTGTCGAGGGACAGCAGCGAGTCGAAGATCTTGCACTGCACCTGTCCTGTGCTCTGGGACGCACAGGACATCCACAGACCCTCATACAGCCCCACTGCCATGATAATGGCGTCTCCTACGTACGACGACTGCTTCCACTGGGGCAACACCGTGGTCGAGATGATCCCGACCCATCCGCCTAGAGCCAAGAAGTAGCCCAGGAGCTGAAATCCTGAATTTGCCATCCTTACAATGTTGTCCTTAAAAAAAAAAATTATTTGGATCTTCGTTTGGTTTTTAACTTTAAGATCTATTAAAAGAAAATGAGAGCAGGGTTCTACAAGAATAACTTTCCCATAAAGCCTTTCGACTTTGTGGAAAGAGGCCTCGAGGAAACGAGGAGCAATCAAGCTTCTTCAGAAGGCAAACAAAAAGAAATGTGCTCTTCCCCTCGCCAACTTTCTGGTCACTCGGTGCGTCCTCTTATCTCTCACGTTCACGTCAGTAAATGGCATCTGGAGCCCGGTGCTTTCCTTCAGCTCAATTCAGCTCAGTCAGCAGGGAACCAGTAGAACTCTCCAAAAACCTGAGACGTCTACACTGACCAGGGTTGACATCAGGTTTTGGTGTAGAGCCGGCTTACACACTGCATAGCTGCTCTTGTCACACTCCTGTACTGGTGCTTGGGAGGCTGAGCAACAGTAATAGGAGGGAGGAAAAAAAAAAAACACATACACAGAAGCAATACTTCAGACACAAAAGCAGCTCTGACAGGCTGAATGCAAAACAGGGGGCGGAGGGTCAGGTCTTAAAGTTCTCCCCAATTGGTTGATACATTTAAGAGGCTCCAACTCACAGGAATGTGAAGCAAAGTTCAGCTCATTAAACCCTAATGTAACTAAAGTCTCAAGGTTTAAATTATTTATGATATGATTCTTAATCTTTTCTGCATTTTCAAAGAAGAATCCAGATTTTCTGGAAAAAAGCATTATTTTTGTAAAGTTTGTTTTTTCCTTTTTCGGTTTGGCATCTACTGGAGTTTAGGAAGAAGCATGCCTGTCTTGGAAACCCCAAAACAGAGCAGTGAGCGTAAATCAGCCAGTACGCTCATGAAAGGAAGACAAAACCTCCTGCTCTCGCTGGAGATTTAGGAGCCTGGCCTATGACAGCTCTACAGAGCTCCATGGGAACCTTGCTCGAGTTAATCCTCAGGACAGAGTGAACAGGTCATCAGAGTAAGGAACGATGGCGCCATTTGGTTTAGTCACACATGAGCTGGAAGATAGCGATCGATTGTGTAAAAAGTTTCGTTTCCGTGATAAACAACATTGTCTCACTTGAATACAAAAAATACATTCACAGATAATCACATTTGGAAACTGAGAACATACAACTCCTGGATCTCAGCAGCCGTGTTTGTCCAGAACCCCCTCTGGGATTCAGGAAAACCGTTATAGTCAAATTATCGAGATAGCCTCATTTTTTTTCCAACGAGACCACAAAATTGCTCTTGTCCACCCAACCAATCCCAAAACTGCCCACTCCGCCCCATTATCCTTCCACCACACAAATGAGCTCCCTGTTTACATTACAGCAGATCTGTGCGGTTCAAACAGAACCTTCTCCAAACATGTCTGCAACCATGGGCTGTCAGGAAGGATTAAAATACCACACCATAAAACTCACTATGGCTGCTTGGAGAACACCAAACCGAGGCCCAGGAGTGGATGAGTGAAGAAATAACACTTCACTATAAAGTATAGAATCTAGATGGGGATGGATGCGTATGGCAGATATTGACAGTACAAATGAAAGTGATTTTGTGTGATTGTCCTAAAAGTGCCCATGTGCAGTATGGTGTGGTATAAAGCTTCATAGCTCCCCACAATTGTGAAAGCTTTTAAGGGGGCTAAATTATTTCTAAGATTTTCCATAAGCTATATCTATAAGCCAATAAAATTGTCCTTCCTGTTGAAGGAAATCATTGATTTTGCTATTGTAACTGTAACCCCGTTTCATGGTGGGTGACATCATACCACCTTACAGTCATCTCAGTTATACCGCTGAGCAATTGAAGGTTGAGGGTCTTGGTGCTGCTGGGATTTGAACTCATTACCTTCTGACCAGAAGTTCAACCTCTTATTCATTGAGCTACAACTTCCTTTACAGAATTCAGTCTTGCAATGCAAATCAATTAAATATAATGTAACAATTGCTGATAATAAAATGAAAGAATACAGAAGTCTTACTTACATAATACTGTGCTTAAGGCTCTGGGTTACTGATTTGAAGGTCAGGGGTTTAAGTCCTAGTGTCCACAAGCTGCCACTCTAAGGGGCCCCTAAACAAGAACCTTAATCCTCTGTGCTCCAGGGGCGCTGTATCATGGCTGACCCTGCGCTCTGACCCCTGCTATCTTATATCGCTGGGATATGCGAATAAAGCATTTTGCTGTTCTGTAATGTACATATGACAAGTAAAAGCCTCTCTTTAGGGTAAATTAGTGGTTAAGACTGTGAGTTACTAGTCAGAAGGTCATGGGTTCAAAACCCCAGAATATTAATGCTGCCACTCTTGGACCCCTTAACAAGGCCCTTAACTCTCTGTGCTTTGATGGGTGGTGTTAGCTCAGTGGTGGAGGGTTCTGTGTTACTGTCTGGGTTTCAAGCCCCAGTAAGACCAAGCTGTCACTTGTGGGCCCCTGAACAAGGTCCTTAACCCTCTTTGCTCCAGGGGTGCTGTAGCATGGGTTTTGCTCTCCAAAGCTCACCCTGTACTCTGACCCCAGCATCCCAAATCACTCGGATATACGAAGAAAGAAAGAAAGAAAGAAAGAAAGAAAGAAAGAAAGAAAGAAAGAAAGAAAGAAAGAAAGAAAGAAAGAAAGTCAGAAAGTCAGAAAGTAAGTACTGTAATGTACATGTTAAAAGGTAAAAGCCTCTCTTTAGGGAAAGTGGTAGTTCAGTGGTTAAGGTTATTTCCATTCTTGGGCCCCTGAGCAAGGCCCTTAACCCTCTGTGCCCCAGGGGCACTGTATCATGACTGACCCTGAAAAAAATCACTGCATTGTAATGTACATGTGACAAGTAAAGTCTTGTTTACTCCACTTTTTCTACCTTTACAATTCTCTTTCAGATTATTGTTGGTGAATATTTAAAAAATGTCATCAGCAGATGTGAGGGGTTCATGATTCTTTAATGACCTATGCACACTTTTTCTGCTTGTTTTGGTTCGTTACTATTTATTTTCACAAGTAATCACTTTGTTATTTCAGTACTGTAGTATCTCTGGTGTATCTGACTCAGCGTAATTTCAGATTTAGATTTTGAATATTTCCTCAGCACTCGGACACGGCTGGTGGTAGATCTGAACCACCCCTGATATATCCCCAGCCACCCCAACACACACACACACACACACACACACACACACACACACACACACAAATCCCCCTCACTCTCTGCCCATTGGAATCTCCTGAAGCTTTAAGGTTTGCAAGGAAACTTTGGCCTTTCTGAATGAAAAGGCCATCTGGTCAATTTTACTGCAGGCTAATTAGAAACACTGAAAGGCTTTTATTTGCACTCCTGCATGATGTAATGTGAAAGGAAAAGATACATGAAGATGAAAGAAAAGAGGATATGTTTTTTTTTTTAGTTTTTGTTTTTTTACAAAAAAGGATTTCCTTTTATTATTTAAGGCACATCCCTGTTATATGGCATGTAGAAACAGTGTTGAAAAAGACTGAGGGGGTATATACTAATCCCCTGTGTCACTATTTCTCCAGTAAAACTCCTTATTTTGCATTTCTACTATATTACAGTGTAAACGTTTCAGTTACAGTATAAAGGTTCTTAATTCTGATCAAGATTAAGTGTAAACAGTTAAAACACACATTTACAAGGAAGGAGTACTTACACACACACACACACAGTGAGAAAACCTACACTTGACACACACACACACACACACACACACACACACACACACACACACACACACACACACACACACACTGAGAAAACCTACACTTGACACACACACACACACACACACACACACACAGTAAGAAAACCTACACGACACACACACACACACAGTGAGAAAACCTACACTTGACACACACACACACACACACACACACACACACACACACACACACACACTGTGAGAGAACCTTCACTCGACACAAACTCACACATACATACATACACACACACACACACACACACACACACACACACACACAGAGCGAGAGAACCTTTACTCGACACACACATACACATACATACACACACACACACACACACACACACACACACACAGTAAGAAAACCTACACGACACACACACACACACACAGTGAGAAAACCTACACTTGACACACACACACACTGTGAAAGAACCTTCACTCGAAACACAAACTCACACATACATACATACACACACACACACACACACACACACACACACTCACACACACACACACAGCGAGAGAACCTTCACTCGACACACACATACACACACACACACACACACACACACACACACACACACACACACACAGGGTAAGAACATTTCCTCTACACATACACCCACACACACACACACGCACCCATAGAAAACCCTTAATCCACAAACACACAGAACCCTTATTTTACACACACACACACAGACACACACACACACACACATTAAGAAAACGGTTACTCTACATACCTACACACACACACACACACACACACACACACACACACACACACACACACACACATATACACAGTGAGAGAATCTTCCCTTCTCACACATACACACACACACACTTACTTTACACACACTCTCTCTACACTAATGCTCTCTTCACAGCTTCTCATTTAACGCTCTTTTTGTTTTCACTTCAGAGTAGCGAGAAACGACATGTTTTTCAAAGGAGAACATATGACACACTCACATGGAGTAAACAAATAAATGTCCTCGTAATGAAAAAAAAATTACTTGAATACAGTAACAAAGTAAAGTACATCCTGTAAGTCCATGACTAATAAAAATCTTTCAGAAAAGAAGAAAATAACGGAGAGGGGGATGAAAGATCGCGGGTCTTCAGGCTCAAGGGAGAAGCTCATGCCCACACGTTTTCTCGAGGCGTATCACACACCCTACAGGAGGTCTTTCTAAACAGGAAACTGGTTAATGTGGATGATAACAGGAGCACATTAGTGCTTATCAGATTGCAGGTTGTTATGGACATGGTGCCTGATTGCTGTTTCTTTCTCGAAGTCCACAGCTCTGACTCACGTATACAGCTGTGGGGTTTTTCCCCCTTAACGGTGTGCAACTGAGTCACCGAGGGCATCCGAAGTTACAATCTATTGTGTAAACCTATCTGTCAAAAATGTTCTGTCCAATCCAATCCAAATTTCAACAAAATATTTTGCTCGTATTCCAAAACACTCCTAAAACACTTTAAACCGAGGTTCTACTGTAACCCTGTTCTATTGTAGCTCCGGGTTAGGATGGTTTGATGATTTTTCGATCTTATGAAGCGAAATGATAAAATTGTAAAAATATTAACATTTTTGCACGGCAGGTAAACGTAGCAGCATATACGCGTGGCGCTACTTTGAGACGCTGCAGGTATGTATGAATCTCCTGCCTTGTGAGACTCCTTTCTCTCTCCAGCGATCGACAGATTTCCGTTGTCTCGGTGATAAAGTGCGTATTCTTTTTCTGTGTTTTTGGTCTAATTTTAGCTCTTGTCTATCTTATTTTTAATCGCCATCGCCAAACACTGAAAAAGAGCGCGTCCGGCTCCACCCTCCACTCGCAAACCAGCGCTCTTCCACATGCCCTCTGCCACAAACATATATACTGTAAAGTTTCTACGTTACTGTACTGTTAATGATGATAAATTCTGTACTGCAATGAGCTAAATGATCAATAAATGACAGAATATTACCCATTAACGATCACCATTCTTTAAGACTCCTGGGTAGGCTAGGCCATGTCTCGATTTACCATATTTTCAAGTTATGATGTACATATATATATATATATAAATAGCATGGACTCTTAGGATTTCTGTAAATAGAAGAAGCAATTATTATTATTACTATTATTATTTAATATTATTATTATTATAACTACTAGGATCCACTTAGTGAAACTGGAGTTATAATTGAGCGTGATATTGTGCACTGTGTATTGTGTGTGAGGTTTTATCATGTGATCATGCCCATATCTGATCATATTCAGATGATTTTTCTGCGTCCTTCCATAACCTCATGACCGGATTTGAAAAGAGCAATGAGCATGTAAGCAGAGGAAGTGGCTTGACTTGCACCAATCCTCTTGTTTTTTTTTTATTACTTTCACTACTTAAAAATTCAGCTGACCCGATCAAAGAAATTGTGTCATATTTTAGCTAATCGGACCGGACCGTTCATCTCGGACCTCCTGGAGGACGGGGACCTGTGCTACGTGCTATAGGACATGGAAGCCACTTTTCGTTTTTTTTAAGCCTCATTAACAAATATGTACTTTACAACCTTTTACCAAGTCTCCCAAATTCAGCATGGAAAACACAATGATTGCCAGATGGATGGAAAGAACTTGTTATCTGCCATCTTCAGCATAAGCTTGGAGAGTCTGATTTGTATAGATGTCCAGAACTTTAAGTGCATGCCTAACAATCAAGGGTACTGAAAAGAAACAGGGGGCCCTGATTACATGCGTGCACTTGTCCATGTCCGGATGGACCCTTTGTTGGTGGTGCCCCCTCAACAACCATCACCTGACCTTTAAGCTGAAGCTCAAGTAGGGAACAGGAGGCCTCCGCTAACGAGTTTCCACCTGGCTTTTAGCAAAGTATTTCGGTTTCTGATGATGGTTCTTGCCACATCACGAGCTCGTGGGGTACCACAGCTGAGCAGGGGGGCAGGGGCTGAAATCAAAGGAGATTAGGAAGGGAATGTGTCAAACTAATCCACCATTGTGCTACAGTTCTTGGCATTTTGGCAGGTTTGAGGACAAGAAGGACATTCGATCTTACAGAGAAAATATTGAATTCATATTGGGTACTTCATATTTCCTTCCTTAGAAAGATTTGTGAAATGAACGTTTTGCAATCGTTTCTGTTGTTGATCTGGATTCTTCTGTTGTTTTGTCATTATAAAGCTTATCAAGGGTTAATTTTTAACCTTTGAATTTAATTCAAGTTACTTTAAATATTTCATGAACCAAAACAGATTTAAGAGTCACTCATGCACCTCCACCTCCATATTCTACTTTTTCTTCTGTTGCACAATTTCTTTGCAAAATTGCACAACCGACACTACTGAACTGGCACATCTCAGTAACAATTTAATACAGCACATGACACTGGACTACAGTCAATATCTCCATTTGCACATTCTATATCTATTTTATATACCGTATTTTTCCGACTATAAGCCGCTACTTTTTTCCTACGTTTTAAACCTCACGGCTTAAACAACGAAGCGGCTAATTTATGAATTTTTTCCTGGGTTTTTCCCGGTTTCACAAACTTCAAGCCAAAAAACTGAGCAACATAACATTAGACCAATGAAATTTCCGAACGGAAACGAAAAAAAACGCACCTCACCTGTGTTCTGAGCTGCACGGCATCGGGAGAAAAAACTTTTTTTAAACGCACGACGTTGCCAAAAGATAAACTCCCGAGAGAAATAGCTGTGAAAGGAAGGAGAAAGACAGTGAACAATGACTTACTTGGTCGGCTACTGTTTAGATACAAGCCGTTGTAGCATGTTGAGTCTGGGTGAAGGGAGAGCTCGCTAACTCCAGTTGCAACAGAAATCATATAAGCGCAGACAGCTTTCCAAAACTCGTGCTTTTTAATTTTTCTTGGCAACAGCGTTACGGGTTAGTCAAAGAAACTTAGAAATGAGCATCAGAAAATAATAAGGACATATTCCTCGGTCTTGCACACACGCAGTAATACCGGAAAATTTGCAGTGCCAGGCTATTCCCAAAATACCGCTCTGCTCCTGAAGGAAGCGCAACATATTTCACCCGTTACACCGTGTGTAACGTGTCTTTCGTTAAAGCATGTGTAAAGTACATTAGTGTAGACACCTGCGGCTTATAAACAGGTGCGGCTTATTTATGTTAAAAATAAAAATATTTGTAAAATTCAGTGGGTGCGGCTTATATATAGGTGCGCTTTATAGTCCGGAAATTAAGGTACTTTACTTTGCATTCTTTGTGATTTTTATACTCATATTTTATACTTTATAGTTTGTACTTCTAAACTTTATATTATTTTATTGTATTGTATTATACTGTATTTCTTTTTCTATTTACATGTAAATTCTTAAGTATTGCACAGTCATAAAAAGCATTTCGCTACATCAGTGGTTTTGTTTTAGGCTTTTCTTGTTGTATGTGTTTCTTTCCTTATTAGACATGACAATTATGTCATTCTTAAATTGTCAAAATAAAAACGCAAAAACGTTCGTTCTGTCTTTATGAGATCGAAAGTTTGAAGATTCCAAGTGAACAAAGTATAAGAGGGTAAACAGCGCTTTTTTTCTCCCAGTGTGTTTTACAGTCATGTGATGCAGCAAGAGCAGCAGTTTGAACGTGTCTTGGAGTAAGTACATGAACGCCTTCACGTATTTACCAAAGATTTAATTAATTTTTGATAATAACTGATTGGCGTTTTAAATTTTAGGATGAGTTTTGATGTTGAACATTTTAAAGAACTTTGAACGTAAAGCATCTTGAGTTATAATAGAGTTTCTAAAGAAAAATTTATTTGAAACAAAATCTCGATTTCTTTACATTCAAATTATAAATGCTTTTTAATATGGTTTTAATGGGAAAACTATTTTTACCAAAAGAAGCACTTACAAGGAAATGTTTAAAAATCCATCCTCCCATCATTTGTAATTATGCCTCTTAAACACTATTTCCTCCTTTTGAGACAGAAATGAGCACAGTGTTGCTCGATGCCAGCGCAGAAAGGCGGGTCTTCGGCCAGCTGTTTCCATGGCGACGTTTGGGGACTTTATCTTTATTTGACAGACCTAAAAGCAGCAAGATGTAGTAATGCCAAAAAAAGAGGGGAATTCTGCTAATAAGGTGCTGAATGTCACATTCTGATTAGACAACTTTTAGACCTGTTTTTAAAGCGGTTTAAATAAACTCCGTCCCTTACATCAGTCAACTTTCCATAAAGCACTTTAACTTCCAACAAAAAAACAATAGTCTCGAATACATAATAAAAAGGAAACGTAACAAAAACCCGCACATTTGTATTCAATTTGAATTATATGCTCTAGAATAGAACTGCATTTAATCGAATTGAATCTATTTTAATTAAATTAAATTTAATTAAATTTTTATTAAAATATATTGGATTGGATACAAATCACAGCATTGCCAAGCTGACAAACCCAAGAAAGAAATACATCCTGTATGGACTTCTGTAAGTCAGTCAGTGTGATTAATATGCTCTGGATGTAATTCGGATTTGCATTCGCATTTGGATGGAAACATAACGAAAGCTACATAAATGAAGCCTTTTCTCTTGGCCACTAATGAGTTCTTCCTTCCTCTTTTCATCTATGTTCACACCCAGGCTCTACTTCAGTGACTTGGAGCCTGTCCCAGGCCAGCACTGGAACCAGTGGAATAAGGACAAGTTCATCACAGTGATCCGCTGAAGTCATCATCCAGGCATCCTTCAAAACTCCACACAATGCCTGGCTTTGTTTCCAGGCAGAAAAGGTTTTCTTGTGTCAAACATGATGCCTAAAAACAATGTGTTTTGAATGCCATAGATGTGTTTGACTGCATGCGGTTAACCTTGAGCATGTGTGTGTGTGTGTGTGGGGGGGGGGACTGTAAGAAATACGCATTTTTCAGTGAGGGCTTTAGGGGAGAAATGTCAATGAACATAGGGCCACATAAAGCCTACATAAACTGTTCATGACAACATGAATACATATACAAACTGTAAATATTTACATTTCTGATACCAGTACATTTCTGACATGGTACAGTGATGTAAATGACATAAGAATTTTACAACACTTCATTGGGCTGACATTTGTTCAAACGCCATAGGAATTTATCCTTCATACATAACTCCGTCATTACTATGCCATAATGGTTGCTGTAAGGCTTTTCCAAAACACTTTAAAATATTTTGGAATATCAATAAGTCAGGTAATAAAATAGGTCTTTATAAATGTCTATGTAGGTTTATGTCCCTTGTCAAGAAGTGTTTATCTCGGTGTCACAGTGGGTTATAATCACCTTTAACCAGTGTCAATAAACACTTATTATAAGATTTATGTATTCTTGTGTTACTTGTACTGGAAACTGGTGTCCCACTGGTGTCCCACAAGGATCAGTACTTGGTCCCCTCCTTTTCTCCCTCTATATCCAGTCTCTTGGTAAAGTCTTATAGTCACATGGGTTTTCTTACCACTGCTATGCTGAAGACACTCAACTTATCTTCTCTTTTCCTCCCTCAGATACCACAGCTTCTGCTCAGATCTCGGCATCCTTGGCAGACATATCTTTGTGGATGAGTGCTCATCAACTAAAACTCAACCCCAACAAAACCGAACTGCTGGTCATCCCAGGTGATTCATGTCCAAGTCAGGATCTTAGAATAACTCTTCATGACTCTCTGCTCCCATCTTCAGCCACTGCTCACAACCTTGAGGTAACTATGGACAATCAACTTTTCTTTTCCTCACATGTTGTTAATGTGGCTCCTTCTTGTCGATTCCTTCTCTACAATATCCAAAGTATTCGACCATTTCTGTCCACACAGGCTGCCCAGGTGCTTGTTCAGTCTCTTGTCATTTCGAGACTGGACTACTGCAACACTATTGCTGGAAGGTCAAGCTCTGAATGCTATTCGTCTACTGCAAACAGTCCAAAACGCAGCTGCATGACTTGTGTTCAAGTTCTTCCACACCTCCCCACTGCTGCACTCTTTTCACTGGCTTCCGGTAGCTGCATGTATCAGATTCAAAACACTGATGCTTGCCTACAAGGCCAAAAATGGACCAGCACCAGCTTACCTCAAAGACCTCATCACACCTCACATTGCATCACACTGTCTAAGATCCTCCAGCACTGCTCGACTGGTCCCAACTTCTCTCAGGGTAAGAGGTAGGTATACTTCAAGGCCCTTTGTTCTGGCACCAAGGTGGTAGAATGAACTTCTCCCAGAAGTCATTGGCTATCTATAAGCGATGGGTGAAGACCTACCTTTTCCTGAGGCATCATGTAGCATTATAAACACCTTCTGTAACAAATGCTAGATAAATGTTTATAAAGGTGTAAGTCACTTGTCACAAAGTCCTCTTCTAGGCATCATGCAGCTCTATAACAAGTGTTACAAAAAATGCTAGGTTCATGTATCTACAGGTTTTCATAACTCGTCATAAATGGCTTATGTAGGGTTCATGCAGCATTCTAATCACCTTCTGTAATAAATGCTAGATTAATGTTTATAAAGGTGTAGGTCACTGGTCACAAAGGGCTCTTCTAGGCATTATGCTATAACTACCGTCTATAACAAGTGTTACAAAAAAAATTGTCAATTGCAGGTTTTCATAACTAGTCATACTGGCTTATTTAGGTATCATGCAGCTCTATAAGCGCCTCTTGAAGTTTTCATTAACAAAACAAACAGAACAAACAACGATTATCAGTGTGATAGAAGCATGTTTTCCCTTGGCCTCATTAAAAAACTTGTGTTAGGTTGTTCTCCTGCTGTCCACCTTTTCAACTTCGAGCGCTGGAATTCGTTTCGTCAGGCTGCGTCCTGCTGGGTCTGGCTTAATCCTGCGCTAAAGGGAAAGAGAAAGAGAGACAAACAGTAAGAGAGAGAGAGAGAGAGAGAGAGAGAGAGAGAGAGAGAGAGAGAGAGAGAGAGACATGCTACGTCTGGCTCCCTGGAAACCACCATGAGATTTTTTTAATCGCTACAGTTCAAAAGCCTTTGCTCACAAGAAAAGAAACAAGATCTTTATTTTCGAACAAAGTACAGAACACACTCGCTTCTATTCACTCCAGACATTTCCTGTAGTGAATTCGGCTTTGTGTGCTACAAAACGCTCTTTCCCTCTCTGTAATTAAGTCTGAATCCCTCCCAGTGCTAATCCTGCATCACTAGCATTATAACCAGGTGAAGAACCATAACCTGGTGTCTTATACTCTTTTACTGCACAAAACAAACTACTGCTATTGTTTTTTAAGCTAATGAAAGTTAAAAGACAACCTGTAGACACAGCAGGATATGCTAACCAGAGTGACGTTCCTGTAAGGAGGAGCGAGAGAAGTAGTTCTGTGCAGCGCCATACTGTAGCATCGAAACAATAGATCACCTCATCCCACTCAAATCCACACCAGTCCTCGTGAAGACAAAGTGTCCTGTGTCTTGTTTCGCAGGACACATGCAAGCTTTCAAAATGGACACCAAACTCATTATCAGTTCTTTTGTATCTTTCACAGGCTTTTATTTTTTTTACCTCAGTTATTTATGCTAATCCATTTACTTAGAACAATATAGCACTTCATATGACCAAAACTGGCTTGAAACATACAGTATGGCTAAGCTAGCTAGCTAAATATTTAATGGTAACTAGCTAGCTGACTACTTTTTTTTAAATATATATACTGATTAGCTTGTTGATGTAACTAGCAAGCTGACTACTTTTTTTAATATTAGCTAACTAGCTCACAATTCTTATTTAATAGTAACTAGCGAGCTGACTACTTATTTTTTATTTTTTTACTGATTAGCTTGTTGATGTGATTAGCGAGCTGACTACTTTTTTGCTGGTAATTCGCTACCTGAATACATTTTATAGATAGCAAACAAACTGACTACGTTTTACATGCCGCTCACTAGCTGATGACTTTTTATTTACTGATAACTAGCTAGCTGGCTACATTTTTAATATTAGCTAACTAGCTGACAGTTCTTATTTAATGATAACTAGCTAGCTGACTACACTTTTAGACACTGGTAGCTAGCTGTCTCACTACTTTCTTATTTAATGGTAACTAGCAAGCTGACTACTTATTTCTTTTACTGATTAGCTTGTTGATGTAACCAGCGAGCTAACTATTTTTTATTTACGGATAATTATTTTGTTGATGTGACTAGCGAGCTGACTACATTTTATAGATAGCAAAATAACTGACTACTTTCTACATGTCGCTCACTAGTTGATGACTTTTTATTTACTTGTAACTAGCTGGCTGGCAAAATTTTAATAGTAACTAACTAGCTGACAGTTCTTATTTAATAAAAATAGCTAGCTAACTACATTAGCTGGCTGACTACGTTCTTATTTACTGGTAACTAACTAGCTCACTACAATTTTGGTGGGTAGATAGATGACTTTTGCATGTATTTATTCTTTGAACTATGAACTTTTTCATTCTTGTTTATGTCTATCTAGAAAAAAGAAAACTGTGGAGTGTCTGAAAAGACGTCATCTTTTTGAATAGGATGTGGTAAGATCTGCTGTTCTCCTACGTCTTGTCACTGTGGTCTTCACAGTCAAGTCCATGTGTGGGCCACGTTCTATTCACATGGAAAACCCACACAGACTTGATTACACTGTGTTGCACACACACACACACACACACACACACACACACACACACACACACACACACACACACACACACACACACACACACACACTGAGCCCCATGTCTCACTTCAAAGCAAAGGACGTTGGACATTTCTAACTCAGATGGTATCAGATCCACAGTGGGTTTGTTCTTCATTCCAAACTCGTGCGTTTGACTCCAGCTGCGATGACGTTCTATTTTTCAGAGGGGTCCAATTAAAGGGGATAATTCGAGCTATCCGGTGCCACTGATTATGTTTCACCAAGTGTTTGCATAGATAACAGTTTTGGGTGGGACACGGATTTTTCTGTTTCAGCTGCTCAGAAAAAAAAAAACCACCACAGCAAAAAATGCAAGTGCGCAAGCAGAGGCCATGAAGGAGTTTAAATTTTGATTTAGATTGCAAATTGTTCTCAAAAATAAAAACATTAACCGAAACTAACCGAAAGAACAATAATAATAATGTATAAAATGAATACAGTGTCTGCCTGGAGGAATCCCTTCATCTATGTGGTGTCATTAAAAAAAGAGAAAATAATTAAACAAGAAGTCAAATTAAATATACTCAAATTAGATAAATGATACAAAATGTATAATATTTTTTTAATTACTAAAGAGTATAATTTTTTTTTCTCATATAATTTTTTATTTGTATCCTTAATGAGTGAACTTATTTTTCTGTTCAAAGAAAAACAAAAAGGGGTTTATATCTTCCAAGGGTGGAGCTTTTGTTTTTGTTTTTTTTTCTAGATGCACAAAAACAAATAATATTTCCAAAATAAAATAAAAAAATTATTTAATTTTTAAGAGCTTGAATATGAACCACAGCAATAATAATAATAATAATAATAATAATAATAATAATAATAATAATAATAATAAAACATAACAAACAAACAACACAATTGGTAAAATTATTGGAATTTAAGTAATGATTATACCAGTTATAATTAAAAAAAGATCAGGTTGATAAAATATTCCAAAAAAAATGAGCATTTTAGAAAATAAAGTATCTATTAAGTGCTTTCATGAAATTATGGCGTCAGTGAAGATTATCATTATTATTTATTTGTTTATTTTTTAAGCACGTAGACAAAAAAAAAAAAAAAAACGTATTTCCGACTCAGGACTGATGAAACACTGCCATCTAGTGCCCGTTTGCATGAATGCAGAACAGATCATTCCTAAAGAAATTCTTCCAAGACGTTAAATAAAAACCCTCTGTCTCACATCTCACATCACACCAATAGCAGGTTTTCCTAGAAACTGGGAATCCTGGAGTATCGATAGTTTCGGTGCTTTAATGGTATTATTTTATCTTATATTTTTACAAAAGGTGATGGAAGAAGGCTCATAGTGATGACAATTTTGACATTTTCTTGCTTTGCTTTAAAAAAACAAACAAACAAAAAAACACCTAAATTAAAGGCAGGTTCTGTACAACCCTAATTATTTAATGAGGAGTTCAACAATTATTTTATTATAAAAAGAGGATTTATTTTCTTGATGTATGTATGTATTTTTTCTGTAATTTGTCTTATTATTAGCCACATATAAGAATGAAATATATACAACAAAACAAAAAGGTATGTCTGTAACTTTCAAGGGTGGATATAGTGTGTATTTTTTCAGATACTGTACATTTGCAATGTCATTGTTTCTAACAGAAAGAGCTTGAATATGAGCCAGAAAAACAAAAAGAATAAATAAATAAATGGAATAATAAAAATAATAATCATAATAATCATAATAATAATAAAAATAATAATGAGACACACACATTGTTGAAATAAAATGATTTAATTTCAGGGATGGCTCGTATCTTTTTGGTAGGAATATTCCGTAACAGTTTGTTGCTGCATTTCTTTGTGTCCTGGAGTTTTTTTTTTTTTTCATAATAAAAAAGTAGCACAGAAGAAAATATCAAAAATTCTAAATCAGATTGTCATTTTCAGTCAAAAGAAAAAACAAAATTCACGAAAAAAACAAAAAAAAGTTTTGCACCAAAGCTCATAATTCATCTTTTTTCTCCGGAGAGTCTGATTTTGAGCTTTTTGTTTTCAGCTGTTTGGATGACGTTTTTGTTTTCTTCTTGTCGGCTAACTTTTCCTTTTTGTCTGCTGTTTTGGACTTTTCTGCCTCTTTCGTTTTCGTCTTCACTTTTCCTGCTGGTTTGCTTTTCGTCGCCGTTTTAGCTTTCGATTTTACCGTAGATGTGGATTTCGGGGGTTTGGTTTTGCTTACCGTCTTCGTCTCCGCTTTCGAGTCGGTGCTCGTCTCCTTCTTCTCCTCTGGTTTTTCAATCGTTTGCTCTTCCCCGGGTGTTTTTGTTTCTTCATCCTTTTCTGTGGTTGTTTTTTCTCCATCAGGTTTCACGCTGTCCTTCTCCGGCGTCGCCTCGTCGCTTCTGTCCTCCTCCGATCTCTGGAAGTCTGCGTTCAGTGGGCTGGAGAGCATTTTTAACAGCTCTTCCGCCTGGATTCGCTCCTGAGGAACATGGAAAAGTGGGAGAGAGTGAAATGAAGGCAGGAGATCATCTGAGATGTTTTATTGTTTATTCAGTGTAACCAACATGTTCGGATTTTCATAAAGATTTTATACTGAAAACTTTTAAAATCAGCCTGATTTCTGTCATCAAGAGCTTCAGACATATATTAAACTCATTATTTTAATGTGTACAAGAACTTCTGTGGTTTTACTTGTGCAGATAGATAGATAGATAGATAGATAGATAGATAGATAGATAGATAGATAGATAGATAGATAGATAGATAGATAGATAGATAGATAGATAGATAGATAGATCTACAAGCATTATCAGGACAGACAGACAGACAGTCCACAGTCTACTACCATAATGTGATGGTAAGAGAGATGAAGATGAAGGTATATCAGTGATAAGACAGTGTACTGAGTCTCACCTTCTCGTTGTGTCGAGGATCGAGAGTGAACCACAGAGCCACTGCACATCTCTGTCCTCTCTTCACCGCTCGCACACCATGAGGATTCTCCTTCCCAGCCCCGAATGCCACAATACGACCACACTGAGGCTTCACCACCGCCTGGAGAGAGAGAGAGCGAGAGAGAGATGGAAAGAAACAGAAAGAGACAGAGAGAGAAACACACACAAAGGGACATCCAAATAGAAACACAGAACGAGACAGACAGACAAAGAGACACAGAGAGAAAGAGACACACACAAAGAGCGATAAAGAAACAGAGACACAGACAGAGAGAAAGAGAGAAAGAAACAGAAAGAGACACAGAAATTAGAGAAACACACAATGAGAGAGAGGCAGAGATAGAGAGAGAGAGAAGCAGAAGGAGAGACACACAATAAGACACAGACAGAGAAACATAGAGAGAGAAACACCGACAGACAGAGAGAGGGACATGGGCAGATAGAGAGAGAAAAAGAGAGACATAATGAGACAGACGGAGACACAAACAGAGAGAGAGAGAGAGAGAGAGAAACAAGTCAAGTCAAGTTTATTTGTATAGCGCCTTTCACAACAGACATTGTCTCAAAGCAGCTTTACAGAAAACAACAGTGAAGGTGAATGGTGTGCGTTTGTCCCTGATGAGCAGCCGTGGCGACAGTGGCAAGGAAAAACTCCCTTGGATGATATGAGGAAGAAACCTTGAGAGGAACCAGACTCAAAGGGGAAACCCATCCTCATATGGGTGACATCAAGAGTTTGGTCATAAATCTTTCAACAATACAGAACAATTTGTGATCATCATAGATCCAGAAGGAGACAGAGAGAGACACAGAGAGAGACACAGAGAGTGAATGAATATAAAGGAGAAATCATTTCTGAAAGATAATCCTGTTTGGGAAGTGAAGTAAGCAGTAAGTGTTATGAAAAATACCCAACTTATGGTACACACACACACACACACACACACACACACACACACACACAACACTAAAACCTTACAGCACGTTCCTAATGCACACATCTGAGAACTTCTTACCGTGATGGTTTTGGCATCGAGCTCGGTGAAGATGAAATCTCCTCCTTCGAAGTCGTCGTTGAGGTACAGGATGGCGCTGGGAGGAAAAAACGCCGGACGCTGTTACACTGCGCTCATAACTGAATCGCGGCTGTGTGTTGTGCTCGCCGGTGTTTCGTGGTTGTACCTGTAGTCTCGGTGTATGTATGCTGGCGGCTCTTTGATGCACTCGTTCAGCTCGGAGATCAGGAGGCAGTTATCCACGTGCACCGGGTGGCTCAGGTCGTCTCGGTCTTCTTGTTTCTCTGCACAGGAACACGCATATACACACAATATCAACAAGCGTTCGTGGATACCTGAGCATACGACTGGTATGTGGTTATTAAACATCTTAATCTACATTTAATCCCCATTTGCTTCCCGTTCTTCTGAGATGATGTTCCACTAGATTTTGTGATTTTGTCGTTCAGCCACAAGAGCATTAGTAAAAGGTATTGAAATAGAAGGAGGGGGTTCAATACTTTTGTTAAAAAAAACGAGATTGAATATCTTCACTTAGGTGTACAGAAAAAATTTTGGCCTGAACTACATGTAGATCTACTTCTCAGATTCTCAGTTTCGAGCTGCAGGACGTAGCTGCTCTCACCTTCGATGGCGGAGCGGCAAACCAGGTGCGAGTAGGAGAAGTACAGAGGAGACTGGAGGCTGAAGTATGACTCCACCACTTTGCGCACCTTTTCGCTGAGGTCAAAGAACAGACGAGCGCTCTTCAGGGGGAGCACGCCTTCCTGACCGAGCTGTCACACACACACACACATCTCAGATCTCAGATCTGATCTACAGGAGTGGACAAATGGTAACATCACAGACATCTGATTACCATAACGACGGTTCTCTCTAAACAATAAAAAAAAAAACGATGTAGAAGAACTTTCCGCAGAAGTCTCACCTTGAGTGCTTTGAGAATAGTGACGCCCTGGAACATCTCGCTGGGAGAGTGAGGGCTCGGCCTTCCCCGGTAGCCGTCGCCTTTCTGCGCCGCCGTCTGAAGCAAAAAGTTCAAACGTGGTAACTGAACACGTTTGCAATGCTGAGCTTCACTTGAGCAGGACACACACCTACTCTGATTCTCCTGATCATCTGTTTCATGATAAACTACGACAGAAAGGTGCTACAGCAAGCACACAGCCTTTGAATTGAAGATAAGGGCGTCTGCCAAATGCATGAATGTAAACGGAAGGTTGTGGGTTCAAGCCCCGGTATTGTCTCTCTTGGGGCCCTTGAGAAAGGCCCTTAAACCCTCTTTGCTCCAGGGATGGTGTATCAACATGTGACAAGTACAAGGCATCTTTACTTTCTTTTTATTTATCCAGAATTTATTTGTTTTTCTGTCTGCTTTTCTTTTCCTCATTTCTAAGAATACTTTTAAAATGCATTAGATATGTTCAAGAAATGTTCTAAGCTACACTATGTGCAAAAAATGACTCCTGAATCATGACTCCTCGTGTCAAGTCATGAATCGTGACTCCTCTGACTCCTGAATCATGACTCCTCGTGTCATAATCTGAAGGCTCATGTCATGAATCATGACTCCTCTGACTCCTGAATCATGACTCTCGTCATAATCTGAAGTCTCATGTCATGAATCGTGACTCCTCTGACTCCTGAATCATGACTCCTCATGTCATAATCTGAAGTCTCATGTCATGAATCGTGACTCCTCTGACTCCTGAATCATGACTCCTCATGTCATAATCTGAAGTCTCATGTCATGAATCGTGACTCCTCTGACTCCTGAATCATGACTCCTTGATGACTCAAAATCTCACTCCTCGTGTGAGACACCTGTATCCCTGTATCACACTGGGGGGTTTATTCAGTACAGAGAATCGAAACACGTACGTTTGAAAGGCGGTGTAATTCGCGGCACTCGTCGGCTGTGATGACTCCGTCCAGCACGACTCTCTGGGAACCGTTCAGAGTTTTGGACGTCATGCTGACCGTGATGCCGTCGAGCACCAAGCTATCCTCTGGAGGAGGTGTCAATGTACTGACTCCTAGCAGCAACACATAGTACATTTAAACACATTTCATTTTGATTTTTATTTCTATTAAGGGTGTGTGCAACCATCGCCATGCTCACCATCTTTAAGTAGTGTGGCTATGTCTGATGACTCCTTGTTCTTCTCCTCCACTAGCGTCTCAATGTCCTTCATGAGATTGCTGATCTCCTCTGTGATACGAGCTGCGGTCTCTCTGTCAGCCCTGAACACCACAGACACATGCTCTGAGAGGCTGACGATGATATATATATATATATACACACACACACACACACACACACACACACACACACACACACACACACAATATCAAACAAAAACAAAATGCCACCTGACAAGAAAGGTTAAAAGTTTCAACTGCACAGTATGTGGACAAAAGTTTGTGGACACCTGACCAGAAGATTTGTTTGTGCACAGGGGCATTGTCATGCTGGAACGGGTTTTGGGTCTCCTAGTTCAAGTGAATGGAAAATGTCATGCTTCAGCATTCAAAGACCAAAGCCTTCAACAGCAGGTGTCCCAATACTTTTAACCATATAGTGTACTCACTGCAGATCTCGTGGTTAGGAATCAAATATCAGAATTGTTTATTACTTTTGCTTGTCCCTGAGTTTCTTAGGCATGATCTCTTCCGGTGTCCACGTGTCCTGAAAAACACAAGGAGAGAGAGAGAGAGAGAGAGAGAGAGAGAGAGAGAGTGCGTGAGGAAATCAGAATACATAACGAACGTCAGGTTTGGGATCAAAAAAAAAAAACTTACCGGATCGACGAACGCGATTCCGAAAATTTCATATCCAAAGTACAAGAGCTCTTTCTCCAGCAAGGAATTTTTGATGTACTGCTCAACCACCTGGAGGCACAAGAGTAATAACCACATCAATACTTTATTACCAATTACATCCCCAAAAGTATTGGGACACCCGACTTTTCCAGACAGACTACAGACAGAAATGCGAACGCGGGTCAACAACCAGACAAAAATCGTGCAGCTCTGATAAACGAAAGTCTGTCTGTAGAGTCGTGTAGGATGTGAGAACCTTTCTGGCTGTAATAGCAGCAGCTTTATCTTCTCCTAGTATGACTGAGTAATACGCCAAGTTCTGCTTCATCACTTGATCGTCAGGATGAAAAAGGAGGAAGGTTTTAGCACATTCGATGGCCTTCTCGTACTGCTCACCTGGAAAAAGAGACACGGTTTTCAACATGCATGTGATACGCTCTTAAACAATTGGGCTACTGGGATGAACTGATCATGCGTCGTACTGTTATAGTAGGAAAACTGGAGGTAGTTCAAATGTGAAGGCAGGAAGTCTTCGAACGGTTTTTGACCTCCGGCGGTGGACGCCAGCTCCACGGCGCAGTTCTGCTTGCAGTTCAGAACGTACAGGTAGTGATCTGTAGGAAAAGAATCAGCGGTGTAAACACCGATACACAGGAAACGCTCTCTGAAAAACGAAACCCGTCCGCCGCTTGCCTGTAATGGACTGGAAAAGGTCGGCGCTGTACTCCATGTAGTTGTATCCGTCGTATTCGTACTCGCCCTCGCACAGCGCCCGGCACTCCGCGTCGGCGACGAAATACTCCTCGAGCGCCTTCTCGAAGTGTCCGATGGAGGAGGGGAAATCGTCTGCGCTGTACAGTCGCTTCCCTTCCAGAAACTCGTCCTGAAACATCGCATCTTACCGGTCATTTTTAACTCAGTGTAAAGGCGATCCCGAGCGTTTCGACATCACCAATGCGTCTCACCATGTGCGGCCTGGCCTCGAGGTCCTTATAGTCCGCGTCCTGCACGCCTGCCATCATGCCGTAATATTCCAGGTTCTGTCTCATCTCCATGTGATCCGGGTTCGCTATGTAGAACGTGTTCGCCGCGGCAACAGCTTTATCCAGCTTGTTTATCTGCGGACACACGCGCATCGATCGTATTAGTTACAATTTTCATTGCATTGCGTGCTGGATTTACAAAAAAACTATTTTTATTATTATAAAATGGCAAACTGACAAAAATATTTATCATATACTGCATTTGGAATTACGTCAAAGTTACAGGCTGAGAGGAACTATTTTATAAAGAAAAATGTCACGCAATAACAAATTCATAATCTTTGATGTGGTGAAACGTTGAGAAATTTCAAATAAATAAATTAATCTAATGAAAAAATTATGAATTAGGACATAAGGATATAAAGATATCGGTTTGAATAAAAAAGATTGTATATTAAATATTTAAATTTTAATGGTATATTCGTATTGGTATTTTTTTTATCCTAATTACAGTTTATATTCAAGTTATTACAAGTTAATTAACTAATTACTTCCGCATACGCCAAAAAACATCACCATGGTTACCGCTTTTGATCCTATTTGGGATGTACCATCTCACGTTAGCACTTGAATAGAGAATAAAAGCAGTTTTGTTTAATTTAAT
Organism: Silurus aristotelis; assembly: GCF_946808225.1. NCBI lineage: Eukaryota > Metazoa > Chordata > Actinopteri > Siluriformes > Siluridae > Silurus > Silurus aristotelis. Next base: position 10,178,230 of record NC_139602.1, read on the forward strand.
TTTATATAAAATGCGAAATATTTTTATCATTCAGGATTGAATGGAAATATCGCTGACTTTGAAGGAACTTTCCAGAAACCTTAAATGTGTCTCGGCACGTACCACTTTAACTCCACCTAAAGACGTGGCACCCGAAAATCACTGGAGAGAGGGGGGTCGTTTGGAAAGGAGTCGACTCCTCTGGCTGAGAGTCGACTCGAATAGAAAACCAGTGTTTTTTGGGGGAAAATGTTAGCAATTCTAAATTTTTTAAGTAAATTCAAATCAATATTTTATGAAAATACTCGTAATTGATAACTGGTATAAGAGAAATCAATAGCTAGAACGTCATGACCGATAATGAGTCAACAGAGCTGTATACTTACAATGGGATTAGTAAATTAGTGATTATTTTTTTATTATTTAACGAGATTTTAAGTCTATGGAAAGCGAATCGGTTATCTGTAACGCATCAGATTGCGAAAGTAAATTCTCAAAGATAAAATTTAAGTGAACTCTTGAAATAAAGGCAGTGAGTCGTTTTGGGATTCGAAAGAGTCGATTCCTTGAAACGTTCATTCATCATTGGGACGTGAAAAATAACTTGTGGTTTATTATAAGGGTTTATTAAAGCGTTTTTTTCGTGTGTTTCTTGGTGAAAGAAATCCTTTGAAAGGTGCATGAAGGGAAGTGTTACATGCGAAGAAGGGCAGTGAATGAGAGGATTTTTTGCGTTTACCTTGAAATAAGCCACTTGCAGGTAATTATAAGGCGTCCTTTTCTTAAACTCGAGCTCCACCTCGTCGCTGATCTTGTGCACCGACGACGGCCCGAGTTTCTCCGCCTCGCAGCGTCTCATGCAGTCGGCCCTCTGCAGGATGCGCTGGAAGAAGCCGAGGTCCTCCACGGGACCAGCGCCGGGCAGCGGGACAGGCTCGTGGGCTCCGGCGCTCTGGAAGGCGGCGAGGTCGGCGCACGACCGGCGACACCGCGCCTTCGCACTGCGCACCGTCTCTTTGGTCCTCAGCGCTCGCTCCATGTTCAGGATAACCGAGAGCCAGTCCTGCTTATAGTACGCCTCCACGGCGTTGTCGAACAGCAGGTCGTACGGCTCCAGGACGCCGCTGACCTCCGCCTCACAGGAGCCCGGCTCGGGAACGGTGAAGAACAGCAGGAGGAGAAGAGGAGCCAGGAGGCGCACCGCGGAGGACATCATGGTGAACATCGGGACCTCCTCGAGAAGAACTTTCATCCCAGATCTCCACCAAAACCTGCAAACTTTTCACTCCTGTCCAAGGAAGTGGGCGGGGCGATGGTTATAAGGGGCGGGGTTGTAGTTGGGTTTGTATCTGTAGTGGGCGGGGTTGTAGTTGGAGTGGGCGGAGTTGGAACTCTAAATAAATAAGTTTATATACACAAACGTAAATTAAACACACGTTTATTTTGAAACCTTACAAGTCGGAAAGCAACCAGAACCATGATTACACTTAAAAATCTAAACTCCTCCTTTTAAAAAAAATAATATAATAATATGTCTACCCTTCTTGTTATTCTATTTTCTCTTTCTTTTTTTTTTTTTTACTTTTTTTTTCTCATTCTTTTCCTTCCTTTTTAAAATATGAATATGTTTGTAATATTTCATTATGGTATGAATGTTGAATGACTAAGTGTACAATAAAAAAAATAGTATGGTATTTAAAGTTGTAGATATAGTGGGCGGGGCTGTAGGAGCAGAAATACTTTGATTTATATAATTGCACTCATAATTTAACTAAACATAATTTAAGCAAAAACAAAATAAACAAAAATATATTTTATAATTATTAGTGCAAATATAAAACAGATGACCTTTCCAAGATGGCGGCTCGGTTGACGCGTTGGGCCTTAATCATATTTTCGGTGACCACAAAGTGCTGGAACAAATATAGTAATATTTTATTACAAAATTTAAATATTATTATTTCACTTACACTTATATTATCTTATTATACATAAATTACAGTATTATTTACAAAAATTTAGTTTTGTCGCGAGAAACTATTTTTGTCTGTGTTTTTCGTCAGGCGTTTGAGTAAGCCTACTAACACATGGGAAAGACCCAGGAAAGAGCAGGCTGGCGAAGTTGTCTTGCCGAATCTGTATATTTTTTTATGGCTCGTTGTTCATGAAACTAGAATTGAAATTATATAAACATTAATGCACTCTTTTGATATCATTTTTTAACTTTAATTAAATCTTAATATTAGCATATTATAGGTCATCATCATCCGCGCTGGCAAATGGATAAAGCTGTGAGTTTGGCGAATCAGAGTGACAGAGGAAACACAGGTCAGAATACAGCGTGGACACTGAGCATAAACACTGTATTTACAGGACCATCAGGAATAAAAAAGAACGACAACCAGGTTTTATAACAGGATAAAATAATGCACTTTGTCTTTATACACACTTCTTTTACAGCTGATCATTCTTTTAGAGAAAATCTAACTTCACTATAATTATAATTCATAATAAATATCTTGAGATTCATTTTTTTTACTATTATAAAGTGCACTATTATATAAGGACTCTAAAGGTAAGGAGTTCAAGCCCCACTATTGTCAAGCTGCCACTTTTGGGGCCCTTGAGCAAGGCCCTTAACCCTCTGTGCTCCAGGGGGGTGTTGTATCATGACTGACCCTGCACTCTGACCCCAGCCTCCAAACTTAGCTGAGATATGCAAAGAATTTGACTGTGTTGTAATGTACACGTGACAAGTAAAAGCCATCTTTCGTTCTTTCGCATTAAACTTTGTGCTGTTTTTAAGCAGTCAAAAAAAAAAAAAAAAAAGATTTCATACATTATATTAGTTAATGTGCAGTTTGGATAGCAGTACAGATTTACTGTTCTCTGAAAATAACTCAACATACAGTCATTATTCTCTAAATAACTGGCAACAAAAGTGCGTGCACCCTCAGTGAACATGTCAAAACTGTGACCAGTGTCAATATTGTGTGTGAGCACCATTGTTATGTAGCACTGCTTTAATCCTCCTGGTATGGAATTCACCAGAGCTGCACAGGTTGTTGTTGGGATCCTCTTTCACTCCTTCTTAATGACATCACGGAGCTGCTGGATGTTAGACACATGGCGCTTCTCCAAATCCAATACAAGATACACATATTTGTATGGTTCTGTCTAGCAGAAAAATACATAAATATGATGAATAGACGTGTGGCTTTAAACATTTATACGACGCACAGCTGTTATCACTTAGGATGGATGTACAGTGAGGAAAATAAGTATTTGAACACGCTGCTATTTTGCAAGTTCTCCCACTTAGAAATCATGGAGGGGTCTGAAATTGTCATCATAGGTGCATGTCCACTGTGAGAGACATAATCTAAAAAAAAAAAATCCAGAAATCACAATGTATGATTTTTTAACTATTTATTTGTATGATACAGCTGCAAATAAGTATTTGAACACCTGAGAAAGTCAATGTTAATATTTGGTGCAGGAGCCTTTGTTTGCAATTACAGAGGTCAAACGTTTCCTGTAGTTTTTCACCAGGTTTGCACACACTGCAGGAGGAATTTTGTTCCACTCCTCCACACAGATCTTCTCTAGATCAGTCAGGTTTCTGGCCTGTCGCTGAGAAACACAGAGTTTGAGCTCCCTCCAAAGATTCTCTATTGGGTTTAGGTCTGGAGACTGGCTAGGCCACACCAGAACCTTGATATGCTTCTTACAGAGCCACTCCTTGGTTATCCTGGCTGTGTGCTTCGGGTCATTGTCATGTTGGAAGACCCAGCCTCGACCCATCTTCAATGCTCTAAATGAGGGAAGGAGGTTGTTCCCCAAAATCTCGCAATACATGGCCCCGGTGATCCTCCCCTTAATACAGTGCAGTCGCCCTGTCCCATGTGCAGAAAAACACCCCCAAAGCATTATGCTACCACCCCCATGCTTCACAGTAGGGATGGTGTTCTTGGGATAGTACTCATCATTTTTCGTCCTCCAAACACGTTTAGTGGAATTATGACCCAAAAGTTTTATTTTGGTCTCATCTGACCACATGACTTTCTCCCATGACTCCTCTGGATCATCCAAATGGTCATTGGCAAACTTAAGACGTGCCTGGACATGTGCTGGTTTAAGCAGGGGAACCTTCCGTGCCATGCATGATTTCAAACCATGACGTCTTAGTGTATTACCAACAGTAACCTTGAAAACGGTGGTCCCAGCCTTTTTCAGGTCATTGACCAGCTCCTCCCGTTTAGTTCTGGGCTGATTTCTCACCTTTCTTAGGATCATTGAGACCCCACGAGGTGAGATCTTGCATGAAGCCCCAGTCCGAGGGAGATTGAAAGTCATGTTTAGCTTCTTCCATTTTCTAATGATTGCTCCAACAGTGGACCTTTTTTCACCAAGCTGCTTGGCAATTTCCCCGTAGCCCTTTCCAGCCTTGTGGAGGTGTACAATTTTGTCTCTAGTGTCTTTGGACAGCTCTTTGGTATTAGCCATGTTAGTAGTTGGTTTCTTACTGATTGTATGGGGTGGACAGGTGTCTTTATGCAGCTAACGACCTCAAACAGGTGCATCTAATTTAGGATAATAAATGTAGTGAAGGTGGACATTTTAAAGGCAGACTAACAGGTCTTTAAGGGTCAGAATTCTAGCTGATAGACAGGTGTTCAAATACTTATTTGCAGCTGTATCATACAAATAAATAGTTTAAAAATCATATATTGTGATTTCTGGATTTTTTTTTTTAGATTATGTCTCTCACAGTGGACATGCACCTACGATGACAATTTTAGACCCCTCCATGATTTTTAAGTGGGAGAACTTGCAAAATAGCAGGGTGTTCAAATACTTATTTTCCTCACTGTATATATACATTTAGTTTAATTTAGATGTTACAGCTTATCAGCACCTGATCATACTGTCATTGACGTTTCATTTTAATATTTTCAGTCATGCTGGTGGAAACCAACAGCAATCCGAACAGGCTGGAGCTGGTGAGCTCCTACCACACCAACCGAGTGGGAGATCCCATGGACCTCGTGGCTCTGGCTGAGCATGTTCAGAAAGTACGCAGAAAGGTTCTTAGATCGATCTTTGCACATCATACCGTTCCTGCTAATCACCAGCATGTCCTTGTTTTTTCTTTAGGGAGACGAATTTATCCGAGCAAACGCTTGCAACAGGTTGACCGTCATCGCGGATCAAATAAGATACCTGCAGGAGCAAGCGAGGAAGGTAAAAAACATGTTGTGGAATTCTCAGATCTGATCGTGTTGTTCATTTTCTATAACAGCGGTTTTGACAGTGGTGAAGGTTATTATGCATCGCTCTAATTAGTTTTGGTAGGAACAGCTCGCTTGTACTGTACATGCCACATAAAAAGGATAAACGTGCGTAATCGTGGTCCGTGAAGGATGAGCCGAGTTCTTTACGGTTTCTCAGTCAAATGACTGTGAATGGGATTGTTTTGTTTTATTATTTATTAAAGAAAGAATAAAGAAAAACTGTTAAAGGAAAGATTGTATATAACTGTAATAACAAGAGAACAGTCTTGGACATTATGGTTATATTTAATGCTTAAACGGACAAGAAGCATATTTTTTGCGGAATTAAAGATTACAAGACTAATGGAACACTTCCTGAATTTAACTTTAAGACTCTTTGGAGATATGAAGGATGCAATACTACTCTACAGGTACTCAAGATCCACCGATTCGTCGGTTTTACCAATTAATCGACGACGTTTGCCGATTGCTGGCACTATCGTCAAAAATCCATTCCCGTAGTTTTTCCGGGTCGCGTTCGTTTCCAGAGCAGCTGTGAAGGTCTGCTGTGATTATACAGGAGTGGCCTCTAGAGCACTGACACCATGTGCTGTTTGAAAATGAACTTTATTTAAAAAGGTATTAGTAGGGCTGGGCGATATGGCCTAAAAAAAATATTTTCACAAAAAATCCGATTTGCGATTTAAATCGATTTTTCCCCCCCTGCTTAAAATCAATCTGCATATGACAAAAAAAACAAAACAAAACAAAAAAAGTTTTAACTTTATTAAATAAAGTTTATTTACCCTTCTGGGATTATAACCCACTTTGGGTTAAAGTGCAATCAGAAACAACAAGCTAAAAATACAAGATGCCTTTGTAAATTGTGAAAATAGAAATGTGGAACATGACTGAAAATGCACCTGAGGTTTTAAGTGATTTTGCCTTTACTTTTCTCCAAAACTCCACAGTAAAATGAGATAAAATTTAAGAGAGTAATAGACAGGGACACTGTAAATAAAAATAATTTGAAAGATTGAGCAAACCTATAAAGAAAAATGTTTTATGAGTGTTTGAATGTGGAACATGGTTAAAAATGCAGTGATGCTTGGAGTAATTTTGCCTTCACTTTTCTCCAAAACTCCACAGTAAAATGACTGATGAATGAATGAATGGTGATTTAAATGCTCTGATTGTTCTGTTTCTTAACGGAAACGCCGTTCTGAAGCGTCTTCACATGTATTTTGGTCGCTTCCACCACCCAACGATCCAACCTGGCTATCGGTTAAAATCCACTCAAGATGAACTGTTTGTTATTTCTCCTCTAAATACATTGTATATCAGGTGTTAGAGGATGCGAAGAGGGACGCCGATCTCCACCACGCAGCCTGCAATGTTGTGAAGAAGCCAGGAAACATGTATTACCTGTACACACGTGAATCAGGCCAGCGGTACTTCTCTATACTCTCCCCGAAGGTAAAGCATTCATCTGAAGCTCATGTAATATTCTTAATGGAAAGCGTAAGCAGCATTATAGCAGAGGGAAAAGTGCTGTTATGGACTTCTATAAAAGAAAAATAAATGAAATTTGTTACAGTAAATGCTTTATTTATTTACTTGTTTTAAAGGAATGGGGTCCCAGTTGTCCACACGAGTTCCTCGGCGCTTACAAACTGCAGCATGACATGTCCTGGACCCCGATAGAAGACGTTGAAAAGCGGGATGCTGAAATCAGTGTAATTGACAAACTCCTGAACAGTCAAAGCAGCGCTCTGCCGTCCAGCACCGGACCAAACTTCGGGGGTCTTTCAAACTGACCGGAGTGTGTGTACGTGTAAGACATAATCTAATCTAACTGCAAAAAAATTTATAATCAGAAATAGTAATAACAAAGTTACACGAGTGGGGAAGTGGTCAAACCTTTAGAAGAATAGATTTGTGGTTGGGGGTTGCATGGGGGTCAATTTCCAGACTTTCATCAAACTTTCCAGGAATTTCATCTGTGGGAATTTTAGAAATATTCCAAGTTGGAAACTGGAATTAATTAGACATTTATATGAACATTACCATATAAATATAATGAATAAATTAATTAATTGTCAGTCTAATTTGTTGCAGAATTGCTCGCAGCACGTTATGTTTATGTAATTTACGTGAAAACTCGCCAAGATGGACATTTTTTACATTATTCCGTGTGCCGGATTCGAGAAATGGTGTTTTATATGTTGTGAGGAATGCATAGTGCATGTAGGGGGCGTGGCCTCAGTAACCTTGTGGTAAGTGTGCAGTGTGCATGTGATTGATGAATGTGCAGGAGAGAAATTCAACTGAAATGTTGTAAATTCCCAGTTTATTCCTGGAAAGTTTCCAGTCTTGCAAATTTATAAGTCATAAGAGACTCCTGTATATTATGTGGTCAGTAAAGAATCCATTGTTTTCTCAGATATGACTGGAATGGACGCATGAATGTTCAGCGCTGTGGAGTTCTCGATTCTGATTGGTCGGAACAAAGTGGTCATATCATCCTCATTACATGGGGATTTGTCACATGTTCTGTAAGGAGATTTACTTCGAATTTTGCGGAAGGAGTCTCCAGTTTCAGTAACATTTGTTCAATTGTTGTAACTGTTTTTTTGCAAAATAGACAAAACTTGTTGATTTTGCCTACATTTTGCAACATTGCTGCCTGAACATGATCATTGAAACAAAATAAAATGCATAAGAATTGTGTGATTTCTCTTTTATTAATACTGCAATTTGAGTTATTTGTCAATATACACCATACTGTGAATTTCTTTGGCATCAAAATATCATTCGGTGCAAACAATTGTATTTTCAAGACAAACATAATTTAAAAAAATACATATTCAATTAATTTCAATTAAAATTCAACAACGGCTAACAAAGGTATATCAGGAACCCCGGAGCTCCTCAATTCCAGATCTGTTGTCTGTTGCTGTGTTACAGAGCACTGTTAGGTTTTGTAAGTAGGAGTTGACGTGAGGGAGCAGTTCCCAGTTGTCTGTCGCAACACTGACTTGAACACTGTCCTCACCCTCTCTGATATTCAATAAAACATGAAATGTCGGTGGAAGGAAAAACAGGACCTTCCACCCGTTCGGTCCTTGTGAAATCACGTACCTCTGAAAATTCTTAATCAGATCCGCTAGAGTGTCACCTTCAGCCTTAAAACAAAAGAGGCTCGTCTCTGAAGCGCTGGGTTTCCCGGATGCTAGCGCGTCCCAAATCCGATCAAACATGTCCTCTTTGCGTTGAGGCGGTGTACGTATCGGTAAAGGGACAGGAAGAAATATCTCGGGGAATGACACTTTAACATCAGGTAGATGAGTGTGCCAGGACTGGCCGTCTTCCGTGGTGAAAATGGCGCTCACTCGTAATCTTGTTGGGTACGGGTGATACGGCTTCAGGTTCACGCTGACTCGTTGCGGCTTCCTGTCTCTGAAAAGGCATGGCACGTAGATGTCGTCGACTTTCGCATAGTGCGACAAGTCTGCGTTAAAATGCAAGCATATGGTGAAGATACGATCGAATCTAGGATCTGTGAGGTTTGCGTGAGTCAGGTTGTACCTCAACGTGACCTCTGAGGCAAAGCCGGGGTTTTTTAGTTGCTCTTGGTAAACCTCGTATAAGTCCTTCTCAGTCGGGACTTCTGCATTTTGAACTAAATCCTGAGAACCATTTGGGGGAATCTTTTCAAGCTGAATGATACAACTCTCCGTCTGGAGAACTATCGAACAACTGCCAAGTTCTTCGTTTGCAGTGATGGTAGACAACGATCGGATTTTTGCCTGTCCTCCGATGGGGGCATTGGCGAGGACACTGGCAAGTTTTTCCGAAGACAAGTTGGTAAGGAGGGTGTAGTAAAACCGAGCGTGGTCTTGAATGTCCGTGTCCTCGTAGTGTCTGGACATGTGCTGAAGAAGATCTGCCAGCTCAATGAACATTTGGTTCAACGTAGGGTGCTGAAGCAAGTTGCGGCATACCGCGAGGATAGCGGTACCGACGTGCCAGCTCCTTCTTTCGCAAAGGTTCGAATTGACGAGGATGTCGCGGAGGAAGCAGATACTACTTTTCTGCGTGATCTGACTCTCCTGTGCAACCCGAGCCAAGATTTTGAGATGCCAACCCAAGCTTTGTAGGGTTAGTTGCAAAGAAGGCATTTCCACAATGCACCTTTGAAGAGCTTTCAACAACTGGACCGACCAAAGTGAATCCTCAAGGCGTTCCTGGATCCGGTCGGTGAGGTTGATCAGATTTGGTGCGAGGTGACAATTTCTGGAAAACAGCTCGCGTAACCGATGGACAAGTTTCTCTGAGAGATTCTCCATGTGGTTGAAGTGCACGAGGAATACGTAAATCGCTCTGAAAGAGGTCACCACAGTTTCCCTGCTGCTGTTTTTGTCCACTATTCTGAGCAGAGCCATCACATGATTGAGCAGATATCCCAAACCTTGGCCGTCCTCCTCCTCATTTGCCTCGAGGTGTACCAGGCAGAGAAGGTTCAGTCTAGAAAGCATTGTGGTGCTGTCGTTGAATACACTAGGGAAGAGGGATAGAGTAAGCTTAGGGGTAATGAGGACAGGCAAGCACTCCTCTCCGCTGCTAGAGATAGGTCTGTTTTCAGGAAAGTGAAGAATGCAGTCAATGTAAAAGAGCTTCTCGGGAACTCTCAGAAGGGGATGTTGCGCCATTCCTACGAGCCGCTTGAGCAAGAAATGTTCGTCCTCAGCAGTAAAGAGGCTATCTGTGAACGTGCCTTTCATAAACAGGGTGGCGTGCATCAGCTCGACCTCAGTCGTTCCAAAAAGTCTGAGCAACTGAGACTTGAATATGGCCGGAGAGATGCCTGGTACCATCGCTACCACCTCGACAAGCCCCCTAAGCAAGGCGGCCTGTGAGGGTGACGTCATCAAGTACGATTCCTCCAAGATTAAGGACATTATGGACTTCAGCTCTTTGAAGTCCAGCGTTGTCGGTAGTTGTGGAGCTTGAGCCATGCTGACAGACAGGTTGGACTTTGTAAACTGGGGGAGCTTCCACAAAAAGCCTTCATTTCCCGCTAAGACGCTCCGAAGCTTAGCGTTATCCACATCCTTTTCTTGTGTCAAAAATCGGATCGCGTTCTTGAGCACCTCTGTGTAGAGCATGCAATAGGACTGATGCAGAACGGTGGTTTCCTGCTGCTTAAGGTAATAAAGAGCCTCGAGCTTTTGAGACAGAAGGCCTGGCTGGCAGGTTTCCATTTCTCTGAGACACTCGCAAGCACCCGCTCTGACCGCGTGATGAGTCGGACCTCCCACATTATCGTTTGTGTCCTGAATCAATGAAAACAAAAAGCTCAAATAGTCCTCCGCGACTTTGGTTCGGTCGGCCAAGCATGAGGTGCAAATCAAAACACTGGTGATGGCCAGCAGGAGGTGGCATTTTAGACCGACCGATTTCTGCGGAGTACAGTTGAGAATGGAGACGAGCTCATGCGCCGTCTGCTCTCCAGCGGACGTGGTGGTGCAAAGGACCGTGGGATGCTCCAAGAATATGGACAACAGGAGTATCTAGTATAAAAAGAATAGAAAATCTTTCAGATTCTTATATGATGTTCAAAAGGTTTCAAATCTTACAACTAATTTTCGTTTCACAATCAAATGAAAAACGATGAAGGCACCTGATCCAAAATACACCTGATCATTTCTTTGCTTGCCGCACATTTTTCTTTTATGGTGCGACATCGGACATCAGGCACTAATGTGCAGCTACCAGTCATCACTGCAACTGCTATATACAATGTATACAATGTGTATAAGTATATCTCAAACAGCAGGTCTTTCGGGGTGTTTTGGTTATGCAGTGGTCAATAATTACAAAAATGTGGTCTAAGGAAAGACACCAGGTGAATCACAAAGTGTCCTGACCACACAAGGTTGGCTAAGGCTAGCCCAACTAGTCCGATCTCTCATCCCAAATGGGTGTAAAAGTCAATGGGATGATTGGACTTAAAGGATCTGCTGCTTATAACCTGATAAAACAGCACACGTTCTTGTGGGGGCCATGCTGGTGACCTTCATTCACAAAAGTCCATCCATCTATCCATCCATCTATCCATCCATACTTTAGTGCCTATAGGTTTAACTCTAATGTTCGATCCAGTGGTGACGGTGTAAAGGAAAAACACCCTGAGACTTCATGAGGAAGACATTTTTAAAGGTTCTAAAGCTTCTAAAGGGATTTTCTAAGCCACTGTAGAAAATCCATACATCCTCATATTTTTATTAGGTTTCAATGTAAGATGTTATGGAGCTTTTTACCCTTTTTTTATTAGTGGGTTTTTTTTTTGCCGTGCATGAAATATATTTTTGTAACACACAGCCGAGTCTGAATATTCAAAGAGGTGTTTAAAGGGTGATTACAATCAGCACACTTGAAGCAGCAATAAGCACATGTCAACCTATAACAACAATAACAATAATAATAATAATAATAATATAAATAAATAAAAATCAACAGTAGGTGGCTTGAAAATTATACAAAAAAGAAAACTGAGTACTCATTTTTTCCATCTTTACTTACCTTCTTGCTGTCATTTGTTTTGTCATCCCTCAGATTGTCCAGAAGTTCTGCTAAAAACATCTCAGAGGTGGTGCGAGACAAGAACTGAGTGGGACTGAATAATAAAGAGGAGATTCTTGCATCCCAGGAGGTCATGATGATGCTGAAGTTGCGCTGAAACACATTTAAATCGCATTTAATGAGCTGAAGGTTCAGTAAGCCTGAATGCACACTAAGCGCCCTGACCCTTAGGAAAGAATAGTGCACTACTCTACCTGTCGCGTGCTTTGTAGTACGGAAGTATGCGTGCACCCTGAACCACAAGGCCGCAAAGAGCCCCGAAAAGCAACACAAAAACTCCGCAAAAACCAGACCCACAACCCCGGAACGCTCCTCACTCACATCCCGCACACCTTCACCATAAAATCAGCATGCATTTGTGTCGTTTTCTGATTATTTTACGCTATTTCATCCCCCTCTCCACTCCTTTTCCCTGTCACTGCTCT